>NW_026000242.1:14780539-14924026 GCF_001458135.2 Marmota marmota marmota
TTTTAATTATAAACTTCATTTTACTTTTGAGGGTCCAGCTCTAAAGCACCCTCTCAGTGATGCCATTTCCCACCTGGCCTAGAAAATTGCTGATTTCTCCTCTGTTCTCTGACAGACCTTGAGCTTTTGATCTTCCACCTCTAAATCATCTGCTCTTCCAGTCCCCCAAAGAGCCCAGAATAGTGCCTGGAACATTGGTAAGTCATCAGAAACTATTTACTAAATGGATGTACAAAATACTGAATATCTGACCTTTTTTTAATTCACCCTTGCACACCATCCCTCCCTCCCCCAACACTCCCACAGGCACAGCCTTGTCCTTCAGTCCACCTACCTATCCGCAACCCCTCTGGGCTAATTTATAAATAGGACATGGTATCTGCATACAGAAACATCTCACAGGCCAGGAATGCTCTGAAGACAAGGTCAGGCACATTTATTTTTTGTATCTTCTGAAATATCTAATTCTTATATATTTTACCTTCTTCAATATCCAAAACTCAGGTTTCTCCCTCAAGGTCATGAGTTCATTACTCATCCTTAAAGGTCTTTATGAAAAATTTCTCTTCTAAGTCTGATAGCTCTTCCTCAAGATAACTCCTGCCTGCTTAATTTCAAACAATTATACCATGTCCAAAGAATCTGAATGCTTTATTAATCCCCTTAACACAGAGTCTAACAACACAACAGATTTGGACCCTCTCTTCAGGATTTGCTATTGTTAAGTATGAAAGACATCATTACATAAGTAGTTACATATTTTATAGGAGTTTTAAGAGTGCAAGGGGGTGCAGAAATATATAGTGCAGAGGTGTTGGCTGGGCTGAGGAGAGACAGGAAAGTCCCTATGAGGCACTTGAAAGATTTTAAAGGAGGAGAAGGAGGAGTTATTCAGGAGAAGAGCAAGGGGAAGAGTGCTCTAGGTAGACACAAGCATATGCAAAGGCCCTGAGACAGAAGAGATGGGTTCTTCATACTCATGAACTGATATAACCAGTGAGCTGGAAGATGGTGCTGCAATAAAGCTGCTAAGTAAGCAGGGGATATGTTACGAAGGACATTGTGACTCAAAGCAAAGGATTTAAACCTCATCCAAAGAACGAGAGAAAGCCTCCTGAGGGCTGTAAGTAGATGCATTAAGTGCTATGATCTGGTTCTAGAAGGTGCTGCTGGCTGTGAAGTAGATCGGAGAAGGCAAGAAGATGAGTTAGGGTGCTGCACATGCTCACCCCTCCCCCGACACTCTGGCACTCCCCCGACTCTTCCTATACCTTCATCCATTTGTTCTTCCACACCACCAAGAAATAGCACAAAGTTTCTCGCCTTTCACAAGTAGTAACTAGGCTTTTTACTATAAACAAGGATGAAATGAAGATCAGTTCATATCTTTTATTTCCTTCCATAAATTACTGCAAGTAGAATTACAGGGTAATGGAGACACATAATTCATAGCTTTTGATACATATGGCTAACTTGTCCTCAAGAAATAGACCAACTTAAGACAGATTGGTTTTCTAATTATTGCAACACTCATGTACTTGACAACAAACAACAACAAAAACAAAAATCAAACCCTTAGGCGCCGCATGCCCCTCACTGCACTTGAAACTGTGACATGTCCTTGGGCAGATGCCGAGCCTCCCTCCTCCCAGGTGCCAAGGCAGCAATTCCACTAATGCAGCTGGCTGTCCCTGATACAGAAGAAAGATTTGTAAGGCAAGAAAAACCCATAGTTTCTGTTATTTTTTTTTTTTTAAAGAAGCCTCTTGAGACTCTCTGAACAGGGCTAATTTCCATTTTCTGAGAACTCAATAACCCTCTCCAACACAGAGGTAAAAACAAACCAAAACACAAACTCCTTGGGGGACTCCTCTCAGATCTCTGCAAAGACTTAATGGCAGGGTGGAAGCAAAGACTTCAACTACTTTTGTGGCTTAACCACACAGCACACCCATGCATTTGCCTCCTGTGAAGCTGTGAAGCAACGTGTCTGTCCAAACACACACAGGGCCTCCCCTCAGCAATAACCTTTGTTGGATTTTCTTTCTTTTTTCAAACATTGCTCACATCTTCACAAAGTTGGATCAAGACAACTCTATCCAACATCCCATAGTGCTAAATGGTCTCCTCATATAGGACACATTATTAAATATTTTCTGTGTTTGCATTTGTTCGTAAAACAGTTTAAGCTGTAATCATTCTAAAGCGCCACAATCACAGTTTTGAATATTAACTTTACTCTTGGAGTCATTTCATGCTTCTTTTCCAAGTACTCTTTAAATGGCAGAACTAAAGGTTTCTAATATTCCCTCTAAGTTCCTTAGCTTTCCCAGAAGCCATCCTTTAGATATTAGGGTGGCTGTTATTTGGAGGTGGTTTCAAATACTCTAATACAGAGGAAGGGCCACAATACACTGACGGTGTGCCACAGGCTTGCCTCACCAGCCTCATTCCCGTGCCTTGAGTTGAAGGCAGCCTGGCCTCTTCCTGCACCTGTGCCCACTGGTGTGTCACAAAGAGGAACACTACAGTGAGAGAACCAATTCCAGCAAACTTCAGAGTTGCCTCAAAAATGTTGAAAGGTGTTCATTTTGCTGGGGCATAGTCTGTTGAAGAAAGATGGGCTTGCAGTTAAGACTCTTGACTGTCATGGTCCACAGAGAAACATAGATGTCACACTGGGGGTAATATAATGGTTTGGATATGAACTGTCACCCCAAAGCTCCTGGGTTACTGCAGGAATATTCAGAGGCCAATTGATTGGATTACAAAAGCTATAACCTAACCAGTCCATTTTTGTTTGAATGGACAAACTGGGTGGTAACTTAGGTGGGTAGGGTATAACTGGAGGAGGTGAGCCACTGGGGTGTGCCCTAGAAGGGTTCACCTTCCCTCTGGCCCTCTCCTCTCACTCCCCCACTTCCTAGCTGCCATAACTGAAGCAGTATTCCTCTACCATGCCCTCCTGACACCATGTCTGTCTCACCTCGGGCCCAGAACAATGGACTCAGCCCACCATGGACTCAACCTTTTAAACCATGAGCCAAAAGAAACTTTTCCTCATTCAAGTTGTTCTTGTCAGGTTTTTGGTCACAGTAACAAAACACTGACCAAAAATAAATAAATAAATAAATAAATAAATAAATAAATAGTATCAAGAAGTGGGATTGTTGCTGTGACTAACCTGATCATGTGGTTCAGAACCCATTGGTGCTAGTACACAAGGGAAATTTGGAAAAGTTTGGAGATGCTTTAGAATGAATGTTTAAAGTGAAACTTAATAGGTGATTCTGGTAGAAGTCAGAAGATCAGAATGCAGACAGTAAAGTTGAGCTCATGAGATTGCAGAGCAAAATGAGAATTCTCTTGGAGATTGGACTAGAAGTCATTTGTGTTATCTTCTGGCAAAGAACTTGTCTACATTTTGCTCATATCCTGAGACTTTGTAGGATGCCTGAATTTAAAAGCAATGCACTAATTAATCTGGCAGAGTAAATTTCAATGCAGCAAAGCATTCAGTCAGTGATATAGATTTTGATGGCAGCTTTTAGTCAGGTTTACTGAGAGAATCTAGAACATAAAGCAGAGTTGAAGAGTTTTCAAAAGTTTTAGTTTGACCAGAAAAGTGCATGTAAAACTGGGGCCAAGGAAGGTGTGGTTGTTAAAGAGATTAGAACCACTAAACAGATGCTAAGTACTTTGCACAGAGACTATAGGAAAGATGGCTTGAGGGCACCTCAGGAATTTGCAAGACCACCCACTGCATCCCCAAGGATGTAGCAGGGGAAATTTCTTTAAGAGAGATCAAGGAGATGCCTTGCTTACACAGGGAGAAAGAGAATAGTTTTGCTATGCTCAGCCATGCAGACACCCAGAAGCTGCTAGAGTTCTAATTTCAGGGGGCCTAGCTATTGCACAAGCTGGCAGCAGACCTTGATATGTAGTGTTGGTTATTGCAGAAATGCAGGATGCTGGAGTTAAGGGGTCAGGGAAGTTTCCACTGAGATTAAAAAAAAAAAAAAAAGGCCTGGGAAACCAGGCAAAGTATAGCAGGGTTGAAGTCCCTGCAGGATGCCCCTGAGAGGGCAACACATGATGTTGTGAAGGTGAAGTCAAGGCTGCAATGGAGACCCTGGGAATTAGGGAATTAAGTGATATCAGTAATGTGGATTGTCTGCTGAGAAAAGCTGCTTGCTATAGAGACAGTACAGCTAGAAGAGAGTCCATGTGTGCTGCAACCAGCAAAGTAAAAAGACAGGGACTCTCAAGTCCTTTAGAAATTACATCTTGCTATTATGAGCCACAGATGCCAAAGGTGGAACTAAAAAATGTTTGTCCACCTGGGTTTCAGTCTTAGTATGGCTCTATCTGTTCTTTCTAAGCCTTACTCTTCCCTTTTGGAATGGGAATGCTTACTCTGTGCCATTGTACATTGGATATATGTAACTTACTTTAGATCTTTATAGGGACTGACAGCCAAGAGTTTGCCTGAGTCTCAGGTGAGACTTTGGACTTGGGCTTTGGGCAATGCTGGAACTGTTAAGACTATGGAGCACTGGGAGATGATAAACTAAATGCATTTTTCATTTTGAGATGGACATGAGCTTTTGGGGACCAGGCACAGGATATTATAGTTTGAATATGAGGTGTCCTTAAAAAGTTCCTGTTAATGCAGGAATATTAAGAGGTAAAATTATTCGATTATAAGCTGCAATCAAACCAGTCCATCCTAGTTTGAATGGACTTACTGTGTGGTACTTACTTACTGTGTGGTAACTGTAGGCAGGTGGGGCATGACTGGAGGAGGAGGCACTGGGGCTGTTCCCTGGAAGGGCTCATTGCCTCTCTGGCTCCTTACCCACTTCCTTCTCTCTCCCTTTACTTCCTGGCTGCCATGAATGGGGCAGCACTCCTCCACAATGCCCTTCCATATGCTCCCTGACCTTGGAACCAGAGCAATGGACTAAACCTCTGGAACTTTTCTAAGTTGTTCTTGTCAGGTATTTTGGTCAAGTAATGAAAAGCTGACTAACATAGGTAGTGATTCTAATATTTTTTAGATTAAAAGAAAAAATGTGATACTTACAGTACAGGGCTTTAATGAGACACAGTACTGTAGAAAACAAAGCAGAATGTTGTCACATCTCTACCTTCAGCTGGCATGTGTGGTGGTTCCTCACAACCTTAGCTTGCATATGCCCTGCTATGGCTGCTCAGGTCTCTAGACCATTCCACAAACATCTGGCTTTGGCAACCTTTCTCAGCACTACTGCCACAGTTTTATGGTTCCTAATTTAAACTTCCTTGTGAGAGACTCTCATTGACCTAACTCATTTTTTTCTCCCTCATATCAGTCAAGTTGAAGTGTGTGGACTTCAAGGTGGACCTTGTCCTGGTCTGGTAATCTGGGACAAAGAAGTATTAGGGAGCTGATGTCCCTATAAGGCAGACCCTTCCATATAAGTAGGAGGTAGAAGGTGGAAGGGGTCTCCTTTCTTAGAGTATACTTGTGGTAACAGGAAGGCCTCCATATATGTAGATTAACAGCCCATGCTGGGACCTGAACCACCCCAAATGAGATCTGTTTGTCAGGCACAGAAGGAACAAGAAAAAAGAGGTGGAGAAGGAGAGGATTTTTACTGAAACAAAAGCCTTTTCTAAGTGTATAATTCTGACCTTGAGTTTTGGAGATGGTGAGAATACCTGGACTACTTGTACACTGAATTGCCCATTCATCTGATAAGCAAGGAAGCAAAAGCAGGCTCCCACAGGGAACCACCAGACACAAAGGGATCCCTCTCTTCACCTCTCCCCTGTGTTTTCTCCAGAACATCTGGAGGTGTTGCTTGGGAGGAAGGTGGATCTGAACATGACTCACCCGCCAAGTCATTGGCAAGGTTTCTATGCAGGCAGCTTTGCAGGGCTTTGTTCTTGTGCTTGCTCTTGGTGAGGTAGCCTAAAAACCAGTCCTCCTCTTCCTCATCCCTTGGCTCTTTCTTTGACAGAGCAGCAGATTCCTCCTCCCTTCAGATGGTTGGAGCTTTTGGGAGAATGAACTAGCTATAAAGCCTAAGTTGTCAGTCAGGGATTGAGGCTTAAAGTCCTTCTTCATAGCCAGACAGTTTACTAGTTGCCTCAGCACACTGAGGAAGGCCAGGATGCATGCAGTTCTAAGGTTTGAGGCACAGAGCTACATGGTGCTTGTGGATATCTCCAGGCCCTCTCTCACCAAACAGTGCACTGCTGGTTTTGGTCCACAACATCTTCAAGGAGAGCATACCATCTTCCCAGGGCTTGGGACACAGCCTCTTTACCATTCAAGCCTCCCATGGTAAACTAAGGACCATATACATAGCCCTGTGAACCCCACTCACTGCTCAGTGCCCTGTGCAAGGACTTTTTGTGCTAGTGTGGTCATCAGTGGCTCAGCCAACTGTACTGACCTTCAAGGAGTGCTGAGCTGGCAAAGAGACTGAACTTTAGAATTCAATAAGCCAGGTTCAAATCCTGGCCCTGATGAAGTGAAAGAAGTCACTTAACCTCTCAGACTATTTTCTTTTCTGCAGAATTGGGAACAAATAACACCCTCCTTTAAAAATTGTTGCTGGATAAAAAAAAAGAGATAATAGATGAAACAGTCAGGCTGAAAAGTAGCTCCCATTCATCATTCATCCATAAACACATCTTAGATACTTTCTATGTGCCAGGCCCAGGGCTAGGTTCTAGAATATAGAGAAATCAGACAAGAAAGCAATTACTTACTATAGCACATTTACACACTATTTAATATGCAAATATTTAGAAAAGACCTCTCTAACTTAAGTTGGAAGAAGATATCAAGGCAAGTTTCCCAGAAGAGGTGGCAGCTGCAAGCCAGAGAAAAGGAATATTCTAGGCAGAGGAGCTGGGTGTTCCAAAGCCCAGAGGATAAGAGAATCTCTATGGATTCCCATGGGATCCAGCTGTTTTCTCTGGGAGGTTGAAGGCCATTGAGGTATCTTGCATATCATTTCTGATATAAACACACATGCAATGCTATTAGGTTCAAATGCTTCCAAGCTGGTGCCTCACAGAGGAAGTACTTGCTGACAGTTAACATCTGTGGCCTAAAGAAATCCAGGGCTGCTGATGGGGCTGCAGTTTCAAATTTAATAACATTTTTACTCACTCAAGAATAGTTTCTATTCAGCCCTGAGGCCTTCAGAGCCATGCTAATTCACACACAGCACAGATACTCAGGTTTGCTTTTACTCAGGGAAGGAGATAATAAATAGTTAAGGATAAAAATTCTCATTGAAAAATAAAAACACTTATGAACTACCCAGCTTAGCATATTGTAGCTGATGCACCCAGCCGGAGCACTTAGCCAGTCATTCAGGGTAACTGGCAGGTTGATGTTTCAATGACTCATCTTTGCAATGGTAGGGTCAAGGCTAGAGGTTAAGAGACATGTTTTAATTTAATAAACCATCTGTAGGTAATGCACAGTTTTCAGTTTAACACCTTTGGCCTCCCTATATGAATGTTTCTACACTAAGGTCCAGCACATCTCTAATTAAAATCTAAATTGCATTTAAGACTTTCACATCCAAAGAATGACAAAAAAGAAAAAAAAATGTTCAGCAAAGACCTAGCCCACTGAATTGTGAGTTAATATTTGAAAGCTCTTTATTTGTCCTTCCCCAATGCATAATTTTCCATTTTCACCTGGGTGCCAGTAAGTAAGCTTGCTATGAATATAACTAGGACTCATTTATCCTCCCAGCTGATATAACTGACACTTCATAAAAATAGTCAGAAATCTTCAAATGAATCATCCCCATCAGCAGCATAACAATAGCTTAGAAATACACTAGATTTTTAGACACGATTCTTACATGTCAGAGAATGAGAGGAAAATGCACCACACAGCCAATTAAGTCCACATATAGAATAACCAACTGCAGGGTTCCACTGTCTAGACCAGCGATTCTCAGCTCAGGATGAACATTAAAATCACCTGGGGAAGTTTAAAGTATACTAAGGAGATGGAATAATTAAAAGCAATAAATTTTTCACAGTTATTCAGAATTATCTAGAATTATTCATCAATTTCAATTGATGCAAGTTGAATAAGATCTTTAAATTGGTGAATGCTATTGAATCAATGTTAATATCCTGTCTTTGAAAACTCCACTGTGGTTATGTAACATGTTACCATTTGAGAAAGCTAAGAAAAGGGCATACAGAACTATTTGCCTTTTTTTTTTTTTTTGGTAGCTTGAAGTTATTCAAAATGAAAAGTTTGAAAAAAACAATAAAAAGAAAGTAATTGGGGGGAAATCACTGAAGAAGCCTACAAAAATACCAATGCTTGGACTCCTCCTCAAACCAGTTCATTCACATTTCTGAGTGTGAAGCCTGAGTTTTAGTACTTTTAAAGCCCATCTGATGACATTAATGTGTAGGGAAAATAGAGAACCACTCTTATAGTGAGGGTAAGTGAACTGATGCCAATTTTGTCATATGACTTCAGGCAGGTCATTTAACCTATTTCAGTCCATTTTTCTGTTGATAAAACTGAACACACAGACTGGAAAATTTATAAAGAATAAAGGTTTATTCAGCTCAGTTTTGGAGGCCCAAGGACAAGTGGCAAATGAGGATCTTCTTGCTGGGTGGGGACTTTGCAAAGTCCCGAGGGAACAGAGGATGTCATATTTTGAGAGGGGTGTGTCTGAGAGACAGAGCCACCCTTGAAATAATCCATGAACCTATCAATCCATCAGCCCATGAGTGGGGTAACTCTTCTAGGAGAGCAGATCACTCATGTTACCTAATCACCTCTTAAAGTCCATCTGATACTATCTCTTAATATCTCACAAAGGGGATTAAACTCAAACCATAGCACTCACTATACCTCACTGGCCTTATCTCTAAAATGCAAACACTTGGATGTACCTTAAGAATATTGCTAATATGGTAGTAAAGAGGCAGTGCAGATGGAAAAAGATTTAGAAATTTTCAGGTGGTATAAAAGTGTGTGGTGTAGGGGAATCATTTCCTCTGAGTTCAAATGACCTTCAGAACACAATGACATGTTCATAAATTAGTGTCTAGATGGTGTCTAGTAGTCCAAGAGTGAGCACTTCCATTACAACCATCTCAACCTAGCCTTGCCCTGAATCTCTACAGTAACAGCGACATCTGTCCATGGGCCAGACACTATCAGATCCCACTGCCTGGGTTCTTCCTGTATCTTGATTTATCACCTAAATTGTGAACTATACTTATTAAAAAGAACTACTTCCTACTTGTTCTCTCCCCAACTCCAATCTACGATAGTGGCTCTCAAACTGTAACAGGCACTATGAACACCTAAAGGACTTGTTGCACAGGAATGATCATAGCACCCTTACCAGCCCCAAAGTAGAAACAACCCAAATGTCCATCAATTCATGAACAGATAACAAAAAAAATGGTATATCCAAATACTAGAATATGATTTGGGCATTAGAAGGAATGCAATATTGATACATGTTATAATATGATTGAACAATGAAAACATGCTCAGTGAAAGGAGCTAGACACAAAAAGCCCTCATTGTATGTCTCCATTTATGTGAAATGTCCAGAATAGACAAAGAGAATGTTAATTAATGATTGTATAGGGTTGGGGGGGATAAGGGTATAGGAGGGAAAAGATGAAGGGTGCAGGGCTTGTTTTGAGGTGATGAGATGTTTTAAAGATGCTTGATTGATGGTTGCACACATCTGTAAATAAACTAAAAATCACTGTATTGTATACTTTGAATGGGTAAGTTGTAAGGTGTGTGAATTATAACTCAATAAAGCTGTTTAAAAGTGTTAAACAAACAAACAAAAAAACTACATATGGCTGACTCCTGAAACCAAAGTTTCTGATTTAGTAAATCTAAGGTAGGGCCCATGAGTTTGCATTTATAAATTTCCAGGTGATGCTGATGCCATTGGTTTCAGGGACCACACTTTGAGAACAACCAATCTCCCAAATTCTTAATCTAACTAATAACATTCAGGATGGCTCTGTTAATGTCCTCTGGATTTCTGGTAGTCTGCATTTATAGTTTTGTTTTCTTTTTCTTATATTGGGCTGATCTTACTGGGATTCACTTGACATGAGGAAGTAAAGTCTTTATCTTTGTAAGAGCTGCAGACACCCAGTGCAAAACATACACCTAAACCCAGGCTGACTTCTAAAGGAGTTCATACCTCATGGTATTTGATGTGATTGGTTGGGACATGAAAAATATCTAAGAATCCTTTCCAAACCTGCACAGACTTTGCCTTTGATTGTAGTTTGAAATTGATTTATTCTTCAATTGAAAGTACTTCATTAAATATCTTTTATCAAAAAACTGCTGGGCACAGTGGCACAGAATTGTAATCCCAGCTACCGGAGGCTGAAACAGGAAAATCACAAACTTGAGGCCATCCTGGGCAACTTGATGAGAACCTATTTCAAAATAAAATTAAAAAAACAAAAAGTCTGAGGATTTAACTCCACAGAGTGCTTGCCTAGCATGCACAAGACATTGGGTTCAATGCCTACTACCAAAAAATAAAAATAAAAAAATCCTTAATATGCATATCTGTTATCTCACAATTTCCCATTTATAAACACAGTCTAAAGAAAATAATAATGGATACGTGCAAATATTTAATTGTAAAGACATTTTGTAATAAATGTGTTCAAAATCACAAATTTAGAAAGCACTTAAATGTCCAATCAGAAAAGATTAAATAAAATATGCATCTGTTGCATGTCCCTTTCTAAATAAGATTTTTTATTTTTTAGCTATTTCACCTTATAGAATCATTATGAAGCTAATACAGAGAGATCCCTTATACTCTGTACATAGTTTCTTCTATTATGAACTTCTTATGTTAGCATGGTACATTGTCACAATGAATGAATCAATATTCATAAATTGTTAAATTCCACACTTTATTCAGGTTTCCTTACTTTTACTTCATGTCCTCTATTTCAGGATCCCATCCAAGATGCCACATTATATTTTGTGACCTTTTTCAGAATTTCCTTTTTTTGATGATCATGAGAATTCAGGGAAGTGCTGGTCAGGTATTTTGTAGAATGTCTGTCAACCTGGATTTGCTGTTGTTCTCATGATTAAACTGGGATTGTGTGAGACCACAGAGGCACAGTATTATCACATCACATTAAGGATATGTACTATCAACCAGACTTACCACTCTTGAGGTTGATTTTGATCACTTGGTGGAGTAATTTTTTGTCAGGGTTTCCGATGTAAAGTTACTCTCTTTTCCTATTGTATTCTTTGGAAGAAAGAAGAGCCCATGATTTAGTAATACATAGTGTGTTTCACCTTTTTTAAAAAAATATTTTTTAGTTGTAGATGGACACAATAACTTATTTATTTATTTATTTTTATGTGATGCTGAGGATCGAACCCAGTGCCTCACCCATGCTAGGCAAGTGCTCTACCACTGGACTACAACCCCAGCCCCCCCTTTTTTTTAATTTAATTTAATTTTATTTTTTTAAATTTTTATTGTTGATTGTTCAAAACAGTACATAGTTCTTGACAAATCATATTTCACACTTTGATTCAAGTGGGTTATGAACTCCCATTTTTACCCCGTATACAGATTTCAGCATCACATCAGTTACACATCCACTGTTTTACATATTGCTATACTAGTGTCTGTTGTATTCTGCTGCCTTTCCTATCCTCTACTATCCCCCATCCCCTCCCCTCCCATCTTCTCTCTCTACCCCCTCTACTGTAATTCATTTCTCCCCCTTGTTTTTTTTCCCCTTTCCCCTCACTTCCTCTTGTATATAATTTTGTATAACCATGAGGGTCTCCTTCCATTTCCATGCAATTTCCCTTCTCTTTCCTTTTCCCTCCCACCTCTCACCCCTGTTTAATGTTAATCTTCTTCTCATGCTCTTCCTCCCAACTGTGTTCTTAGTTACTCTCCTTACATCAAAGAAAACATTTGGCATTTGTTTTTTAGGGATTGGCTAGCTTCACTTAGCATAATCTGTTCTAATGCCATCCATTTCCCTGCAAATTCTATGATTTTGTCATTTTTTAATGCAGAGTAATACTCCATTGTGTATAACTGCCACATTTTTTTTATTCATTCGTCTATTGAAGGGCATCTAGGTTGGTTCCACAGTCTTGCTATTGTGAATTGTGCTGCTATGAACATCGATGTAGCAGTGTCCCTGTAGCATGCTCTTTTTAGGTCTTTAGGGAATAGACCAAGAAGGGGAATAGCTGGGTCAAATGGTGGCTCCATTCCCAGCTTTCCAAGAAATCTCCATACTGCTTTCCAAATTGGCTGCACCAATTTGCAGTCCCACCAGCAATGTACAAGTGTACCCTTTTCCCCACATCCTCGCCAGCACTTGTTGTTGTTTGACTTCATAATGGCTGCCAATCTTACTGGAGTGAGATGGTATCTTAGGGTGGTTTTGATTTGCATTTCTCTGACAGCTAGAGATGGTGAGCATTTTTTCATGTACTTGTTGATTGACTGTATGTCCTCCTCTGAGAAGTGTCTGTTCAGGTCCTTGGCCCATTTGTTGATTGGGTTGTTTGTTCTCTTATTGTCTAATTTTTTGAGTTCTTTGTATACTCTGGATATTAGGGCTCTATCTGAAGTGTGAGGAGTAAAGATTTGTTCCCAGGGTGTAGGCTCCCTATTTACCTCTCTTATTGTTTCTTTTGCTGAGAAAAAACTTTTTAGTTTGAGTAAGTCCCATTTGTTGATTCTAGTTATTAACTTTTGTGCTATGGGTGTCCTATTGAGGAATTTGGAGCCCGACCCCACAGTATGTAGATCGTAGCCAACTTTTTCTTCTATCAGACGGCGTGTCTCTGATTTGATATCAAGCTCCTTGATCCATTTTGAATTAACTTTTGTGCATGGCGAGAGAAAGGGATTCAGTTTCATTTTGTTGCATATGGATTTCCAGTTTTCCCAGCACCATTTGTTGAAGATGCTATCCTTCCTCCATTTCATGCTTTTAGCCCCTTTATCAAATATAAGATAGTTGTAGTTTTGTGGATTGGTTTCTGTGTCCTCTATTCTGTACCATTGGTCCACCCGCCTGTTTTGGTACCAGTACCATGAAACCCCAGCCCCTTAAAGGCAGACCATCTATACAAATTATTTCAAATTCTTCAGCATATGAAGTTTGTCTCTTTTCCCTTACTTGTGCAATAATTTATTTATATCAGCATGTGTACTTGTTTTATAATGTTGTGTTATAATTCAATACTCCCTTATTTATTTGTTGCTCAAGTTCCTTCACCCTTGGCCAGCGGGAGCTTTTCCAGTTGGCTCTTATACCCCTTTGATATGCTCCCACTGTGTGGCTGTGTGTGTGTTCTTTAGCACTTTCTTCCTGGTGTTACAAGGTACTCCAGGGTTATGTATTTCTTGCCACAGTCTTACAGTCAGGAAATTCTCCAAGAAGCCCTGGTTCCTTTCAGTGGGGAATGATTTTAGAACCCAAGATCTGGATGCTAGGTGTGCTCACAGCTACTAGGATGTAAAAGAATTTTAATACAACATTGAAAATATGTGGTAAAAGGATACTTAACGTCTACCAAATCTTAAGAGAAAAAAAAATCAGTTTAGAAAATAGCATGTATAATCCCATAGATTCTTTCACATATATGGCAGGTAATATATAATACAGATATGTGTTGCTTAAAAACAGTGGTAAATTGTGAGAAATGCATCATTAGGCAGTGTTGCCAGTGTGTGAACATCATAGAATATGCTTACACAAATCTAGATGGAATAATCGACTACATACCTAGGTTATGTGGCAATACTGTCTGATATGTGGTCCATCATTGACTGAAACATCAGTCAATGCTGGCCCATGACTGCCAGCAATGGCTAACTTTTGATATTCAATGACAGGTGGTTTTTATTTACTTTGTTTTATATAACTACAAATTTAAAGTTTCTGTAACAAACATGTATCAATTAATAATCTGAGCTTAGGCAGCTCCTACATGTGACAGATCCAAGGTCACAGGGCTACTTGCTGACAGAGCTTAATTAGAATCTGAAGTCAGAAGATTCTACTCCACCTTTGCTCCCATAGTAATGGACCTAGTATGGAGCAGTGCATCACTGAGGGTAGCCTGGGAAGCAGACAAACAATGAAAGAGCTGTTATTCTGTCCTGAATAAGTAGAGTTGGTTAAGATCTGGGATAGCATGTATCACTCAAGATACTATGGTTCAATCCCTACTTCCCAAATGTGCTAATCTATCTTTTGTTACTACAACCAAATATGTAAGGCTAGGCAATTTTATTTTAAGAGGGGGTTCATTTAGCTCACATTTCTGGAGGTTCGAGGGCATGGTTCTGACATCAGTGTACTCTTATGGTGGATAGCATTGCAATGACAGGAGCCCATGGAGGAACAAGAAATCATCTTACAAGACAGGAAGCCAGAAAGTGATCCAGGGGTCAAGTGCTCTCTTAAAACAAGTCAGTCTTGTGAGAACTAATTCAAGGACTCATGGAAATTACCTTAGTCCCTTTCAAGGGCATGCCCTCAGTGTCCTAACAACCTCCTACCAAGACTCATCTCTAAAAGGCTCCATCACTTCTACACTGCCACATTAACAAGCCTCCATCATCTGAACCCTTGTTGGAAAAGCCACATTCAAAGTATAGCACGAAAAAGTGAAAAATGTGGAAATAAATATATCTTTCTAGGTTTTTTAAAATTGCAAAATGCTGGAGACATGCATTGAACTTAAATTCATTCTGTCAGTCATATTCCTTTGACTTCTACTGAAGTCAAGGACTGTGGGCAGCACCTCCCACCTGCAGAGGAGATTTCAGAAGAGCAAGGCCTTAGGTAGTCAGACCCAGGGAGGCTGCACTCTTTCTATGATCCGCATGTTTGTGTCCCCCACAAAATTCATATGTTGAAACCTAATCCCCAGTTCAATAGTATTAAGAAACGTGGCCTTTAAGTAGTATTAGATCATAATATTAGAGCCCTCATGGATGGGATTAGTATCTTTAGAAAAGGGGACCAAGGAGCTTTTGTGCCCCTTCTGCCACATAAAGACACATAGAAGGGCCTGGAGCTATAACTCAGTGGTACAGCACTTGCCTCACACATGTGAAGCACTGGGTTCGATCCTCAGCACTACATAAATAAAAAAAAGATATTGTGTCCATCTACAATTTAAAAATAAATTTAAAAAAGACACATAGAAAGTGCCATGCTCTCCTCATCTGTCACTGAATCTCCTGGGGCCTTGATCTTGGACCTCTTAGGCTTCTCAGAACTGTGAGGAATAAATTTCTGTTCTTCATATATAACCCAGTCAAAGGTATTTTGTTGTAGCAGCCTAAACAATCTAACAACCACTTTTTAGGACAGCCAGAAATGCTCCAGTTTTCTACAGAATTTGGATAAGAGGTATTCAAAGGTGCTTCTCCAGGGAGTCATGCCTATCCACTTCTTAATGCAAAGAAGGATGGAATCATTTTATTAATTTTATAGCTAAAAACATCACATCAGGTATCCCACTGCACCTATTAGATCAGTTAAAACAAATGAATATATTCCCGTGTGGGAGAGAAAGCAAGTCTTCTTGTTATTCACTTCTTGGTAATATGTAGAGTAAACTCTCTTGCAAGACTTTATGCAGGAGTTGGTTTAATTTGTATGTCTGTTGCTTATTTATACATAAGAATGTTTATGACAACTTTGTTCATAATAGTCCCAATCTGGAAACATCTTGTACCCATCAACAGGAAAATGGGTAGATAAATTGTAATATAATCATACTTTGTTAGTTCTCTGTTGCTACATAATAAAGCAAAACAAAATGCAGAGGCTCACACAATGATGTCTTCACAATTTGTTCACCTGATGCACTCAGCTGGTAGTTGATGTGGGTGGTGTGGACCAGGGAGTTTGGCTGGGCCTGGATCATCTAAGGTGTTTCTTTCACGTGTCTGGAATCTCAGGGGCTGGCTGGAATGGCTGGTTACTGCCTAAGATCTCCCATGCGGCCTCTCATATTTTAGCAGTCTCATTGGATCTTAATAAAAGTCACTTGTCTTATTGGTGATAACTTTTTCTTGAACATTTATTATATACCACACACATATTTATATTGTCTAATTTCATTTTCAAAAGAGCTACTGGAGGTGGGCATTGTTTCATTTTACAATAAACTAGTATGAGGTTCAGAAAGGATACAATGCCATGCCCAAACTCAACAGCTAAGTGGCAGAGCCCAATAACCAGTAGGAAGAGGTAGAGTTGGAATTCTGACTCAGATTTGTCCCACCCCAATGGGCCTAAAAATATTGCCAGTATATATACTGTTGGCCAGTGGCCTCAGGAGACACTGATTTGATTTCCGAGGTATATGAATGGCTTTCAAAACAAGGTGACAAACAAGTATGTCTTGGGTATCATGCCCAGGACTTACTATATCCCCTGGACTAGGTGCTTGCTGCTCTACAACTACAAAAAGCCTATATTGGTGAAGTCTTTGAGACTTCTGGGTTTTTTGTTTTTTTTCTTTTTGCTTTTTTTGTTCTGGTTGAACTCAGTAGTCACCCACTGAGCCACATCCCCAGCCCCATTTTTAAATTTTGAGACAGGGTCTTCTTGCTTAGTTGCTTGGACACTATGTTGGACACATTTAAAAAAAAAAAACATTTATTTTTGAGTTGTAGGTGGACACAATTTTATTTTTATGTGGTGCTGAGGATCGAACCTAGTGCCTTATGCATGCTAGGCAAGCATTCTATCTCTGAGCCACAATCCCAGCCCTAAGTTTGTACATAACTCTATCTTACAAATCCAATTTTTTTTTTCCTTCTAATATAAACTTCTGCCTTAGCTGGGTACTAGGCAATGGGATATCAGGTATACATTTTAGTGTGGATGACTGAAATTCTTAGTCTTTCCAGGGCTACATGCCTTTTAAAAGGAAATCACATTAACCCAAATATATGTATATAATTTGTGGAATATATGCATCCATTCATCAAGTGTTTGTTGGGTGTTCCCTGTGTGTCATTTATTAGGAGTTGAGATACAACAATGACCAGATATTCTCTAGCCTCAAGGAGCTCCCCGTGCTTGGCAGGGGTGGGAGAGGAAGCAACATGGAGACAGACAAAAAGCAATGTCAGATGGTATTAAGTGCACTGAAGGAAACCAAAAGGACAGAGGATGACTGGGTGACTAAGAGGATGCTATCCCTCTCCTTGGTCTATACACAAAGGACTAAAAACAGCATTGTACAGGGACACAGCCACATCAATGTTTATAGCAGCACAGTTCACAATAGCTAAACTATGGAGCCAACCTAGATGCTATGCCCTTCAGTAGATGAGTGGATAAAAAAAAAAAAAAACGTGATATATATGCACAATGGAATTTGCAAGTAAATGGATGGAGTTAGAGAAGATAATGCTAAGCAAAGTTAGCCAATCCCAGAAAATCAAATGCCAAATGTTTTCTCTGATATAAGGAGGCTGATTCATAGTGGGGTAGGGAGGGGGAACATGGGAGGAATAGACGAACTCTAGATAGGGCAGAGGGGTGGGAGGTGAAGAGAGGGGGTATGGGGTTAGAAATGATGGTGGAATGTGATGGACATCATTATCCAAGGTACATGTATGAAGACACTAAATGGTGTGAACATACTTTGTAAACAACCAGAGATATGAAAAGTTGTGCTCTATAAGTATAATATGAATTGTAATGCAGTCAGCTGTCATATATAAATTTTTAAAAATTAATTTAAAAAAAAGAGGATGCTGTTTTCCACTAGGTGTCAGAGGAAGCTTCTCATATGGTGATTCTTGGGCCATGCAGGTGCTAGAGGGACAAGAACTCCAGGGAGAAGAACAGCAGAATCCAGTGTGACTGAAATGGACTGAGCGAACAGAAAGCAGTAGATGAGGGCAGACGTAAGACAAAATTTTGGGGCCTCATGGGCTGTGGAAAAGGCTGTAGATTTTATTTGAAGTGAGACATGCAGCCACTGGAGTTTTGAGTAGATGAGTCTTAAGATCCAATTTATGACTTAAAAGGGTTATTTGGCTGCTTGTGAGGGAAAGGAAAGAAGCAAGGAGACCAGTTAAGAAGTTATTGCAATAGTTCAAGGAATCGTGGCTTGGAATAGAGGGAAACTGCAGTGGAAATGATAAGTTGGCTTTTGGATATATTTCAAAAGAAAAGCTAATTGAATTTGCTAATGGATTAGATGTGGTATATGAGAGAGACAAGTTAAGAATGTCTTCAAGGTTTTTGGCCTGAGACTAAACCAATGGAGATGATAAACAGATGAACAAGGAAAAAGATGGGAAGATATGAGGAGAAATTAGGAGTTCATTATGGGACATACCACTAATTTTGCAATGCTTAATAGATATTCAGGTAGATATGTTGAGTACAGTTGGATATGAGCCCAGAATACAGAGTAGGTAGGCTACAGACATAAATTTGAGAATTATCAGAGTATAGATGGTACTTTATGTCATGACAATGGATGAAAATGATTCAGGAGAAATATAGATAGGAACTCCTAAAGTTTAGAAGTCAATAATATGAGGAGCAACAAGAAAAGGACTGAAAAGAGGCAGCAAGTGTTTCAAGAAGGTGAGAAAGTCAAATCTACAGGATGTGTCCCAAAAATTCATCTTGGATACAGGAACTCAGAAGTCCATTGGCAGCTTGACAACAGCTGTTTTAGCAGAGTAAGAAAAACAAAAGCTTAGAGTGGTTTAGAGGAGAATGAAAGAGCTTCCAGCACTCACCTTCCCATGGCAACCTAATAGTACAATATTAAAAAATGATGGGATTACTCTATGTTGGAGAAAACATCATTTAGCATCACAGGTGGGCTCTCCAAGGAAGACCTTTACTTTCCAGTGAAGAGGAAAATCACCAGCCACATGAGAAAAACCAGATAACTCATGTTGGCCATGAGTCTCACTTCTGTGAGGTCTGGTGAATGAAGGAAGCGCTTCCTAGAGAAAAGCAGTGGGCAGCACTAAGCTGGTATGTGAAAACCCCTGCTAAGGTGAGCACATGTCTCACGAAGGCAGCAAAGTTATGAGTGCCTTGGTTGAATGATGCAAGAGTATTCATGGTTCTGTGTCTCCAAAAACCTGCAATGGCAATTCAGTAGTGAAAGAATAGTCTTTGATTTAACAAGTGATATTAAATAAAAAGGATAGTCATATTTTACAAAAAAGAAGTTTAATCCATAACTTGAATCATATATAAGAATTATCTTAAAATGAAGCAAATATCTGAATTGCAAATTTAAAACTATGAAATTTTCAGAAGAAAACATTTGTGATCTTGGGATAGGCAAAAATTTCTTCGATAGAACACAAATCACACAATCAATAAAGGAAAAAGTAAATAGACTAAACATCATCAAAATTAAAGACAATTATCAGACAAGAGAATGAAAAGAGAAGCCAGAGTGGGAGAAAATATTTGAAAACTAAATATGTGATAAAGAACTTACTTCTAGAATATCAAAATTTTCAAATCTCAACAAAAAAGTAACCAGCTAGGCAAGGTGGCACACACTGTGATCCTGGCTAGTTGGGAGGCTGAGGCAGGATTGCAAGTTTGAGGCAAGTTTGGGCAATGTAGTGAGACCCCATCTCAAAAAAAAATATTTTTAGAAAAAGAGCTTTGGATGTAGCTCAGTGGTGAAGCACTTGTCTACAATGTGCAAAGCCTTGAGTTTACTTCCCAGGGCCACAAAAAGTAAAACAAATAAGTAAATAATGAAATAAGCAAGAAAATTTTAAAAATGGCCAAAATATTTAAAAAGACACTTCATCAAGAAAAATATATATTTGACAAATAAGCACATGAAAAGATGTTCAACATCTTTAGTTACTAGGAATGTACACATTAAAGCCACAATGTGATACCATTATGCATCAATTAAAGTGGCTAAAATTCCAAAGACTGATCGCATCAAGTGTTGGTGAGGGGTGAAGAAGCTGCAACTTTCAGACAATATGGGTAAAATGTCAAATGGTTACCCAACAGAAATAAAAACATATAACCATACAAAGACTTATAGATGGAGATTCAAAGCAGCTTTCTTTGTAATAAACTGGAAATCTTTTATTTTTTTATTGTTTTTATTGTTTCATAGGTAAAACAGATAAACGATAGTATGATCCATACAATGGATTACTATTCTGAAATAAAAAGGAATAAGCAATTGGTATATGCAGCTACACAAATGAACAAGATAATGGTACTGTGTGACAGGAGCTAGATGAAAATGAATATATATCCTATTTATATAACATTTCAGGAAGTCTGAACTAATCTATAGGGACAGCAGGTCAGTGGTTGGGGTGTAGAGAGGAGAGCTGGATGAGAGGCAGGGCACACACAGAGGTATGAGAAAGCTTTTGGGGGTGATGTATATGTTCACTGATGTGGTAATAGCTATATGAATGGATGCACATGAAACTTAAATTTTATACTTTAAACATATAAAGCTTGTTGAATGCCGATTATGTATCCCAGTTAAATGTTTAACATTGGAAAGACAAAGTCTAGATTAGGAATAAAGACAATTCTTTTGAGTAGTTATAATTTAAAGGGAAATAGATTGGAGGGTGTTAAGGTTTAAGTTTTGGTCTTTCAGATGAGAAATATTACATTTGTTAGTGGATGGGAATAAAGAAGTAGGGAGGGAAAAATGATAATACTTAAGAGAAAGGGGACAACTGCACAAGCGATACCCACGAGGGACCAGAAAAGATGGGATGCAACAAACAAGGAATATGGTCTCTGGAAGGAGCATGGGCAGTTCCCCTCCACTAGCTGGGGGAAGGTAGAACACAGATCCCAGGGCTAGGGAGTGGATGAATATGGCAGCCCGGCAAGTTCTCTTTGGATTGTTTTCCAGAAAAATCCCAAAGCAAGGTCATCAGCCAAGAACGGAGAAGGAGAAGCTTTGGAAGTTTACAGTGAAAGGAAAATGGATGAAATAGTTGTCTTAGAGAGCAGGTGAGAGGATGAAGTTAGGAAAGCAGCACTGAAAGCCCACTGGAGGACAGTGGTCACTAATTCAATAGTTAGACCACTCCGTATGGTCATTTTCTTTCCTTCATTCACTTATTTTCCTATTGCTAATGTGATGGAAAAATAGGCCCTGTTCCTTCAGAACTCATACACATCAGATTCACCAAAATGGCCCCTACTCCCTGCCCTCTATGCACCATCCCCCTTACCGTGCTTTATTTTTCTTCACAACACTCATCTCTACCTGGAAGTATTTCCTAGTTTGCTTGCTTATGGTCCATCCTTGCTGTCTCTCTAGGACTAAGAGCAGTGTCTGGTACACAGATGAGGAAGGTTAAAGTCTCTGAGGACCTCTTCCTTCCCTCTCAAAGAGAGATTCCATCTGACATCAGGTTACTGATGGCCTGTTGTCCTGTCAGTGATGCTGCTTGCTGGCAGAAGTTAAAGCTGGGATGCCAGTAACCATATGCTCCCACCTGCCAACCACTGAGTGATCACATATTCCCAATTGCCTAATGGAACTCCAGACAAGCTCGATCTGGTTCAAATGCTATGGTGATACCCCAAGCAACTTTGGGTTCATTACAGTATCCTGGAAATAATAAAAACACATCCACTGGCACTATGACAGATCTGACTATGTCCCATGAGGGAAGACCAAAGGTGGCACCCTGATCCCTGGAAACCTCCCTTCCATGAAAAGCTCTGATGACAGCATGCACACCATACCCCCTCATCACAGGTCCTAGCAAAAACCCAGACCCCAGACTAGCTAGGGGAAAAGGTGCTTTTAGAACATGAGCTCTCCTTCTCTATTCTTTGGTCTTGAATAAAATTTCCTGCCTGGTCCCAGAATACTTATTTATGCATAATATTGAGGAAAAGAACCTGCAAATTCAGTAACCTACCTGTTTTGTGCCCTACATTTCTGCATGTTTCCTGTAAGGAAACTTTGTTGTGTCCTGGGAAGCTACAGATCATACCTACAAGGTAACTTGGCTTTGGGTTGGGTGGGGCCAATGGGTGCCACTGGCAGGAATTTATTCTCTTGGCTCTTCCTAGTGTCACCACAGGCTGGGTGCATATCTCAACTAAAGGTCATAAAGCCACTGTGTGCACTCATCTGTCTCCTTCAGGATTTTGGTAACCAACTACTCCCCTCACCCTACCCCAATCCTCTCAGGATGAGGGGTGGTAGAAATCCTTTGTGTTCCCTTATATCCTGCCCTCTTGTGTGTAAATAATCCTTTTATTAACCTCCCTTAGAATTATCCTAATTTGTATGCACTACCTATTTCCTGCTGGGGCTCTGATAGGATATCTTTGTGAATAATTATTTTAATAGCTCTCTCTCTCTCTGAATTCCATTAGAGGTTCAACACTCAAATGTGACCATGGGTCAGCAGCATTGCCATCCCCTGCTGGTTAGAAACGTACAATCTCAGGCCCCACCCCAGACCTACTGGATCTGAATTTGATATTTTAAAAATTTCCTGGTGACTCTTATGCATCTTGACATCTAAGAAGCTCTGCCTTAGAGTATTCTGAATTTCAGTGAAGCTTTGTGGAGTGCAAAACACTCAAAGATTCATTTGAACTAGCTCCAGTGATGGGGTCTCACAAGTCAGACATACTTACCCAGAAACCTAAGAATAAGACCCATGAGAAGGTTAGGCCTATGAAACCAAAATTCTTGAGACCAAGGGGTCCCTGAATTAAAAAGGATTATTGAGCCATTATAGAAGCAGACCAGAAAAGGACTGGTCCTAGGACAAGTCTTTGTAGCTACAAGTAGCAAGACTAGGTAGCAGTGGCAAAATGTCTGCTGGATCAGAGCTAAGAGTATTTTTTAATTAAAAAATCTGGTGAAGGAAGGTATAAGTTGTTTCTGTTGAACCTACATTGGCTGTAGATAAGAGGGGCAGAATTAAATGAATGAGGGAAAGCTCTGGGGTGGGAGGACACTCCATAAGGACAATCTTTACGTATGAAGTGGTGGGTTAAGCAAAATGCAGTGGTACCTAGGGTGTCCTGATGGGATTGGGGTTAAGGTTTTAATACACATTCAGGAACGTAAAATGGTCTTTTGTCCTTCTTAGCCTCCCACATTTCTCTTCTCAGACACTTGTAATTAAATTTAAGACATCTGAGAATTTTTTCTCTTATCAAGTCTCATGGTAACAAGAATAAGAGGGTCAGTTTGGATCACAGAGATATCAAAACTAGAGTGGGCGGGCCTTCCCTAGCCATCCCCAGCCATGATTCACCCCTGCCCACACATGGTTTCTGGTCCCCCATGAACCATGGGATCTCTTATTATTCTTTTTATTTTCCTACCAGAGTTTTCACTTACACTTTGTCCTAATTTGAGGTTTTTTTTTTTTTTTTTTTTTTTTTTTTTTTGCCCAGCATGTGAGTCTCATAGGCTTCCCACTTTGCTCACTAAATTTCAGTGTCTGAGAATAATATTATTTGTCCAGTTTGTCCCTGTTTGAACAGAGCTTTTTGCTGGTGCGCCTCAAAGGGTAAATAAAGGTTTGGCTGCCAGTTGCTGATTCAGCAAGCACTAGGTAATATGGTTTAAAATATATCAGCCCTGGGCTGTCTAGTCAGCAGGAGCTGTTGAAGGAAATCACCCTATGATTACATGTCTAGTTGAAGTGGTCTTAAAACATATGAAATAGGTTTGATGTTGGTTGCTGATTCTTTCCCCTTCGCCTACCTACACCACCACCTCCTGGGAACACCTGCATCCTCTGATAGTCTCAGAGAGGACTTTTCATGTTCAGGATATTTCAAGTGTTGTGTAACAAAATTAATTATATTTAATTAAACTTATCCATTTTTTATAGCCCCAAACAAATCTAAAGTGCCATGTGAAGCTTATGAGATGGCAGTCCTCCAAAGGCTTCTGCTGTTGGGTATATCTATCAGAGACTTATGTAATTTTAGGGATCATTTTACATGAGCAAGTCAGACAAATGGCCTCTAGGCCTCAGTAAAACAGCAAAAATTAGTCTTTGGATCCTGGACATGCTAACTACCTGTCTTCTCTCTTTCCAGCACTTCAACAATAGCTCCCTCAATAAAACAATAATCTTCCTCTTTTCATGGTATACTAAAAGTATACCCCAATATGGTAGCAGGAAAGGAACTGTTTGGATTTCCCACAAACACAGGGCCTGGCATATGGTAGTCACTGGATTTATTAACACTTAAAGAAATGCCTGCTCTTTCTCCTTGGCTATATGCTTCTCTCACCTTGTATGTTAATCAGGTATTCCTGTGATAAGCCCCAAGGGTCACTGGTTTTCTTTCCACAAGCTTGATAAGTGACTGTGGAGGCTATAGTGAGCTTCACCCGTCTGCCTGCCCCGGGCCCACACTGAAGGCGTATCTTCTCTCTGGTCCATACTGGTCAGAAGGTGGGAGGCAGGAGTACAGGAGAGCTAACAGAGAACTTCTGCTTATGACCAGAACACAGCCACTTCCACCAAATACATGGGCTAAAAGCAAGTCATACGGATGAGCCCAACATCAGTGCCCTGTTAAAAATATCCTTCCCAAAGGAAAAAAGAGGACTGGAGTGAACATATGCTTAATAAAACAATCTACTGTGCCTAAATTTTCTATCAGCACTATTCTAATGTTTTAACTAGTTTTCAAGTCAAACTAAAATCCACTACAATATTATATAGGTTAGGATCCATTCAGTTCCAATACAAAGTACAATTTCAAACTAGTTTAGAAAAAAATTACTGACTCATGACATACTTAGGAAGTCCAAGGAGTAGGTTAAGTTGAAGTCCTGGGGCTTCAACAATGCCATCAGGGCTCTCTAGCCCTTCACTCTGGTTACCTCAGTGTGTTGATCATCTTCTCCCCAGTCTCTCAGAGGTGACCCCATTTAGCAGGAGTCAATGGCTGCAAAAACCCAGATCCATATCCTCCATTTTTGTTGTAACTCTTTATGGATAATTTCTCATCTTACGCATATCACTCACAGGAAAGGTGTCTAACTGTCCTGAACTGAATATTATAATCACTTTTGGGCCCATATCTGTGTCTAGGAGAAAGGCTTTGATAGCTGACCAGATCTGGACCATGTGTCCTCTGATGTCAGAGATGACAAGGTCTCTCACTGCTCCTTCCCATACATGAGGCTAAAATACAAATAGGCAGAAAAGTAGCTAATTTAATCTGTTAACATAAATATTTGTGGGTATAGTGGCACACACCTGTAATCCTAGAAACTCCAAAGGCTGAGGCAGGAACATCACAAGTTTGAGCCTCAGCACTGAGCAAGACCCTGTCTCAAAATAAAAAGAGCCAGGAATGTAGTTCAGTGGTGAAGTGCCCCTGAACTACAACAACAACAACAAAAATTGCACACACACACACATTTGTTACATAAGTTTTCTATTAGCACTGTACTTATATTTTAACTAGTTTCCAAAAGCTACTAAAAACTCAATAATGAACATATTAGTCAGGATCCATTTAGTTCCAGGGACAGGATACAACTCAAATTAGTTTATGAACCAACAGCCTTGAAATTTATCTATTTAATGTTTATATCTAGGGAGTAATTAAACTGACCTACTTCCCTATTTGTGTTAGGAAGAACAATCTAAAAATGAAGAGTAAATTCAATAGTAATTCAATCTTCAGTTTATATATTCTTGCAACTTTATCATATTTGAAAATATTCAAGGCCAAGAGACTCTGCATCAGAAACATTATTTCCAAATCTTTCCAGATTGTTACACCCTGAATTTCTTTCCCATCTACCTACCCTTAGCCACTTTATCTAGTTTTCAAGTCCATAACTCTATGTCCTTCTTATTAGAAGTAACAGAGCAAAGTGCTATAAAAGACCTCTAAAAATTATCTTGTGTTATTACTGTCTACTAATTCACTAGGCCAAATATAGGGCAGATGCTGTATTTGGCTCTGGGGATATACAGGTATATAAAATATAACTCTTTTTTTTTCTCAAGAAACTTGTCACATATCAGAGCAACAGGTTTATAAACAAACATCTATAACATCACATGATAAGCACTATAATAAAAGGAACAGCTAGGAGAAACATGCTCAGATCCATGGGCTATGAAGAAAATTCCCTGAGAAGGTTGAGTTGGAGAAAGTGATACCAGAAGCATGGTGATCAGTTAGGAGATGCTGCAGTAGTCTGGGCAAGTCCTGATTATAGTAGGAACTGTGACTGAAGGCAGAAGCTGTGAGGTTAAACAATGGATAAAAAGGTCACTATGGAGGAGAAACTAATAGAAACAGTAAAGCATAGGATAACAAATTTGTTAAAAACAAACAAACAAACAAACAGTTGTTTCATGAAGGCCTGGATTTCTTCACCACTTTCTGTCCCTCTGAAGAATCTAACATTTATAACAAAAGAGTAGTTCTGTCTCATTTTGCTTTCCCCCTCATTATCAAGAGTTGGTTTGGAAGCTCTACAGTATCTGTTGAACAGAGTGCCCACAGAAGGTCTCCAGCCTTTACTGCTTAGATTCTGGATTTTCACAGATTTCATAAATGATTGCTAACAAATCTGCACGTGTAAGCAAAATGATATCATCTTTGACCAGACTAACTTTTTTTTTTCTTTTTAGTTTTCGGCAGACACAGCATCTTTGTTTGTATGTGGTGCTAAGGATCGAACCTGGGCCGCACGCACGCCAGGCAAGCGCGCTACCGCTTGAGCCACATCCCCAGCCCTGACCAGACTAACTTAATATGAAGAATACACTGCTTCAGCAATTGGCCATGCATTTTATTTTATTTTTGGTACCGGGGACTGAACTTAGGAGCATTCAATCACTGAGCCACGTCCCCAGCTCTATTTATTTAGAAACAGGGTTTCACTGACTTGCTTAGAGCCTTGCTTTTGCTGAGGCTGACTTTGAACTTGTGATCCTCCTGCCTCAGCCTTCTGATTCTCTGCAATTACAGGCGTGTGCCACCATGCCCAGCTGGCCTTGCATTTTAACCTTAAGAACATTAAGTCCCCTTGAGAGAGGGTTTTATATCATTGGACACAATGAAAACATTAATACTTTATTTTATAGGAAATATGTTTATTAATGATCATTTCAATTAAAAAATACTCTTTTTCCAAGGCTGGTGCACCATACTCTATCTCTTTGAAAATACGAAATATACCTTAAAATTAAGAGCCATTTTAAGTTACACTGAGACTTCTGCATAGCGATACAGGAATTTCCAACTATGAAACAAGGCTCCAGAACTTGCCAGTAAAACAAAGGAGCATTTCCAGTGAGAAGGGGCAGGAACCCACCTATAAAATTTAACAGCACACATTGCAAAATGAGACCAAGAAACTAAATATCCCACCCTTACTCTGAATATGTTCTGTAATGGTGCAAAGCATGGCTTGTGAAGGGGCTCAGAGATGTAATTGCTTTTGTCTGAAGAATGTGTCCTTTGGGAATGGGACATATGATATCTACAGGCCCCAAAGTCAACTGTGTTCTAACTTCTTCTCAACGTAATGATGTCCAGAAGTATCAAAGCGCAGACAGGCATGGGAAGTATTTAGCTTTGATTTTTGAGTAGATGTAACACCAGCTCTTCATCCTCTGCTAAAGACAGGCCTGTATCCAAAGGTTCTAAGGTTTCCCACTTGGCCTTCTTTCTATGATGACTTGTTGGTCCCACATCTTCCAATTCACTGTTGTTCCTTTTCTTCATTTCCTGCTTCTTCTTGGTATCACTGGTGGGAACAAATCCAATGATTTACTTTATAAGTAAACTCATTATTATAAAATTAAACATCTGAAATAGGACAGAGTTATCAGTGACAGATAGTTGGTAAAGTGATATTATTTGAGAAGGAAAGAACCACAAAATCAAGACATTTCTATCAAACTTAATATCTTCCCATCAGCAGATGGGGAGAGAAAGCCTGTTGTACACCAGGCACACAAAGAATGCTGTGTATACAACGTGTCACCCATTTCTTACATTAATTATAGAAAGCTCTGAATATGTTATCTACAATTTGAAGACAATGAGAGTTCTCTTAAGTACTTCTGGATGCAATCTGTGCTTGTTCTCCATTTTAAATCACCTTTATTTAAAGTTAGGTAATCCTTTAGTTAGCAATTTGTGGGATAACGGATCAGGATACCAGGGACTGATTCTAATATTAATTGCATTAAGTTGTGGTAAGGAAGTCATAGCTAACAATAGTGCTTGAAATGTTAAATTGCAAGCAACTTAAGACACCAGATAAAATTTTTCCATTTAAAATGTGTATATAGTCTTAAGAAAGCAAATATTACTGCAGTATTCTTCATATACCCAAGACATAGACCATAAAAATAAAGGTTATTTCTGAAAGTGGAGGCAATTGCTTGATACAATAAAAAAGAAAAAGAACTACATCCTTTAGACATTTTGAGATATCATCATGTTCAAGATGATCCAAATGGAAGGGGCAGAGCAAGACATCAGCAGTCAAGAAAGATCTTCTGGATTTCTCTTCCCATAGATACACCAAGTTGAAGAGCTATTCATGCACCAAACTACCAGCACAAGAGCTAAAGAAATCAGTTTCTAACATTTCGAAAGCTTGTTAAAATTAAGACATTTTTTGTAAGCCTCATAGGAACCACAAAACAAAAGTCTGTAACAAACCCAAAATAATAATCAAGGAATCAAAACACACTACTAGAGTAATTCATTTAACCACAAAGTAAGACAAGACAGAAAGAACTACAACAAAACTAGGACACAAGTTAAATAACGTCTGTAGTAAGAACTTACCTATCAATAATGACCTTGAATGTAAACATGAATTCTAACAATTTTATTTTCCAATTGAAGATATAGACTGAATGGATTAAAAAAAAAAACAAGATCCAACTACATTTTGCTTTTAAGAAACTCACCTCACTTCTAAAGACACACATAAACTAAAAGTGAAAGAATAAAATATTCTATGCAAATAGGAGGCAAAAGAATGCATAGTAGCCATATTAACATAAAATAAAATGGATTTTAAATCAAAATCTGTAAAAAGAGATAAGGAAGGACATTACATAATGATAAAAGAATCAATTCAGCAAGAGGCAATAACAATTCTACATACATGTGCATACAATATTGGAACATCCAAATACATAATGTATTAATAGACCTAAAGAGAGAGTATGTCCTGACACAAAATCAATAATGAAACTGAATTATACTGCACTTGAGGCCAAATGGACCTCACAGTTATCTACAGAACATTCCATCCAATAGCTGCTAAAGACACATTTTTCTCATCAGCACATGGAACATTCTCTAGGTCAGACCATATGATAAACCACAATACAAGTCTCAGGAAACTTTTAAAGATTGAAATATTGAATGTCTTTTACTTTTGAACAACAAATGGAAGGAAGAAATCAAGAAGGAAATTTAAAATTTTCCTAAAAAGAAATGTAAAATGGAAACACAATCTATGACAAAAACAGCAAAAACCAGACTAAAAGGGAAGTTTATAACAATCATTACACTGAAAAACTAGAAAGATCTCAGATACTATCACTGAATTTCAAAGAATCAGAAGATCAAAAATAATCTAAACTCCAAATTAGAAGAAGGAATGAAATAAATAACAGAGCAGAAATAAATGGAGATTAAAACAAAAAGACCAATGAAACAAAGAGCTAGATCTTTGAAAAGATAAAAACAAAGAGAGGGGGCTGGGGCTATAGCTCAGTGGCAGAGCGCTTGCCTAGCTTGTGTGAGGCACTGGGTTTGATCCTTAGCACCATATAAAAGTAAATAAAATAAAGGTATCTGTCCATCTACAACTACAAAAATATTAAAAAATTAAAAAAAGAAAGAAAGAGAGATAATCCCTTGGTTTTACTAAAAGAGAAGTCTCAAAGATAAAAAGGAGAACATTATAACTAATACCACAGAAATATAAAAGGTCATTAAACAGTTTTATTAACAACCATATACCAACAAATTTGATAACCTAGAAGAAATGGGCATATTCCTGGATATACACACCTTAAGACTAAATCATGAAGAAACAGAGAATTTGAACAGACCACTAATGAGTTAACAAGATTAAATCCTTAATACAAAGCATCCTATGTGGGAGGGGGAAGCCCAGGACTAGATGCTTTCACTGTTGAATTCTACCAATATTTAGAGAAGAACTAATAATAATTCTTCTTAACATATTTCAAAATATAGAAGAGAAAGGGATTATTCCAAATATATTCTACAAAGCCAACACTACTCTGATACCAAAACCAGATAAGGACACAACATAAAAAGGAAACTATAGACCAACATCCTCTATGAACATAGATGTAAAAATCCTACCAAACAATATCAAACTGCAAATAAAAAGATTATTCACCATGATCAAATAGAATTCATCCCAGGGATTCAAAGACAGTCCAATACATTCATATATTTACACTGATATATGCTGATTTTTATAGCAAACTAACTGCCTCTTCAAAACATAGTACATAAAGCTGTAGTAATCAAAACAGCATGGCACTGTCATAAAGACAGAGACACAGATCAATGACAAAGAAAAAAGAGGCTAGAAATAAACCTATACATCTATAGTCAACTGATTTTTCAAAAGAGGTGCTAAGAATACACATTGAAGAAAGGATGGTCTTTTTAGTAATGATGTTGGCAAAATTGGATTTTCAAATACAGAAGAAGCAGTTACACCCCTATCTCTCACCAGCTACAAAACTCAACTCAGAATAAAGACTTAAATATAAAACCCGAAAGTATAAAAATACTGCAAGAAACAGGGGGAAATGCTTCAGGACATTGGAATGGTAAGAATTATTTTTTTTGGAAAACATCCCAAAAGCATAGGAAACAAAAGCAAAATAAACAAACAGTATTACATAAAAACTGAAAAGCTTCTCCACAGCAAAGGAAAAACTCAATTCAGTGAGGAGACAACTTAAGGAACAGGAGAAAATATTTGCAATGCATACATCTGACAAAGTGTTGTCCAGAATATGTGGAATTCCAAAAACTCAACAGCAAAAGCAAACCAAAACAGACCAAATAATCTGATTAAAAAGAGGGCAAGAGATCTAAACAGACATTTCTCACAAGAAAATATAAAAAAGAACCAATGAGTATATGAAAAAATATTCAACATCCTTAATCATTAGGATAATGAAAATCAAAACCACAATGAGCTATCACATCTAATCCAAAAAGACTAAGGATAATAATTGCTGGAAAGAATGTGGAGAAAAGGGAACTTTTGGACACTGTAGGTGGGAATATAAATTAGTACAGCCATTATAGAAAACGGTATGGAGGTTTCTCAAAAAAATTAAACACAGAACTATCATTTGATTCAGCAATTCCACTCCTGAGCATATATATAAAAGAAATGAAATCAGCACATCAAATAGATTTTTGTGCTCCCATGTGCAGAGCAGCACTTTTCACAAAAATCAATAAATAAAACTTGATGAATGGATAAAGAAAATGTGGTACATATATAAAACAGAATGCTATTCAGCCTTTAAAAAAAGAATGAAATTCTATCATATGCAACAACATGGACAAAATGGAATAAGCCAGGCACAGGATGACAAATATTTCATGATCTCACTTATCTGAAATCTAAAAAAGGTGATCTCATAAAAGTTGAGAGTAGAATGTTGGTTACCAGAGACCAGGAAAATTGGGGGAGGGGGCGAGGAAATGCTGATTTATAGAGACTAAGTCAGTTAGATAACAGCAAAAAACTCTGGGGTACTATAATCACACTGCACGATAGGTAACAATTATGTCCCGTATGTGTCAAAAAGCTAAAAGAAAGGATTTTGACAATTCACCACAAAGAAACAGTGTTTGAGGAGGTAAATATGTGACCTGATTAAAACATTATGTAAAATATACATGTACTGAATATTATGTAGTATTTCATTATATTCCAACTTTTATGTTTCTGCGTAGCAGTTAAAAAGAAAAAAATGACCCAATTATTGGATACAATATTAAAACAAAATAACCCAACTCATAGCAACAGTAGCATTATAAAGGGTAGAAAGTGAAAATTTTGTTAGGCAGAAAGTCTGTATTAAGGGCTTTCTAATGGTCTGGCATGGTGCTACATGCTTTACATAGATGACATTATTTATCTTCATGAAAACCCTGGGTGTAGGGAACATGAGCTTCATTCTACAACGAAGGTAAGAGAAATTAATGACTGGACCCAGATTATACACATGGGACTCAACCCCAGCTCTGAATGATTGAATCCAGACCCAACATGAGCAGGTTTTTGAAAATTATTATACTTGTCTCATTTCAGTCAACACTTGGATGACAGTAACTGAAAGAATTAGCTATGGAAACAGCATTGGTCTGGCATCAACACAAGTCAGATTTCAGACAATCAACTAACATTTCTGAGCCTGTTTTCTTTTCTAAATATGCAGATTACAAAAAATTTACTTAGAATTATCGTAAAATGAAAACATATAAATGAGCTCAGGCAGTAATGCTTAATATAGGTTAGTTTACATTCTGTTTATAAACTACTCACTTTGAAATTCTCACATTGTACATAATATCAGCAAAAAGTCAAAGAATTATTATATTCCAACTATATGTATTTGAAAAGAGAACTTCTAAAATTCTGATGGATTCTATTATCTTTTAAGAAGAAAGCTTCAATATCAAAGTGAATATGCCCTATCAGCATGTCAATTTATGACCAGCTTGAAGCAAAACTAAATGATTCCTCCATTTACCTCCCAGAAGTGCCCAATGGTCTGACTCAGCCATTGTCTTTCACCACTGGAGGGCAGACAGACTAGACCACATCATGAGGTTATTTAAAACACAAATAAATACCTTTTAAAAGGGAGCCTGAAGAGAAGAATATGAAAGAGTTCTCCATTGATGACAATTCAGTCAGCAAATAATTAAAATAAATCTTGGTAAAAAGATGCCTTTAAAAAAATGTACTGGGTCCTAATCTGCTTATGAATATGGCCAGTACTGTACCAATTACACTGGGCTATAGTGCCATGTTTTATTTGGTGCAAGATAATACTGATTTTTGCCCTGTAAATAAAGTGCATCTGAGAGTAGCTCATCAGAAGAGCCGTAATCAGTGGGCTCTACTAGTGCATCTTTTGTTAATGTGGGCATACACATTATATTCCCTGCAGGAAATAGGTGGTTCAGACACTAAAGGAAGATGGGAAATTAATGTAACCCCAATTTTTTCACAATTAGCAGATCTGCTACTTTGTGGATCAGTTCAAATTCTAGAAAAGCATTTTATACTACTTTCTATATTGCAAATAAGTGGTAATCTTATAACAAATTAATTATCCAACAATAGTATAGGAATTCTATAGGTAATTCACCAAAAAAGGGATAATGCAATGGACCTAGAAAATAGCAAGCAGAAAGTCACTATCTGACCTTTTCAAAAAGGCCTCTTTCAAATGGTCTGGCACTAGAGGCCTCCATTTTATTCACATTTGCTGAATTAGGCAGAGGAAGCACCAAAGTGAAAGAATTCAGAGTGACTCATCTTTCAATAATCCAAATCACAAAGAGATTTCATTAGTAATCATATAACAAAGTATAAAGAAAAACATCATGTAATACATAATCTGAACTGATGACAGGGAAATTCAACGATTTTCAAATTTTAGTGAAAACAGGTATACAAAAGCTTGTCAGGATACTCAAAGCAAATATCTGAGCCAATTATTCATTGCTAATAACTAAAGAAAAAAGAAAGCATTCGGATGTGAATTCAATTTTAAAATCTTAACATATTAAGAACTGATTTTTAAATGGAATATAACTTTCTTATTTTCTAAATTCTCTGAACCCCAAACCGAGAAACTGAACTGATTTTCTCAGTAGTTTTGATTCCCTGATTTCAACATTTAAATTTTTTCAGGTACTTAGTTACCTTACACCCCCTATCCCCAGCCCCCACTGCCCCCAGAATGTCATCTGTGTTAAGTTCATGAGCAAGAAAAGACAGGAAGGAAAGCCTAGAGTCAGTGTTCTTGTGGTAGCATTCCCAGTACCCAGCTGTGATTATGGGTCTTCCTTTGCTCTTCAAGATCCATTCTCCAATTCCACATCTAATTAAAAGGGATCTCTTTCCTCTGAATTCATGTGGCTTTAATTGTTTATTAGTCATTTTGCACCATCCATTCTACTTTCTGATACTAATGTGATTTTCTCATTTTTCGCATATAACGAAAGTTATCAGCACCTTCTGAAAATTTTAAAGTCGGCATGCCCAACAATTTCTCTTCTGGGAATTTTTCCCAAGGAAATGATAACTAGGGGTATGTTAAAAATGTAGTAACAAGGAGATTTAAGAAAAAGCCATTTTTAATTTCAAAAAGTTAGAAATACCCAAGTCCAACCATAAATAATTAATTGAAATGGTTATAAAATTAGAAATAAGATACCATGCAGCTAATAAAGTTTGCAGTATTTTTTTTTCCTGGACACTGAAAAAAAAGCTCTAAAAACAATAAAAAATAGGAATCCATCCATATATATATTTTTAAAAGTTTCTCTCTATATACATATATATTTGTAGAGAAAAGGACTTGTTCTTTTGCTAATATGTTTTGATTTTTTTTTCTGTAATCATTCTGCATTACTCTATGCAATAAAAAGGGAAAAAATTAAATTTGAAGTTCCAGGTAGGCAGGTAAATGTTAATTCTTTCTAATTCCACAAAAGCTCAGAGGGATACAGAAAAGGTGTGCTACATAGTCCTTTCCTGTTGATGATCCAATCTCCAACTTAAACAATCTTTAATTCATAGAACTATGGAGGAAAGGTGAGACTTGTTATGTAAGGATAGATGGGTCATGGGTTATTTTCAGTATTTAACAACAAATCAAAACTGCAATTGTGTGCCACAGACTAAGTTGTGGGATTTCTTTGCTTTTTGATAAAATCATTCCAACTGAACTCTGTGAATGCTTGACATAGCTGATGTTCAACTGGAAATTATATCTTTGTTGAAATAAACATAAAACATTAAGTATTAATTTTCTTAAAAGGCAAAAAATTTTTCAAAATATATGGGACTACCCACATTGCAAACAAATTTCTCTGTGATGATGAAAAGGTTGGAAGTCCCTGTTCTAGACTTGAGAGCTCTGCTCCATAATCATATGCAGAAACTTATGGGAGTTGTTGACAGTTTTCAGCTTCATATATTAGGCTTCTTAGATGCCATTCAATAATAGAGTCTATGCACACTTGCCCAAGGAAAAAAATTTAAGAACTGTTTTTCTACATAAATATTGTTGAAATACCATTTATTAAACCTTCATGTCTCCTATGTAACATTTCTCACTTTCCAGCCAATTTTATGTATGCTTACAAAAAGTAGCACTTACAAAGGTACAGCTTGGTTTTTGTAATTTCTTCATTAAAATTTCAGTGACTGCCTAGAAAAATTATTTAGAATAATGTTAAGAAGTTTTATGATTTAGTATATGCTTGTCCCTATAACCTACCCTGTATTTTGCCCCCTTAATACTCCTTCTGTTTCAGGAGGCTACTTTTTATTCTCAGAACATGTTCTATGTTCTCAATTTCTTTTGTTTCCAGTTGAAATTTTCTTTTCTGTTTCCAACTATCTAAATCTTTACCATTCTTCAAAACCCACTCAAATTTTGGCAAAGACCCATGGTAAATTCATTTTTATTATCACACACACACACACACACACACACACACACACGAAATAGTGATTGCCAGGTATTCAGAGGGACATACAAACAAATGGAGTATAGGGCAATGATACTATAATGGTGGATGAACGTCATTATATATTTTTCCAAAACCAGAGACTATACAACACAGAGTGAACCCTAATGTAAACTACAGTCATCATTTGGGGTCATCTTGGTTTCACTTTCCTGTTCTCATGAGCCTCGTGCTAGCATACTTCTTTCTAATGAGGTGCATCATGCAACATAACAGCAGTTTCTCATGTTCAACACCTTTTATGTAACAAGCACCATAGGCAGACAGGCACATGGGTGGAAGGATGATCAGATGCTGAGAGGCTCCTCTGGCAGGAATGCATATAACTATGTTTATAATTATGCTATTAGGATACATACTTAAATCTTAACGATTGTTCAAGTAATTCATGAATATTAGTATGAATCATTCTTTCTTTACTTAAAAAGAAAGTTTTCAGTAACTCTTCAGATCTCACCTCAGGGTGGGTTTTCTTAACTAACTCATCTAAAGAGAATTCACAAGTCCTCCTTCATCACAGTCACTGCTTTCAAGGCCCTATCACCCACCATCTTTTCTCTACTTTCTGTTTACTTCTTTATGGTCTGTCTCCTTCCCTGCAGGGTAAGCTGTATGAGAGCTAAGATCCAGTCTCTCTTCTTTTGGCTCTTTTCCTGGTATACAGTAAACTTTCAGTTAACTGAATGCCTACATAATGGGAGTGTTGAGGAACAAATAGGTAAAGGCATCCCCCATACTGTGGTAATATGCACTTTCTATCATATCTTGAATAAGATATATTACCTAAGATTATTTTTATTATATAATTCATTTCAACTTAGGCTGTAGGATATTTTTGCAGACTGTTTTGAATATGCCAAGTATTTTGTGTACCAAGGGCTTAATGAGTGACTTTAATGAGGAAGATATTGAAGCTATATAATCTGCAGAGACCATTAAATTTTATTTGTATCAATGTATAATACTCATGTAAAAACTCCTACCAGTTTCACTATTAAAATGATTACTATATATTAATGACCTTATTATGTACCAGACTTGACTCTCTTTTCACTCTTACTAGGTCTTTATAATAATGTGGTAATTAAGAATTATTTTCATTTGACTGACTCAGAAAACTGAATGAGAGATTAAGCAACTTATCTAGGGTCCAGAACTTGTAAAGGAAATTCAGATTCAAATTCAAGTCTTTCTGGCTCCGAACATCACAATTTCCTATACAAGGCCAAATAGCCTATTTTTTTTTCTAACACAGACTTAATTTCACAAAACTCCCTACTTTGCTTCATATTACAAAGTTTATAATAATAGAGCATATAGATCAATATTCCAAACCTACACACAGTGACACATATGAGCAAGACATTCAGTAGACTTCTGAGTCACAGAACCTCATGTAATTCACATCATGCACCTGACAGAGTAACTGCTTTTGTAACACAGATGCTTCTGAGATCATATTGCCAGGACCAGATATAGTTTAAATACCTATGTATTGACAAAGAAAGGTAAAAGGAGAAAGATTGACCCCCTGATGTATTTTTCATGCAGAAGAAAATCCTAGGTCTTACTAAATTTTTTAAAATGCTTCTTCACTGGTTCTTAGTAAGCTTTAGCCAACAGACTTAAAGATGCTGGAAAGGGTAAGGTGAGTGACATAACAAGAACAAAATGCTCACTGGTACCTGCCATGAATAGGAAGATCACTCACTGTTAAACAGCATACTTTAAATAAATGATGTGTGAATTCAATTAAAAAAAAAAAAAAAAAGATCAAAATGTCCTCTGTAACCTGGGAACTACATTCCCTGGCTACAAGAATGCCGCAGTCAGAATCACTACATCAGGTCTCAAAAATGTTCTAGATGCTAATTTCACAATAGCCAAACAATAGGACTAGCTTAGGTGTCCACTGATAGATGAATGGATAAAGAAAATGTGGTACACATACACAATGGAGTTTTATTTAGTCATAGAAGAATGAAATTATGTCATATGCAGGAAAATGGATGGAACTGGTGAGCATTGTATTAAGTGAAATAAGCCAAACTCAGAAAGTCAAGGGTCATATGTTTTCTCTCATGTGGAAACTAGAGAAGAAAAAGGAAAAGAAATGTGGGGAAGGATTCATGAAAACGGAAGGGAGATCAGTAGAGGAAAGGGACTGCAGGGAGGTTGGAAGGGAAGAAAAGGGGAATATACTGAAGAATGATACTGGCCAAATTATATTGTTATATTGTGTGCATGAACAAATATGTAACAACAAATCCCACCATTATGTACAATTATAAATGTGCCAACAAAAATATAGGAAAAAATAATGTTTCAAGCGCTATGTGATATGACTGTGGCTAGGGCACTACAAAAGAGAAAAGATCTGCTGAGAAAATTTGTCAACTTCTTTCTGGAATGCTTTAGACAAATATAGTGCAGTGAACACTAAACTTGCAAAGACACTAGGACAAGTAGTTCCAAAAACTTGGTTATAAAATGGCAACTGAAATCATGGGGGATTCTGTAAGTTTGATTCTGGAAGAGACTGCAGCCATAGAGTACCATGGTGCCTGTGTTACAGCTCCTAACTTGGTTAGGGATTTGAGAGTTGGAATATGTTACATCATAAATTGAGGATAAACATCATTATTTAACCTATTCAAAAATCTAACAAAAGCACAGATAAGGGGCTTCTCAAAGAAAGCACACTTTCTTTAATGTATGTGCAGTTTTTTGAGCTCTTGATTTTTCCTTTTCTCTTCCTTTTGAAATGCAAAGGGAAGAGATCAGGTGAAAATGCAGACTGATAGAGCAGGATGAGGGTGGGTGTCTGGAGGTGGAGAAATAGCAAATATTCACGTACAGGGAAACTCCTGGGTGTCCTTTTACAAAATGCTGCAATATTGGCTGTGCAAAGCCACTGTATGGGCAAAAGTTCAGCACCCCAGTGCCCCATGAGAGCTTCTATTTATATAAAACTCTCCTTGTATTCATATCAAATGTAGCTTGGACTTTTCCTATGTAATTTTCAGCTAGTAATAAGTGAGCTTGTGATCATTTAAAATCAGTCTTGGAAATCTTCATAGGCATCCGTAAGTATTGGCACTTTGGTATTCAACTATGGTGTACCAAAGACTTTTTCCCTAACAAATTTTAAATTACAAGGCCATGACAACAGTCCTAATGAAGATTAATTACTGCAGTACATTCCATAAAATCTGCTCAGTTTCCTTCTGATGGCATGTACAATAGTACTGAGAATGTATCACATTTTGAATATCTCTTCTAGTTGCTCAGAACTAAAAACAGATTTATAAAACCAGTTTGATCTAAGAAAAGATTGATTGGCTCAGAGTTCATTATAAACATAACTGCAAGAGGAAGAAAAAGTGTTTTCTTAGACCAGAATTCTAATAACCAGAAAAGGCTGTTGGTAGTAAGAAGGCAGAAAATGGCATATCTCACCACTATTCCTTAGATACATTTCCTTCTATAAAATGTATACTTAAACCTATTTGAAAATTTGATGAAAAATAAGACCCCCTTTTCCAGATGCATGCATGCCACACCTCATATTTACACACAATTTCAAGATATTCAAGATTCCCCTAAAGCTTATCAGAAGAGTCCAGGTTCAGAACCAGTGCTCTAGCAATTTGGGAGATATAATAAAAAATTTAAAAATCATCCAAGTTGGGTTTAGGCTACACATTTTGTTACATTACTAATACACATGTAGAACATTTTGTGCTCCCCAGAAACACATAAGCTTTTCTCTTAACTACTTTCACTGATTAGTTTTCAATATTCAAGATGATCACCTATCCAAGCATATCCCCCATGTTTTAGCTATCTGGCAAAATTAAGTTTTACAGTTTAGTCTTATTCTTCACTAGCCCTTCAAAGAGAAAATTCAGTCTTTACCAAGTTTCTCATTAAAGAATTACTCACAATGGCAATAAATAAGTAAATATATAAAAACCAAGCAAAAAGAACCAAAAACCTAAGATGAATACAATCTAAAATTCTGAAAGGGAAGGCTGATAAGGAAATTATGGTATAACTAAGTGACAGAACATATATTATGCAAACATCAGACATGAATACCTCTACATGTGAAAAGCAATGTGAAACAAAAGAGTCATTCTCAATGATCTTAATGTGAACAAACCTGCCATGCATCAGGATTAGGGCCACAGCCAAGAGAACACTATTTTTAGCAAGATGCTTTGCTTTGGCCTCATGGTGTCCTCATGGCCTTAAGGCAGTCCTGATACTTCTGAAAAATGACAAACTCACAACTCAGTGTCACTGACACTTATACAATGGGTGAATCAATGACACAGTAGAAAGCACAGGGCAAAAAAGACTATAAACAAAGTCAAGAGTATAGTTTCCTAAACCCCACATTTCTCATACTAGATCCTTACTATTCCAATCCTCACCCCAGAAAATTACACCCTCCTTCCTCACTGTCCCAAGACAAATCATGTTGTCCTTTCCTATCCCTATTCTAATAATCAGCCTTAGAAGTTTCCCTAAATATTCTTGTTTCCAAATGTTTCACAGATAAGTAGAGATGATTGGGATTTTTCTCTTGAAAGCTGTTAGGCATACTGGAATGATGTTAAACCTCCTGAAGTTACAAAGACTAAAAGGAAAGAAATGGGCTAAGGGTGTAGCTCAGTTGTAGAGTTGTAGCTTAGCATATGCCAGACCGTAGCTTCAATCCCCAACATGGGTGAAGGTTGTGGTGGGGAATGGCAGGCACAGAATGAATTCATTACATCATTTAAGCTGAACTCACTTTTTTCTATATCTATCATTCACAAGTCTATCAATCAAGACGTTCAAGTTGAAACCACAGTTAATAGTGTTTTTAAAACATGTATAATCAGACTACATGAGAGAGAGCTCTTTAATAGAGAATCATCCTCTCTCTATATATATATATCACAAGTAATTTCACTAGATTTATATAAAATAGCATGCTACACCCATCCTGCCCCAATCAAAAGAAGTTTGGTTATGGTTTCTGCACATTTTCCTTCTCCAGGAATTCATTTTTGAATCATATACATTTATTTTCCAACTGAAAAATCTCCCATATATTATGAGGCTGACTGAAAAGTCTTGAAAGAGAGCTGCTAGGCAAAACTCACTGAAGAGATATCATAGAACTCAATACTAGGACAAACTACAGAGATTCAAGTAGCTCATGTAACAGATAATTTATAAAGATAGGCAAGTTCATTCAAAATCCCAACTAGTATAGAATAGATATTTTGAAAACAAAAATAAAAACTTCAAATTAAAAAAAGACAAAACACCTTGATCAATCTATTGTTTAAGAACCATGTAAGAGGTAAGATAGCTAATTATATCAGAAGTGGATGGGTTTACTCTTTATAGGAAGATGTATTAATCCATATAGATGTATCTCCATAGAAATTATGTGTAAACTATGACAGATTCGGTACCAGTTACAGCTGTAACTGGCCTTGGGCAACTTAGAACAATCTACTAAACACCACAGGACACAACAGTTTGTTTTAAAGGAACCTACCTTAGTCAGAGGCTACAGTTTGCAAAGCAAAGACTGATACAAGGTAGTAAGAATCTAACCACCACTTTTTTCTTTGTTTGAAAAAGGTTATGATTATAAATATTAAAAACTCAATTTGACTGGATAATGAATATATGGAATATCCAGCTGCTTCCTTTTCATCATATTCAATACTATGCAAAAATTTACATCATTAGCAATTCACATGAAGATGGCCATAAACAAAATATGATGAATGGTACTAGACATACAAAATTAATCTTATATTACATGCTTACAGCCAAATCTTTTAGCTTGTGAGGCAGAGCTAAAAGGAACAATCTTACTGAAAGAAGAGATTAATTGGAACATGGTTAAAGATACTCTTCTCTCACTTCAAAGGCTATACCATTGCTCCCTCTGGTAGGTTAAGACTTAACTCACTTCAGGTTTAGCTTAGACATGGGTCCCTGCAGGAAGCTCTTCCTGGGCTCTTCCACCAGACCAAGGTGAGGCCTATCATTTATGTGCTTCCCACGGTCATTCTCTACATAAACCCTCTCCACTGCTTTCCCAGGCACATAAAGCACAGCACTAGTCCATCCCAATGTTTTGTAATTGTGTACTTAACTCTCTGTAATTGCCACTGAAAGAAAAACTATGAAAGCAAGAAAGGTACTTGTTTAGTGTTTTAGCCCTGTACCTGCACTCAGTATGCCTAGCACACTTCAGGCCTCAAAATATTCTTATTTGAAATAATGTATGGAGAAATATGATAACCAAAGAAACAGATCAGGTAAGTATTTTTAATTCTTAAGTAGAATATGGTTTAAATTATGCAGAATATTCTTATTACATTTCTTCGCACTACAGTTAGAATCTTTTAAAAATATCATTTTGTTGTTGTTGTTGTTAAAACAGTGAAGCCGCATTATATGGACTATCTGAAATGAATAATCACTTATGAGCGCAAGGGCAACTGCAACAGTTGAAGTCTTCTTTCCCCTAAGATACACAACTCTCCTAAAATATATTGGAAAAAAGAACATACAATTCTGCATAGGTCTCAGCAGACCAGTGGATTGTTTGATGTTATAAAAGTCCACTAAAACAAGGAACTACATTTCATATCAAATTGTTTTGTCTCTATTTTAATAACAATAATAACAAATCCTAACATCTTTTATGAAATTCACCATACTAATTCCATAGTTCCAAAGCAGAAACGAGAGGTCAAAGCCAGAAAAAAAAAAAACAAAAAAAGTCTGGACTAAATTTTAAGATACCCCTCCCCCCCCCCCCAAAAAAAAAAGAAGAAAGAAATCAGAGAACAAAGCAAGCTCTTCTTTCTATACCTGTTGTCAAAAGAAGCACACCAAAGCCTCAGATGAAATTCAGATACCTGAATTTAGTACAGGTCCCAATTCCTCCTGTACTAAGGGTAGATTACCAGCCTTCCCAGTTCATAATTCTGTTTTTGAGGATAAATAGATTCATGGCAACTTTCTTATATCTCCTTAAAAGGAACTCAAGGTCATTATTTTCCTATTTGCTGGGACCACATATTAAGCAAAGGTTTCTTTTTAGTCATACTAACTTAAATCTCATACATCGAAATCCCTTTGGAATCTTAGTGCTAGAGACAGAAATTTTGATAATTCCACAGAGGGCTGAGGGTATTTTAAATTCTACTACAGATATGCACTGAGCTGAGAAGGAAGGTAGAAATACGAACTTTTAAAAATCCTGTCAGACCTCCCTAAGGAGGAACTATGACTCCAGATTCAGCCATTCTCCACTAAATCTGGCTCTCCATTGCCTATTTCCTACTGACAAAGTATCTCTCCATGTAGAGACAAAAGTGCCACTCATGCTGAATATTTATGAGTGTCAGCAAAGTGAGGGAAAAAGAAATTCCAGAGGAAATTTAAATGAAACTACTTCATGCTGGCATTTTCTAATTGTTGTGTCTAGTCTCATAAGAATGAACTCATCTCTGAAAACACCAAGTTTATATACAGAGAATAACCTCCTGGGAGAACAATGATGACCAAGGCAGAAGCATGAGCTGCTGAAACAATTACTGAGTGGAAGCTAGAAAGAGCAAAGCAAATAAGCCTGTGAAAATGTTATGAAGCTCCTCTAAAGATGACATCACAAAAATCTTAGCACACCATCCTTTTTTTGAGAAGCAAAGAAAAAGAAGAGGTAGTCAACTGAAACAACACTGGAAAATTGTACTCATGTTATTATTGTAAATTGCAGTTGCAGCAGCAATTATTACTGTCAAAATTCTATAGTGTAGGGTCTGGGATTGAAGCTCAGTAGTAGAGTGTTTGCCTAGCATGTGTGAGACACTGGGTTCAATTCTCAGCACTGCATATGAATAAATAAATAAAATAAAGGTCTATCAACAACTAAATTTTTAAAAAATTCTACAGTATATAGCCTTGTAAATACTTTTTCTTCATCCAAAACAATTTTTGTTTTTTGTTTACATACATTTTAATTCATTGCCAATGAGGTAATTTAAAGAAAAAGGAAGAGCTGAGTATAGTGGCCTGTTATTCCAGTGGCTCAGGAGGCTGAGGCAGGATTGCAAGTTCAAAACCAGCCTCAACAATTTAGTGAAACTCTATGCAAATCAGCAAGACTCTGTCTCAAAAATAAAAAGGGTATGTGGCTCAGTGATTTAGTGCCCCCGAGTTCAATCCCTGATACCAAAAAAGGGGGGAAGGGAGATGAATATCAGCGTATGAAAAGAAACTGTACATGTAGACCACTACTTGTAGCTCACCATAAATCCTGCCTTCTAGTGTTGGAATGACAAACAGGTTTTATCTTTTGTACCAGTTCCACCTGACTGATAGAAGCTGTGCTGAGGAGGACTACTTGCACTAAAATCTAGTCTCCTAGTTCTCAACTGTGGGCAATTTTGCTTCCCCAAAGTATGCCTGGTGATGTCTAAAGACATTTTTAGTTATCTGAACCAGGGGATGGGGAGAGGGAATCTGGTACTGTCAGTGGCCAGGGACAATACTAAATAGCCTATAGCCTCCGCTTTCCCTAAATATAGTATTTTCTGGACCAGAATGTCAATAATCCTAAAGGCAATATTATAGTTTGGATCTGGAATATCCCCTAAAAGTTCCTGTGTTGAAGGTTCTGTCCCAAATTTAGCATGTTCCGAGGTCAGGCCTTGTGGGAGTGACTAGATCATAAGGGTTCTGACCTCATCACTGGATTAATCCACTGATGGACTAAGAGTTTAATAGGCTATTAGGAGGTGGTGGAAACTTTAGGAACTAGGGCCTAGTTGATAGAAGTAGGTAATTGGAGGCATGCTCTTAAAGCATATAATTTGTCCACAGCCCCATCCTCTCTGTTTTCTGGTCAACATGAGGTGAGTAGCTTTTCTCTTCCATGATGTATTGCTTCTCCATAGGCCTAAAAGCAATCAGGGCCAGAGACCATGGATTAAAATCTCTGAAACCCGTGAGGCAAATCTTTCTTCCTCATAAATTGTTTAACTCAGATATTTTATCACAGCAATGTAACTGCTTAACACAGTGGAAAACCATGGCTTAGTCAAATCTACCCTCTAGTTTGTAAATGGATCCAGGTCTTCAGTCAAATAAATTTGTCTTTAGGAAGTTTTCCTAACCTACCTCTCCTAAAGTTGGAGAAACCCAGGATAACCTGATTGTGGTAGTAAAACTAAGAAATCAATTTCATTTATGCAAATCTGTCCCTAATTTTTACTGTGATCATGGACATAAATTATTTTATCCCTTAAAGCTTTGGTTTCTTCATTTGTAGGAAGAGGGAACTGAACTAGATAAACTGTGCTCATACATAAAAAGTATTGAATATACTTAAGGAATAATACCCTCATGTTAATAATAAAGCCCTGGTTGATATTCTCAAAAAAAGAATGTGTCTTTAGCTTGAGACAAGTTGACCAATTTTAATCTTTTACTAGGTGTGCCTTAAACTACAACTGTTTTAATTTTCACATAATGCTTGACTATTTTCCATTTGAATTGTTGTCTTTACAATAAGATGCTTTGGCATCTTTCAGGGTACCCTACCTCCCTGTTTGTCCATTACACTTACCCAACCTTGGCTTTTCCCAACCTGCCAACCATCTGTATTCTGTCCATCATCAAACCATTGGGACCAATTACATAATTATAATTATATATTTTAACCCTATAAGTCTCCAAATATCAATGAATCAATTCAAATATTTCAGGGTCTTCTCTGTACTTGTGATGCTAATACTGAGGATGGAAATAGGGGCTCAATTCTAAGTGTTGATAAAATAAAGATAGAATTTCAAGCTATAAAACATTTTCAGGCTAATTAAGAGGATGCAGCATGTGAAATTATAAGAGAACTAGTTATATTAAGTAGGTATAATAGAGAAGTGTCATTATGATGATAAAAAATGACAAATATGAAATGGAATGTCTGTACAACACAAATGAAGGATGACCCCAGAAACTCTCATAAAAATATTAAGGAAAAAACCTGTTCAAATCACATGCAGGATTGCCAACAACCTGCTTCAAAGATGGGTTCTATCTTTTAAAGGTATATTGGATATGCAAAATATGGCTACAGAACAAATTGTAAGAACCAATTAACATCCCTCCAGAGAGTCAAACAGAAACATCTGGAAGTTAATGGTTTAAAGTCATGCAGTAAGTCAAAACACATGTATTAAAATAGAGAGCCTATAAACCACTCTGAAAGAGGAACAACAACAACAAAACAACAAATATATATATAAAATAAGGGGTAGTAAAATGGACCATCCAGTTTACCTAGATCTCAGACACATGCAAAAAGGAACTTTCTGAAGCTACATATGTGTACTTTCTTTTTTAAAAGTCAGTTTTTAAGAATTAAGAATAAGACCTGAACCTAAATAACTCTAAATGGCATAAACATTTGTATATTTTGTTAAATCCTAATAAGATTATCTTTACCTATGGTGCCTTTTGTGGAAGTAAAGTTAGTATTGCATTGTCTAGTATTTCACTCCCCAGTAGTCTAATAGCACGTACCTCAAGTTTCTGGCATTAGTTGGTACAACTGAGTTTTGGACATGTGAATTTTCCCTATTACCAAATAATTCTGTGTCTAAATGAGCACAAGATTTAAATGAAGAGTAACTTAAGGTCTCCACACAGCATTTTCTCCTTAGAGGATAATCTTTTGGAGATCTGCTCCTGTTTAAGAACAAATTGTAACTCTCTATGGCCTATTTGTGCAATTCCAAACTCCTTTGGCCAGCACTTCAGGGGTTCCATCAAGCTTCAACTTTATTTCAAGCCTATTAACTTTATCTGCCACTAGTTCTTAACTCCTCCTGCTCAATGATTTAAGATGTTTATGAAGTCTAGCATTCTTAACTTTTAAATCAATATAATCTTAATTTAATCTAATACCCAGTACTCTAAAAAAAAATGCTGAATAAGTAAAAGCTTTATTCAATTCATCACACTTATTTTTGGCATGGTGGTAAATAGATGACACCAAATGAATAGATTTTAAATTGAAAGAAAACTGTCAAGGGTTATTTATATTGTTTTCTAATATCTTATTTGTTATTAAATGTGAAAATATAATTGCTCTTTTGAAATTCAAAGGCAGGCCAGCTAGGTGGTACATGCCTATAATCCCAGTGACTCAGAGGCTGAGACAGAAGGATCACGAGCTCAAACCTAGCCTAAGCAAAAGCAAGGCACTAAGCAACTAAGTGAGACCCTGTCTCTAAACAAAATATAAAATAGGGCTGGGGATGTGGCTCAGTGGTTGAGTGTCTCTGAGTTTAATTCCCAGTATCCACTACCCCAAATGAAATTCAAAGGCAATTTTTAATAGAACTCTCAACAGAATCCTTTGATAGTGAGTCAAAATAAAATCCCCCTCTGTTTGTACTTACTCTAATTCATCAAAGAGTTAAGCATAAAAGATTCAGGAAGAGATGAGAGAAAAAGAATACAGAAAGAAAAAGAAAACAATTTACATCACACCTTTACCTGTTAGCAGGAATTACGGAAATAATTTTTTAAAAATCCTTTCTAAAATGACTAGAAAGGTCTGAGATATTTGTATTAGTGATCTAATACACCAGCAGGGTTTTCAGGATGTTAGAAGTAAAAAATTTTTTGGAATAATATTTTAAAAAATGTCTTTGGGATTCATTAAAAGGAGAAGATTCATGTGAGTATTAAGTACAAACTTAATAATACCAATGGTAAAAGCATACCTAATTTTATTTTCCATGTCTTCACTATCTGATTCTTCAGAGCTTCTGTATTTATCTGGATCTGGAAGTGTGCTTGGATCAAATCCATCATCATCATCATCACTCCAATCCAGAAAAGCTTCCTCTTCCTCTTTGGCCTAAGAAAACACAAGGAAAATTGTAATTCAAGAAGTCAATTGGTAGGTAATCAGGTTTTATTTCTAGACCCAAACAGATACCCTTCTAATTGACAGCTTCAAATTAGAAGTGTTCTTTTCTGGTAAAGGCTTTCTATGACTTTCAGAACTATGGACATTTGCAAACTCATAGAAAATCTTTATCATTTCAAAAATAAAATAAGATTCAAAAAGTATATCATAAAGTTCTTTGAACTTAACACAAGGGAAAATGATCAATCCTATTACTTGCAAGCCTCTCAGATATCAAGGAAATAAAACTTGGTTTTAGTCCTTCCATCCAAACACATTTAAGCATTAAAAACATTAGGTGAAAACATCGAGGGCTAGAAGTCAGAGTACAGTAACATTTGTCTGATTTTATGACAATAGTTTGTCTTAATATACAACTGGATCTGCAACAAGCTTATTTATAACAAGGGATATTCTAAATTCAAATCCAAGTACAAAGCCATCAAGAATACTGGGAAAGAGAGAGAAATACAGTACAGCAATCAACCATGCAGGCCACTACAGAAGTCCTCTAATACTTTAACAGCTCTCCTTTGATAACCCCTAAATGTAACAAAAGGAGGGAAAAAAAGTAAGGACTTTTTTTTTTTTCTTTACTTCAAAAGTCCTTATCTGCTTTCCTGATAAAGTTCCCTGGTAAAAGTAAAAAGTCTAGAAGCAAGTATCAGAAGGAAAGACAAGAGAAGATTGCCATTGGAAGCAGTAGGCAGCACACCTACTGCATGCTGTACCATTTACTTGAAAATAATGATACCAACAAAAATTGAAAGTTATCATATACTCAAGAACACTAATCTCTGGGTTACAAGGTATTTCCAATTTTCCAGTCTGCTGCTTGTCAAGGAATGTGCTGTCTGAAGGTAGAGGCAGAACAGGCTCAAAACAGTTCTCAATTTTTTTAGTCTCAGTATACCTTTAAAACTTAACAAAACAAAACAAAACAAAAAAACTGGGGGATCCCAAAGAGCTTTTGTTAGAATGAAGAATATCTATTGACTTTTATTGTGTTAGAAATTAGAACTAATAGAGTTAAAAAAATTTATAAATTCATTTAACAATAAACCTACTACATGTTGACATAAAAAGCATATTTTTATGAAAGAAAGGCTGTAATTTTTAAAACTAAAGAATACCAACTTATGTTTTTTCAAGTCTCTAACATCTGACTTAAAAGAAAAAAGCTGCATTCTCAAATCTGTTTCTGCACTCAATTTTTGCAATATGTTATTCTGGTTGAGGTATAAGAATAAAATCTGTCCTTTCATGGGTAGTTGGGAAAGGGAGAAGTTGTTCAGATAACTGTGATTATTCTTTTTTGATACCATGACAAACCCTAGAGAGTAGTTTCTTTCACAGTAGTTACAATGTGACATCAGAAAGCACACCCATTAACTTTTTGTATTATGTTACACTAAACTCTATGGGCTTACTTTGTACTTTGAATGGATTTTTTTAAATCAGTGTATAATTTTCAGAATCAAGCACTGGTCTTGTAAAATTCTGGGTAGAATTATACAGATCCTTTTTATATAGATCTCTAAATGTTGACATATTTCATTAAATGTTAACAACTTTTTTAAAAAATCAATTTGCTAGTACCACAAAAGTCATTTTAAAGGCTTCTGAAGTACTAGGAAGTTTTTGGTGATTACAAGTTTTCCAAAACCACATATTATATTGGTGAATGTAAGTTTTCCAAAACTCCTTTTTTCCCCCTTAAGAGCTCAAATTTTAACACCAGGAACAAATATTATCAGTTGTTCTTTTGAAGTATAAGTAATAAGTAGTATTTTCCTCTGACTTTAACATTTTTCTGTTTATCTTAACAGTGGACTAGGATATGCCTAGAAATGATTTTCTTCATGTTCATCCTTATTGGTGTTCTATAAGTTTCTTGGATCTGTAAGTTAATGTTATTCACTGAATATGGTAAGTGTTAAGCCACTGTTTCATCAAATATTTTTATGCCTCATTCTCACCTATATTTTTAGAAATGCACATATATGTATATTAGACTACTTCACAGTTCTCTTAGGATCTACCTGTTTTTCAGCAATCTTTTTGTTATTAGAACACACCTGTTTCTACTGGGTCTTCTGATATTTTCAAGCTGTTTTTTGTTGTTGTTCTTGCTGAAGAAAAGACAGTCTTCTTAATAAATGGTGCTGGGAAAAGTGGACATCTATATGTAGTGGAATGAAATTTAACCCCTATCTTTCAATCCCACACAAAACTGACTCAAAGTGGATCAAAGACCTAGGAATTGAGCAGAAGCCCTATGAATGGTAGAAGAAAATGTAGGCCCAAAATTCCAATGTGTTGGCTCAGGAACGGGCTTCCTTAAAAACTCTTTAAGCATAAGAAGTAAAATTAAAAATCAATAAATGGGATGTTACCAAATTAAAAAGCTTTCTCATAGCATATAAAATTATCAGGAATATGAAGAAAGAGCCTATAGAATGGGAGAAAATCTTTGCCACCTGCTCCTCAAGGCATTAATAACCAGGATATAGAAAGAGCTCAAAATATTTAACACAAAAACAGACAAAACAGGAAAAAAATCAAAACAAAACAAAAATATAACCTAATCAATAAATGGACAAAGGAACTAAACAGATACTTCTAAAAAGAAGAAATACAAATGGCCAACGAATATATAAAAAAATTCAATATCACTAGCAATTAGAGAAAAGCAAATTAAAACTAAGATTTCATCTCACTACAGTCAGAATGCCAATTATTAAGAATACAAGTAACAGTAAGTGTTGGTAAGGATGTGAAGAAAAGGGTGCACTCATACATTGCTGGTGGGATTGCAAAATGATGAAACTACTATGGAAAGCAGTATGGAGATTCCTTAGAAAACTTGGACTGGAACCACCATTTGACCCAGTTATCCCACTCCTCAGTACATGCCCAAAGGATTTTAAATCAGCATATTATAGTGAAGCAGCCACACAATGTTTATAACAGCACAATTCACGATAAATAAGCTATGGAGCTAACCTACGTGCCCTACAACATATGAATGAATAGAGAAAATGTAGTATATATACACAATAGAGTATTACTCAGCTAAACAGAAGAATGACTGTATGGTATTTTCTGGTAAATGAATGGTACTTAAGACTATCATGCCAAGTAAAATAAGCCAGTACTAAAAAGTTGAAAGTCAAATGTTTTCTCTGATATGTGTAATCTAATTCAAAATAAGGGGGGAGGATTAAAAAAAAAAGGAATAGAACTAAGATTAGAGGAGTAGACAAAGGGGAATGAGGGAAGGGTGAAGGAATGGGATAAGGAAAGTCAGTGGAATAAATCTGACCTAAATTTCCTATGTACATATGTGAATATACCACAGTGAACCTTGCCATCACTTACATCCACAAGATACTAATTTAAAGAAAAAAACTATAAGTAAACAGAAGAAAGATCAGTAGAGCAGAGGGAAGGGATTTGGTGGGTGGGAGAAAGAAAGGGGAAAAGAAAGTACAGGGGACTGAATGAGAACAAATTATATTCCATGCTTTTATAATTATGTTATATTCTATCATTATGTTGCAACTAAAAAGAATCAATTTAAAAAAACACTGGATTGGGATGCTGGGGAAAAATTATAAAGTTAATGCAAAATATATTATAAAATTTGTAATAAATATATAATAAAATTACATATGACAGACTCAAAAATTTCTGAAGTCTATGTTAGGCAACCAGGCCTCTATTTTATGTAACTCAACACATGCTTACTTATTCAGAATCATTTTGTTCTTATTGGCCAATAACAAGCAGCAGCTCAAATATAAAGATATATTTTATGAGGAAAAGAAAACTCCTTTTTTAGTTCACTTACCAAATGAATTTTAGAAATTATACTTTTCAACTTTAAGATTTCCAGATTTTTTAAAAAATAATTTTCACTGTTCTGAGATTACCTGTCCATTCACTGATACCAAATTTTCTTTAATTCTTTGAACCTATTTTCCCTTACTTCTTTAAGTATAATTATAAAAACCTGCTTTGAAGTCTTTGTGGGGCTAAACATCAGTTTCTACTGACTACCTTTTCCTAAGGAATGGATAATCTTTCCTGTTTAATTCCATGTCCAATGTTTTTGTAGACAACTGGGCACTGTAGATAACATGTTACAGAAACACTGTTTTCCTATTTTCTGAGGGTCATTGAGATTATATTCTAATAATCTTGCCTGGATTCAAACTGCAAACTAATCCATGATATAAAGCTGGTTATCTCTGTTATGTTCTTATGACTTCAAACCACTGCTTTTTAGCATGGTTTTGTACAGGATTCTCCTAAGCCTGTGAAATGTGGCACTTCATCAAGGATTTAGGCAGAGCTGGTCTTATCTTGGCTTTTTAAGGATTTCCCTAATTTCCAGCTGTTCTGCTGACCTTGAGATCTCTCTGTACTCTAACACTTCAAGTAAATTATTCTATTCATACTATATTAATACCTATTACCATTTAATATAGCCTTTTATCATTAATGATAAAGCAAAGATCTTCATATAATAAGAGAAATAAACCACATGTTGAAACTTGGGATAATATTTCAGTTGATATTCCAGTGTAAACATTTCTCTGTAGAAAAAATAGTCATTTGGAATGAAAGTTTACTGTTTAGTGGATAAAATGTTATTTGGATTTGTGTTCATATACCTTTTGTCATCAATCATTCTGATTAACCTTTTTTCTTTTATTTTGGCCTATTCTTTGAATGGTTGGAAATGTATAACTACAAAATGTATAATACTTCTATTTTAAAAAGTATATTGTAACTAATTCATGCCTTTATCTAAACACACACACACACAATCACTTATGTCAAAATATAGTATAAATAAAAGTCACAAAGTGAACAGAGTGTCACCATAATGAAAAAAAAATTGGAGAAAAGTATTATGTTTGTCTTTCTTGTGATGTCTAATTTAGATGTATGCTCTTTCTAGCCATATTCAGCAGCAAAGAAAATGCATATTCTAGCTGCTCTGCCTCGGTGATTTCATGAATCATTTAAAAGATAAGTTACAAATATAGCACATATCTCCTTTTAGAATCATTTTCATAAAAGACAACACAGATATTCTCTGATACATCTAACAATTCACAACTGATTATAAAATATCATTGTGTTAGAAAAACCATAGCTATAAACTCTGCGCTAAGTAAAAGGGAACCGTTTTTAAGTATTTTAGCAAGGGAGTAATTAGCTAAATTATTACTCTAGAGATGCAGTAATAGGAAGGGTAGTTGACCAGTATAAGATCTGAAGGAGGACATCAGTTTTAAAACTAAAAATTCAGGGAAGACATGACAGATTCAGAAACTAGCAATGAAGATGGAGAAGAAGAGAAGAAGATATGAGAGATATCAAGGAAATAATCAACTAGAATCTTTGGACTATGTGGGCATTACAGTAGACAACTTTAGTGTCCCCTTCTTGAAATACCTATTGATATCCTAATCCCAATGTGATCATTATGAGGGCAGAGTCCTGACCAAAGAGGTTAGTGCTCTTAAGGAGGGAAGAGAGAGCTATTCTACCATGTGAGGACATAGCAAAAAGCTACTTGCAAACCAGAAAGTGGGCCCTCAATAGAAACTTGATCTACTGGCACCTCGACACTAGACTTCCAGTCTCTATAACTTGTGAGATACTTGTTGTTTAAATTACCAATCTGTGGTAATTTACAAAGCAGTGGCAAGTGACTAAGAAAGAAATATAATGCATAAGGATAGAGCCTTCACACATGGGATTAGTGACCTTATTAAAGAGATCCCAGGGAGCTTGTCCATCCCTTCCCCTATGTGAGGGCACAGCAAACAGACACCACCTATCAAATAGAAAACAAGCCCTCACCAGACTCCAAACCTACTGGCACCTTGATCTGAACCTTCCAGGCCCTAGAATTGGATCAATAAATTTTAATTCTTTATAAATTACCTATTTTGTGATAGCAGTCCAAACAGAGTAAGATAGAAATGCCTCATTCAACAAATATTTATTCAACTGCTATTACTTGAGCCAGAAACACTTGTAGGTTCCGGGGATGCAGCAGAGAACAAGAATGTTCCTGTCCTGATAATAATGTGCTGTCCTAGGATAGTTATCCACATAAGCATTAAAATGAAAATCAGGTACTGGTATTTCTGGGGAGCAGCCAATTAATAGAATCAACTCCAGGGTCCCTGATAAATGCCTACATTTGATAGCAGTTTCAACATATGGACCTCTTAAAATGTGACTGACTGATTATGGATCCTGGCTATCAACATTTCTCTCTCTCTTCAGTTATTTCCAGATTAAAAGCTGTGACCACTGCTCTCCCAGTCCCATCCAATTATACATACTCATAATCCTTTGTTAAGACCCTGTAGGGGAGAGTTGGCAACCCACATAAAATGATCAAAGGCACCTGTATGAACTGACTGTTAATGAAACAGGACCTCTGGGGAAATGACTTCACTTAAAACAAGAATGAGTTTCTCTAAAATACTGATTTGGAAGACTCATTTGTAAGTAGAGCAGGTGAAAATAACCACACAAAAAAATGTTACCTGGCTAGCTTCTATTGTGTTTTGATAATTGAAAGAAACACAGATAAGTAATAGCAGCATCCACCTACTCCACATTTACCAAGTGCTTTGACATGTATTATCACATTTGATACAAATACTGTGAAACAGAACAGAAAACACTGATTTCATTTTCAAAATTAAGAAACTGTGATTCATATAATTACTTAATCGAAGTAATACAAACCTTAACATAAACTAGGTTTTTTCCTATCTCACCCTGAATCTCAAATTTTACCATTTATGCTTTGCATTTGCTACCTGCACAATGTTTTTTTTCCAGTGCAAGCATATTTTATAAGTTTCATTAAAAAAATTGGGTACTTTCTGTGTTGCCTTATATGCTTTCACCTCTACTTTCATTACACTTGTCTCTCAAACCTTTATTTTTCTCTTGTCTGAAATATCACACCAATGGCCTAATGAGTCTCCCTGCAAATAGTTTCTTCGTTTTGATCACCAATTCTGTATTGCAATTAGGAATTTTTTTATCGTGAAATATTTTAATTTCATTGTCAAATCTGAAGCTTAATTTTGCTGGATACAGTATTCTTGGTTGGAATCCATTATTTTTCAGCGTTTGAAATACGTTGTTCCAGGATCTTCTCGCTTTCAATGCCTGTGATGAAAAATCAGTCATTAACCTAATTGGTTTACCCCTGAATGTAATCTGCCTCCTTTCTCTCGTAGCTTTTAATATTCTCTCCTTGTTCTGTATGTTGGCTATCTTCATAATTATATGTCTTGGAGTTGGTCTATTACGGTTTTGGATGTTTGGGGTCCTGTAGGCTTCCAGGATTTGGCAATCCATTCCATCTTTCATCTCTGGGAAGTTTTCTAGGATTATTTCATTTAATAGGTTGTTCATTCCTTTGGTTTGAACCTCTATGCCTTCTTCTATCCCAATGACTCTCAAATTTGGTTTTTTTATGAGATCCCATATCTCTTGGATAGACTGCTCATGAGATTTAAGCATCTTTTCTGTGTTGACTATATTCTTTTCAAGTTGGTAAACTTTGTCTTCATTATCTGATGTTCTGACTTCTACTTGATCTAGTCTATTTGTAATATTCTCATTGGAGTTTTTAATCTGGTTTATGGTTTCCTGCATTTCTAGGATTACTGTTTGTTGTTTTTTTTTTTTTTTTTTAAATCTCTATCTCCTGGTAAAGCTCGTTCTTTGCAGTTTGAATTTGTTTAATTCATTTTCAAAATATACTTTAATTGCTTGGACTTGCTATCTCATGTCTTCTCTAATATTCCGTTCCATCTGAGTTAGGTATGCCTTGATTTCTTTCCCTGTCCATGTTTCTGATGCTTCTAGGTCCTCCTGTAGATTTAAGTTGTCCTGCATTGTTTGTAATCCTTTTTTCCCTTGTATTTTCATGTTGTTTACGTTACTTTCCAGCTCTGTTTGACTGCTATGTAACTGCTTTCTCCTATAAATTTGTTATGGCTTTGTATATCTCTGTTGTCTCTCCTTTGTGGTTGGAGATTATGCCTAGAAATGTTGGGCTTTATTTTACTTTAGAGCTGATTCATTCAATTCATAAAAGGCTTCCGGGTTCTGTATGCATATAGTGATTTGTTGTTTGTTCTTAGGACTTTATGTTTAGGTTAGGTGCTATGATGGTATGAGGGTTAGTATGTCTTGGCTACTTTAGAAGATTGCTCTACTGAAGGGGGATATTAACAGGTGATTGGATCAGGGTGCTGGTAGTAGCTAGGTATTTAGGAGCCCTATAGACAGCCTCGAAACATTCACCTATTTGCATTTAGACAATTACACGTAATAGAAGACGTAGTGCTTGGGATGAAAGTTGGGGGGTAGGGGAAGGAGGGTGCTCTTAAAAAGAAAGGAGAGAGAGATAGATAGGAATTTTTTTAAAAAAAAACTTTGTAGTTGTAGATGGACATCATGTCTGTATTTATTTGTTTATTTTTATGTGGTGCTATGGATCAAACCCAGTTCCTCACATGTTAGGCAAGTACTCAGAGCTACAGCCTCAGCCCTGCAATTAGGAAATTTTTAATATAAATATCAATTCTGAAGTCTGTCATCTGCTTAAAGTGTATAACCTCTTTATACCTGAGTCTTCACACATGCTCTTTCTCTACTAGAAAATTCTTTTGCTGCCTCTTTCCTGTGGGATCTCTCTTCCACACTAAGTCTTCAATTTCCTGGTACTAAACAAGTACAAAAATTTGACTCAATTCTGACACTTAGTCACCAGCTTTAGTCACTACTTTACAAACAGAAGCTCCAAGTTACTTACATTTCCTCGTGGCTGGCTACAAATTCAAGGGTTCCCTCAACTCCCTTCTCAGATTCCATAATTCTTTAGAACTATTCACAGAACTGAGGAAAGTGCTTCACTTTTAGTCACTAGTAAAGAGACAAACAATGTGCAGAATAAAATATGGATAGGGGTTAGGGGCATAGACTCAGTGATAAAGCATCGCACAAAGCCCTGGAATCAATCCCTACCATCCCAAGAAGAAAAACTGTGAAGCTTGCAGATATAGTGTCTGCATAGCATGCAAAAGGTCCTAAATTCAGTAGTTTCTACTACCAAAAAAAAAGGAGTCGGGGTACAGAGCTTCCACAATCTTTCTGGGTAGGCCACTTTTGCTGCACATGAATATGTGTCCACCAATACAAAAGTTCTCTGAATCTTGGTATTCCAGGGTTTTTAATCTTTTTCCAGCTGTCCCTCAACCTTCTATGAGGTGAAACTAAAAGTTCTCATCTTCAAATCACGTGTTAAGTTTGTCTGGTGATGAGCTTCCATCCTGAAGCTTTCTAGGGATCCCACCCTGAGTCCCTTCATAAGCATAAATTCAAGTATGCTCTGTAGGGGCTCCTCATGAGTAAGAAGAGACACTACCATTACTCAGTAAATTCCAAGGGCTTTATGGAGCTCAGTGCCAGAGACCTAGACAAAGAGTAAGTTCTTACAGTTTTGGTGCTTCACCCAGGGTCAAGTCATTATTTGTGTGATGTATATTTCCTATGCAGTAAGTTCCATGTAAATAGAGGCAATGCCCAGTTATGATACCCAGCTGTAATCAATGAAAAGCACAATGTAGAAGGGGACCAGGGAGATGGATAAGTAGAGGGAAAAAGTAGGTACTAGAGAATGAATCTGACCAAATTACATTGTTATATCATATGCATGTACAAATATCTAACAATGAATTCTACTATTATGCATAATACACCAGTAAAAAAGCCCATTAAAAGCACAATGAAGGTACTCAACAAATAATATTAAGTGTGAAACTATTAAAGTGGGATACAAGCTACTAATAATCAAATTGTTATAATCCATCAGAATTGCTACAATCTATATGGTCATACATAGCATCTCATAAAAATAACATTTTTATGATGAAATTTTATTATGTGTTGTTTATTATGTCTGATGAAATAACATGAATAATAATGTATAAATCTTTTCTTTAAATACTACATTAAATAATGAGCATGCAAACAGTCATCCTTATTAATGGAGATTAAACATTAATTAAGTTTATAATTTACCAATTTAGTTCTACCTGTATAATTTTTACGGTCATTTTCAACCACTTAATTTCTTAGATTTCTCAACAATAAAATGAAAATAATTTATGGTATTTAGATAATAAATAAGGAAGTTTGGCAAGATTTTAATTAATTGCAGGTCCTTAGAAAATATGCAATAAACATCTTCATGGGAAAAAAATAATAGTCAATTAAAAAAAAATGAATGTATGATAATGCCTAAAGTAAAATAAATTATGTTTAAAACATCCCTCTAGAGGATAAGAAAACTTTTTAAAAGAATCTTTACACAGGACTTTGGGAAGAGGCCAGAATAGAGGAAGTCCTGTATCTGGCTGCTCTGTGGCATGAAACCAAGAAAGCAGACAGGCAGGGACTCCACAAGGTCTCGCCTAAATGGAATACAACATCTCAGAGAGTGTGAGAAGACCTGTATACAGTGGATTTTCGCAGAAACCACCAGTGCTGCGACCACCCACACAGAAATCAGAGCCTCTGGGCTCGAGTAAGTCTCTGGACTCTGGACCCAAAGCCTGCAATTCTAGTTCACAGAAGGTTCACAAGCAGCTTAGCAGAACCACCTATCATCACCTCTGCAGAACTCCAGACTGCGCTCCGCTCCCACACAGGTCACTCAGCTGCTACCTATCCATAGCACAAGTGAATCGCCAGCTCCCCCGACATTACCAGACACCCTGGCACTGGAAGCAGACCAATTCTATCTTGGAAAACCTTCCTCGCTATTTTTGGTGGGCATGGCTATCAGATTGGATTGCCATTTGAGCAGGTACCTGATATCCAATTCCTCCCTCCTCCCTAGCAGCGATAACTCAGCACAGTGGCCACCCAACACAAGAATAGCTCTTAGTTGGACAGGAATGCAGTGCAAACAGAGTGCCGCCCACCTGGTGTGAGCCTGAAGATGAGAGGTCCCGCAGTTGGGACCTGATAAGTCAGAGACAGGAGAGGACTAAAGTCTGGAGAGATCAGGATCTGAGAAATCTCCAGACGAATGGTCACAAAAAAAGACCCGTGAGGCGCTATTTCCCTCCTGGGACTGGTGAGCAGCACTCCCAGCTTCCAGACGCTCTACAACAGGTCCAGTCTTCTCACCCTGGTTACCTACACCATCCAGAGGGCAGAGTTACCAGCTTAAAACAGACAAGTCCACCTACTGGATGAGAAGAGAAGCAAGAAAGAAATGAGATTCTTGTTGTTGTTGTTCTCTTCTACTCTTCTATCCTCTGGGCCTCACATCCCCAACATATATAAAACCAAGAACTTTGCATGAAATAGAACTTTGAGGACTGAGTCACCTGAATAATATAATATAGAGGAATTGCATAAGCCCTTTTTTTCTTTTTGTTTTTCTTCTTTTTTCTTTCTTTCTTCCCCTTTTTTTCCTCTTTCTTCTTCCTTCACCTTCTAAATTATACTATTTTTACATCCTGTATTTCTCGAAATACATATGCGTGTTTGTTTTATGTACTCCACTATCTTCCCATGTAACTGTCTACCCCAAATTACTTCCTATCTATTCTCCTGTTACTAACCCTCTTCACTAGATTTATCCCTCATGTTTCCTAAGATATATTAACTCTATACCCACACATATTTTCTCCTCAACATATCACCCTACGCCTGACCCCCAATTCATTGTCCAAGGCCAGAAACTATAAAACTTTTTATGAAACTACTGATTATATTTTAAATAATAATTGAATCCAAGATTTCTGGACATTGAGACGAAACTGTTAATGTCGTGATAACAACAATTTGTTCATAAGTGATGTACTGTTGATATTGGGATCTGTTAATATTGTCCTTCCCCACAAAGGAGAGATCTTGGAACCCTACAAGAGCACTATATTCTATAGGGTAAAAACAATAATACACCAGATCCACAGAGCTAGAAAGGAAAAAACAGGAGCAACATGAAAAGACAAGGGAAGAAAGTACCACAAACAAATCAAGACAACACATCATNAAATTGAAGAGTTACTGGGATAGAGGAAGGCATAGAGGTCCAAACCAAAGGAATGAACAATCTATTCAATGAAATAATATCAGAAAACTTTCCAAACATGAAGAATGAATTGGAAATCCAAATTTAAAAAGCCTACAGGATGCTAAATGTACAAAATCACAACAGATCCACACCAAGACACATTATAATGAAAATGCCCAACATACAGAATAAGGAGAGAATTTTAAAAGCCACAAGAGAAAGGAATCAGATTACATATGGGGAAAACCAATTAGGACAACAGATTTTTTTTAACACAGACCCTAAAAGCTAGAAGATCCTGGAACAACATACATCAAGCTCTAAAAGACAATGGGTGCCAACTAAGAATCTTGTATCCAGCAAAATTAAGCTTTAGATTTGAAGATGAAATAAAAACCTTCCACAATAAACAAAAGTTAAAAGAATTTATACCTAGAAAACCAGCACTACAAAACATCATTGGCAAAATATTACATGAAGAGAAAATGAAAAACAGCAATGAAAACCAGCAGAGGGAGGTAATACACTAAAAAAAAAAAAAAAAAACACTAATCAAAGAGGAAAACCAATTCAAATAAAATAACAAAAATAAGCAAATATAGCTAGAAATACAAACCACGTCTCAATAGTAACCTTAAATGTTAATGGCTTAAAACTCCCCAATCAAAAGACATAGGCTAGCAGATTGGATTAAAAAAAGGACCCAACAATATGCTACCTCCAGGAGACTCATCCGATAGGAAAAGACATACACAGACTGAAGGTGAAAGGTTGTGAAAAATCATACCACTCACATGCACTACGGAAGCAAGCAGAGGTTTCCATACTCATATCAAATAAAGTAGACTTCAAGCCAAGGTTAATCAAAAGGGATAAAGATGGACATTACACACTGTTCAAAGGAATCGTACACTAACAAGACATAACAATTATAAATACATATGCCCCAAACAATGGTGCAGCTATGTTCATCAAATAAACTCTTCTCAAGTTCAAGAGTCAAATTGACCACAACACAATAATCTTGGGTAACTTTAACATACCTCTCTCACCACTGGATAGATCTTCCAAACAAAAGTTGAATAAAGAAACTATAGAACTCAATAAAACAATCAATAACTTAGAGTTAACAGACATATATAGAATATTGAAACCTGCATCAAGCAAATACATTTTCTTCTCAGCAGCACATGGATCCTTCTCTAAAATAGACTATATACTATGCCACAAAGCAACTTTTAGCAAATACAAAAAAAGTAGAGATACTACCATGCATTTTATCAGACCATAACGGAAGGAAATTGGAAATCAATTACAAAATAAAAATAAAAATTATTCCATCATCTGGAGATTAAACAATATGCTACTGAATGAACAATGGGTCTCAGAAAACATCAGAAGGTGATTAAAAAAATCTTAGAGGTAAATGAGAACATAGACACAATATGTCAAAATCTCTGTGACATTATGAAAGCAGTACTAAGTGGAAAATCTATTGCATGGAATTCATTCCTTAAAAGAAGAGAAAGTCAACAAAAAGCCCTAGAAAAGAAGAACAAATCAGCAGCAAAAGCAGTAGAAGGCAAGAAATAATTAAAATTAGAGCTGAAATCAATGAAATTGAAACAAAAGAAACAACTGAAAAAATTGACAAAAAGTTCTTTGAAAAAATAAATAAAATTGACAGAAACTTAGCCACACTAACGAAGAGAAGGAGACAGAAAACTCAAATTATGAGCATACGTGATGAAAAAGGTAATATCACAACAAACACTACAGAAATACGGAGAATAATTAGAAATTATTTTGAAATCTTATACTCCAATAAAATAGAAGACATTAAAGACATAGAGAAATTTCTTAAGTCATACGATTTGCCCAGATTGAATAATTCCAAACTCATTTTATGAGGCCAATATCACCCTTATCCCAAAACCAGGCAAAGACACATCAAAGAAAACAAAAACTTCATACCATATCTCTAATGAACATACATGCAAAAATTTTCAATAAAATTCTGGCAAATCGAATACAAAAACATATCAAAAAGATTGCACACCATGATCAAGTGGGATTCATCCCAGAGATGCAAGGTTGGTTTAACATATGGAAATCAATAAATGTAATTCATCACATCGACTGACTTAAAGATAAGAATCATATGATCATCTCAACAGATGCACAAAAAGCATTTGACAAAAATACAGCACCTTTACCTGTTCAAAACACGAGAAAAGCTAGAGATAACAGGAACCTCTCAACATCATAAAGGCTATCTACACTAAGCCTTAGGCCAACATCATTCTAAAAGGAAAAAATTAAAGGCATTACCTCTAAAAACTGGAACAAGACAGGGATGCCCTCTTTCACCACTTCTATTCAACATAGTTCTTGAAACACTGGCCAGAGCAATTAGATGAAAAAAATTAATGGGATATGTATAGGAAAAGAAGAACTTAAATTAGCATTTATTTGCTGACAATGTGATTCTATACCTAGAAGATCCAAGCATTAATCTAGGGTATATAAAGAACTCAAAAAGCTAAGCACCAAAAAAAAGTAAAATAAAATAAAATAACCCAATCAACAAATGGGCCAAAGACCTGAACAGACGCTTCTCAGAAGAGGATATACAATCAATCAACAAATATATGAAAAAATGCTCATCATTTCTGGCAATCAGAGAAATGCAAATCAAAACTACTCTCAGATATCATCTAATTATAGTCAGAATGGCAGCTATTATGAAGTCAAACAACAGTAACTATTGGTGAGGATGTGTGGGAAAAGGTACACTCATACACTGCTGGTGGGACTGCAAACTGGTGCAGCCAATATGGAAAGCAGTATGGAGATTCCTTGGAAATCTGGGAATGGAACCACCATTTGACCCAGTTATCCCTCTCCTCGGTCTATATCCAAAGGACTTCAAAACAGCATACTACAGGGACACAGCCACATCAATGTTTATAGTAGCACAATTCACAATAGCTAAACTATGAAGCCAACCTAGATGCCCTTCAGTGGATGAATGGATAAAAAAAAATGTGGCATATATACACAATGGAATTTTCCTCAGCAATAAAAGAGAATAAAATCATGGCATTTGTAGGTAAATGGATGGCGTTGGAGAAGATAATGCTAAGTGAATTTAGCCAATCCCCCCAAAAAACAAATGCCGAATGTTTTCTCTGATATAAGGAGGCTGATTCATAGTGAGGTGGAGAGGAATGGGGGAATAGATGAATTCTAGATAGGGAAGAGGGGTGGGAGGGAAAGGAAGGAGGCAGGGGATTAGCAAGGATGGTGGGATGTGATGGACATCATTACCCAAAGTACATGTATAAAGACATGAACTGGGTGTCAACCTACTTTATATACAAACAGAGATATGAAAAATTGCAGTATATATGTGTAATAAGAATTGTAATGCAAAAAATAACCCCAAAGTACATGTATAAAGGAAAAAAAAAGAATTTTTACACAGTGAAAACTTATTCATGCACCAAGATTTTATTTATTTATTCATACACTATATTTTTAATAAAGCTCTTGATGCTAACATTGATAAACTGTATAGACTATAAGCATTCTCTTCAGCTTTAACTATAACCATTTTGAGTGCTTAGTATATGTAGCCTATCGCAGGGTATGCAAAAATTACTTTGAAAAATTTAAAATTTTAGAATATTATATGAAATTTCTTTTAGAAGACAAAGGGGGATGGGTGAATAAGACTTCTGTTATCAAGTCCACAAATGACTAAAATAATATTTTTCTTGCAGTATCTAATAAGAAATCAGAACTTGAAAAACTCACTTAAAACATTTTCTCAGAGATAGAGAATTCTAACTTCCATTCCTCAATAAATTTATCATGCCAGGTGTTTCTACCACAGGTCTTGGGTATAAAATAGAATTTCAAATGCCAGAATGAGAATAAAGAATTTGTATTAGTTTGTTCATATGACAGCATCACATCAAATTATACTCAATCACATCAATGGTATAAAATGATTTTATTCTTGTCACGGGTATGTTTTGGTGGTATAATCTAAAATGGTTTATATAAAAGACTCTCCCTTTGTCCATAGTTTCAATTACCCATAGTCAATGGTAGTCCAAAAATATTAAATGGGACACTCCAGAAATAGTTCAAGTTTTAAGTTACACACACTGAGTAGTGTGTTGAAATCTCACATCACCCTGCTCCTTTCAGACAAGGATATGAACCACCCTTTTGTCCAGTGTATCCAAGATGTATATACTACGCATCCCTTGTCACTAAGCAACCCCCCTTAAGAAGCTCCAGTGGTACTGCAATGCTGTGTTTGAGCAATCCTTATTTTGGAATAATGGTCCCAATGAGCAAGAATTGTGATGTTGGCAACTCAGATATTTTAGAGAAGCCATAAAGTGGTTCCTTTAAGTGAGAAGGTGAAAGTACAGTAAGATTATTTTCAGAGGGGGCAAAAGAGAAAAAGTGAGCATACAACCACATTCATAAAACTTTTATTACCATATATTGTTATGATTTTCTATTATAAGGTACTGTTGTTAATCTTATTAATCCAAATACTTTCTAAATTAAAATTTATCATAGGTATATATAGGAAAAACATAATATATATACGTTCAGTATTATCCATGGTTTTAGTCATGCATGGGGGATTCTCGGAATATATAACTTTCAGATATGAGGGAACTATTGTATTTGAATTTTCATGCCAAGTAACATTTAATAGAATTCTATTACAATTTTCCAAACTGCATTTTACCACCCAAAAATGTTACTGAATTTAACATCCATTATCCTTTTTTTAACTACGAGCTACTGAGGCAATTGTTTACATATTATACTGAGAGAATATACACACCCATCCTGTACCTCATCAAATAGGCTTTGCAATAGTTTTTATGCTGTAACAATGAAGGTCACATTTAATTCATCTCTTGGTGGAAATCACTCAACATTAGCTCATAAACAGAATGTGTGTATAGAGAATTCTTAGTATTAAAACAGACTTAGAGAGGAATTTCAGAACTTATAGTGCTGAAAAGCAATGATATGACTTGAAACTTGGTTACATTTATAGTTACTTGCTACTTGTCCTGATAATTACACATGTCCTTCTAGCTCTTCCCTTATGATGAGGTCAAGATTGTATTGATCTATTATAGGCCATCACCAATTGACAGTCTATAAAAGTTCCTGGCTCATAGAATTCAAAAGACTGTATTTTACAGAGGTCATACTCTGGTAGTGTTATTGGAGTACCATAAAGTAATCAGATTGTCAAAAATAAAAATTCTTATTTTATCCTTAGACAGAGCCCCATTTGTGATTCTTATAGATGTCACCAAACCCAGCATAATACCTGTTGTTTTATAATACCTGTTGGTCATCCCATTTTGTTCCCCAAACTAGTGGCTGACTGTAGCAAGCCAAATTACATTCAAAAGCTTTTTCTGATCATAGATCCTCTCTGTGAGTCCATGGCACTGCACAGATACTTCTGTAGCACTAATCAGAACACAACTGTATTTTCTCCCTTGCATACAGTCCTTAGGAACAGACAGTGCCCCACAATTGTTAAGAACCAGAATTATTCAATATGGGTATAAATCCCAGCTGTACCACTTTCTATTTGGATGACATTGGGGAAGAAAGACTCTTAATCTTTCTCACATTCTACTTCTTCACTTATAAAATGAGGATAATAATACCATCAGCTTCAGAGGAACACTATGAGGATGAAGAGAGATAATAAAGTAAAGCACATAGCAGAGTATTTGTCATATAGTAGGAACTCAAAATATGCTACATAATAACAGTTCCATTTCTGTTCCTCCAGAATTTAGCAACATCTGATAGCAAATAGAACAAAAAGAGGAAAAATATTCAATTTCTTAAGAGACCTCACTGTCTGATTTTCTTTAAATTTTTTTCTGAGTAATTTGTTGTCCTAGACATGCTTTCTTATTAGTTATTATTAGTGAGTAAGGCAATAAGTTCGAAGTCTAAACACATAGCATTACCCTTATCGTTGTCTTGTATACCATAGAGTACACATATAAACAAAATAATGTTTAAAAATTTATCTAATTCTTAGTTATTTAATTCTATTTGGGATTTCCGAAAGAATTCCTCCCATATTATATGAATTTAAATTAAAATGTTCACATTCTATATTTCAAAATTTCATGAGGAAAAACTCCAAAATTTATGATAAACTATTTCCCATCCTGAAAAACAAGTAAAGATTGCAAAGAAATGAAGACATTTTACAGAACAGTTAGTACCTCAAAAAACAAACAAACAAACAAAAAAAAAACACATTTTGTTTCAATAATCAAACTTTGAAACAACTAAGCATGCATTAATGTTTCAGTTTTGAAATTTAAAATAAAAATTCTGCTAAGGATTGCTTTGGCTATTCTGGTCTCTTATTTTTCCAAATGAATTTCATGATTGGTTTTTCTATTTCTATAAGGAATGACCTTGGGATTTTAATTGAAATCACATTGAATCTGTATAGCTCTTTGGGTAGTATGGCCATTTTGACAATAGTAATTTTGCCTATTCAGGAGCATGGGAGATCTTTTCGTCTTCTAAGGTCTTCTTTAATTTCTTTCTCTAAGTGTCCTATATTTTTCATTGTAGAGGTCTTTCACCTCTTTTTTTTTTTTTTAAGTGGATTCCCAAGTATTTATTTTATTTTATTTTTGAGGCTATTGTGAATGTGGTAGTTTTCCTAATTTCTCTCTCAGAGGTTCATCACTGATGTATACAAATGCATTTAATTTATAGGTATTGATTTTATATCCTGCTACTTTGCTGAATTCATTAATTAATTCTAGAAGTTTTCTGGTGGAGTTTTTGGATCCTCTAAATATAGAATCATGTCAGCAAATAATGATAGTTTTGAGTACTTCTTTTTCTATCCATATCCCTTTAATTTCTTTTATCTGTCTAATTGCTCTGGCTAGAATTTCAAGGACTATGTTGAATACATAGTGATGAAAGAGGGCATCCCTTTCTTGTTCCAGTTTTTAGAGGAAATGCCTTCAATTTTTCTCCATTTAGAATGATATTCGCCTTGGGTTTAGCATAGATAGCTTTTACAATGTTGAGGTATGTTCCTACTATCCTTAGTTTTACTAGTATTTTGAACATGAAAGGGTGCTGTATTTTGTCAGATGCTTTCTCTGCATCAACTGATATAATCATACAATTCTTCTTTTTAAGTCTATTGATGTGATGAATTATATTTATTGATTTCCATATGCTGAACCTACCTTGCTTCCCTGAAATGAACCCCACTTGATCTTGGTGTACTATTTTTTAAATATGCTTTTGTATGCAATTTGCCAGATTTTATTGAGAATTTTTGCATCAATGTTCATCGGGGATATTGGTCTGAAATTTTCTATCCTTGATGTGTCCCTGCCTGGTTTTGTTATCAGGATGATACTAGCTTTGTAGAATGAGCTTGGAAGGGTTTCTTCCTTTTCTATTTTATGGAATAATTTGAGGGGTATTGGTATTAATTCTTCTTTGCAGGTTTTATAGAACTCAGCTGTGAATCTGGTCACGGGGCTTTTCTTGGTTGACAGGCTTTTGATGGCGTCTTCTATTTCCTTGCTTGAAATTGATTAGTTTAAATTGTACATGTCGTCTTGACTCAGTCTGGATTATATGCCTCTAGAAATTTTTCGGTGTCTTCGAGGTTTTCTATTTTACTGGAGTATTAATTTTCAAAATAGTTTCTAATTGTCTGTATTTAATAGTATGTGTCATGACATTTCCTTTTTTATCACACATTTTAGTAATTTAAATTTTCACCCTTCTTCTTTTCATTAGAATGGCTATGGGTTTGTCAATTTTATTTACTTTTTTAAAGAACCAGCTTTTTGTTTTTTCAATTTTTTAAATTATTTCTTTAGTTTCAATTTCATTGATTTCTGCCTGATTTTTAATTATTTCCTGTCTTCAACTACTTTTGTGTTGGTTTGTTGTTCTTTTTCTAGGGCTTTGAGCTGTAATGTCAGGTCATTTATTTGTGGACTTTCCCTTCTTTTAATGTAAGAACTCCATGCAATGAACTTTCCTCTTAGGCCTTCATAGTGTCCCAGAGATTTTGATAAGTTTCGTTTACCTTTAAGAACCTCCAGAATAGCCAAAGCAGTCTTTTTGAAGAGTGAAACAGGAGGCATCACAATACCAGACCTGACACTATACTATAAAGCTACAGTAACAAAAACGGCATGGTATTGGCACCAAAATAAACATGTAGACCAATGGTACAGAATAGAAGACACAGAGACAAACCCACATAAATACATTTATCTCTTACTAGACAAAAGTACCAAAAACATACAATGGAAAAAAGATAGACTCTTCAACAAATGGTGCTAGGAAAACTGGAAGCCATATGCAACAAAATGAAATTAAACCCTTATCTCTCACCCTACACAAAACTCAACTCAAAGTGGATCAAGGACCTAGGAATTAAACCAGAGACCTTGTGCCTAATAGAGGAAAAAGTAGGCCCAAATCTTCATCATGTTGGATTAGGCCCCAACTTCCTTAACAAGACTCCTAAAGCACAACAAATAAAATCAAGAATTAACAAATAGGATGGACTCAAACTAAAAAGCTTGTTATCAGCAAAACAATCAATTAGGTGAACACATAGCCTACATTTTGGAAGCAAATTTTTGCCACACACACATCAGACAGAGCATTAATCTCTAGGACATATAAAGAACTCAAAAAACTTAACACCAAAAAACCAAACAACCCAATCAATAAATAGGCTAAGGTGCTAAACAGACACTTCTCAGAAGATATACATTCGATCAACAAATATATGAAAAAATGTTCAACATCTTTAGTAATTAGAGAAATGCAAATCAAAACTACTCTAAGATTGGAAGTTATCAAGAATACGGACAACAATAAGTGATGGTGAGGATGTGGGGGAAAAAAACACACTTATACATTGCTGGTGGGACTGCAAACTGGTGCAACCAACCTGGAAAACAATATGGAGATTCCTTAGAAAACTTGGAATGGAACCACCATTTGAATCCAGATATCCCACTCCTTGGTCTATCCCCAAAGGACTTAAAATCAGCATAATATAGTAACACATCCACATTAATGTTCATAGCAGCACAATTCACAATTGCTAAACTGTGGAAGCAACCTAGATATCCTTCAATAGATGAATAGATAAAGAAACGATGGTATGTATATGTACACACACACACACACTGGAATACTTCTCAGTATTTAAAGAGAATAAAATTATAGCATTTGCAGTGAACTAAGCCAATCCCCCAAAACCAAAGGCCGAATGTCCTCTCTGATAAGTAGATGCTGATTCATAATGGGAAGGGTGGAGGCATGGGAAAATGGAGGAACTTTGGATAGGGCAAAAGGGAGGGAGGATGCACAGGGGCTGAAAAGATGGTAGAATGAGATGGACATCATTACCCTAGGTACATTTATGACTGTACATATGGTGTGACGCTACATAGTGTACAACCACAGAAATGTAAAGTTGTTCTGCAATTGTCTACAATGAATCAAAATTCATTCTGCTGTCATATATACCTAATTAAAATAAATAAATTAAAAAAAATTCTGATTGCTAAAACTAACCATTCTCAATAGAAATGGACTAGTTTTTTAGATTTACACAAGCTATAAATACTAGGTATAAAATTAGTTAAAGAAGATTTTTTATTAATACAAAAAGGTTAGTGATATTACTAAGTGCATCTGTTAAAAGTGAGCATTTATTAAGGCAAATGTGTCAAATGGTAAATGTAAGAGCACTGCTGACAATGCTGAGAAATTAGTTATTTTACCATAATATTTAATTTGAATAAACTGATTCCCTCACTTTTCAATAATAATGTAATACTAATTAAAATATTTTTGAATGTCTTCAGTTTTTTTCTCTCTCCTAGAAATTCATTCCGTAATGGTGATGTTGGATAATAGTGTAGTATTAATTTATATACTTGGTTCTTTGGCATCTGGCTAGACTATGCTATATCTTTGGTACACCTCTAATACAATCTGTCTGAACTGCATTTAAAACCCCCATCTTTGATCAAGGACTCTATACTGTACAATTATGAGGATGCTACTCAGAAACATGTTTTTCCTAACATCCAGCATTAATAAATAAAATTGACAGAAACAAATGAGAGAAAGGCAAAGCATTTCAGTTCTGGCCAGCTGAACTAGAAATCTGATAAGATAGGAGACAATGCAGAATATTGGGGAATGATTAAAGCAATATTATGGGAGAATAAGTAGGAGGATTCAGACAAAAGCCACCTGCTTACAGACTTAGTCCCTTAAAGCTAGTAGTATTTACCCCAGTTTCTCTCAATATTTTTTTCTGAACATTCCAAAACAATGGGAATATTTGATTAAAAGCTTGTAAAAGGCAATGTAAATAATACATGCAGTGAAGGCAATTAAGAATGGCAGGCGAAGGGCTAGTGCATGAATACTGAAAGTTTCAAAGAGCAAATTCCATATTTGGAAGTATCTTCAGAATTTAGAATATCCACTTAACAACTGTTCAGTGCATGCTTACGATGTACTGGGCACTGCTCTAGAAGACTATAATCTGAAGCAGCATGCAGTAAAGAACTCTTAATTAAAATTTTAACCTTAAGACTGAACAAAATGAAATTTCTTCTACGAAGGCTTAGAATAAAATTCATTATTCCTTCTAAATGGCTTACTCACTCAATATATGAGCATCTGACACAGCCCTATAGGATACTAATGCTACAACTTTATAATAAGCTATTAAATATTGGTGAATCCCATTTTAATCATCCTTTTATATAATTATCTTTCTAGAGGAAAGGTATACTACATAAGATACTAAATAAAATTAAAACTGCAAATTCAGTTTGCTTTTTTCAATAATGAATACTTTAATATGAGATGAGTCACCAGATGCTGATTTGGCTGCTGTTCTACCAGCAGCTAGCTGTATATTCTTAGCAATTTATTCAACTTAGGAAACTTCCATTTCCTTATCTGTATAATCTGAACACTTACTTCTACCATTCAAGCCTGTTAAAAGTATTCCATTTGGTCACCTTGTCCTCCTTAAGGATCCTTTAGATTTCTCTAAACCTAATTCTAATATAAACAGAAACACGAAATAGATTTAAATCTCCTCAAAGCAGTACATTCATGTTAGTAAAATATAAATTATATGCAAAAGAATTTAATTGAAACTACAGAAATAATGTCACAAAGGCTAAAAGCATCAGTGTTAGAATGTTTACTTGATGAAGGTAAATGAAAATACTACTAGTTTGATGACTAGAATATTACCCAACAATGATATGGTCTCACTTTTGTAACAACGTGGATGGATCTTAAATTCACTTTTCTAAATGAAGCAGGTCAGACCCCAAAGGCTACAAACTGGATAACACTTTATATGAAATTCTGGAAAAAGCTAAATTATAGCAACAGAAAACAGATCAGTGATTTCCAGAAGCTGGGTTAGTGTGAGGCAGAAGAGGACATTTTTTTATGAGATACAACTGTTCTGTATTTTTGATTCTTATAGATATATGACTCTATGCATTCATCAAAATCTGTAGGAGTAAATCACAAATAGTGAAATATACAATGGGTAAATTGAAAACAATCAAGTACTCCAAAGAACACTTTAATGACTTTTAAAAGTATCCACAAAGAATCAGTAGATTAGAAAGAATATACTCTAAAGGAAAGTTGGGGTATTGAGATTGGATCACAGGATATCCCCCTAATAGCCCCTTATAATAAACAATGCTTTTGAAATAAAAGAGATTTTAAAAAAGTAACTCTCAAAGTTGCTTGCATGAACTCTTCATTAATATAGAAGGTGCAAAGGAGCTTTGGATTGAAAGTTGCAGACCTGAGGTTTCTGGAAGCCACATAATCATTGAAACAATAATAAAAATCTATAATAATATAAATATGCATTTTAGGAGAAAGCAGAGCCAAAACTTTCAATAATCCATGTCAGCCTCCAACCTGTCAAGGACTACTACTTGGTACAACTGAACTTCTTGGGGCTGAACTGATAATAAGAGGGAAAGTTCTCAAATTACACAGTTCTGAGAATTGAGAAGGTCATTCATCCCTGAAAGGCTTGAACATGATTTAGGTTTCCATTGCCTTGTGACACATGCCAATCTCTCTCTGTAAAATGTTCCAGGCTGGTAAAATGCAGAAAAACACAGAATAGAGTCATAAAAACAACATACATAAGGGCAAGAACAACATCTCAATAATTCATAAAATAGCTGTGAGATGAGTGGAGTCATGTACCTCTCTGACATGTGGCTATATTTTCAATCTTTGGCCAAAATTGTTATATCTCAAAGGGAGAAGAAAAACCATTATGGAGCTAGTCAAGATCTAGCTTCAGAGAAATAAAACTCTGATGAGATGGGTATTCTTGTCATTTGCATGTTTCGTTTTATTACATTCTTCATTTGTTTGTTCCATCAATTCTTATCATTTCTCCAAGTGGGAACCCAAGTTCAATCTCTCTCAGTGAGCTATTGGAAAACTACTCTTTGCACAGACTACAACTGGCTTTTGTTTGGTAAAAATAAGTAAATAAATAACAACTTAAAATGAGAAATTAATTCAGGTTTTGAAAAATATGTATGAATGAATCCTGTAGAATGTGAAAATCCATCAACCATTTGCATTTGAAAAGGCAGAAATATTAAATGGGAGGAAAGCATTCCTTCAAATGTAATAAAGTCACAAACCATGACAGCATATCTTCCAAGGAAATATGTCATTTCAATATCACTGAATAAAATGTCTTTGAGTGAACATTTCCAACCAAAACCAATTTTTTTCTTAAACATTCTGAAATAGTCCTCACTTCTGCTGAGACAACCCTACTCTAGCAGTCAGTTTCCTTAGAGTAGTGTCAGCTCCAACTGGCTCATTTTAAATAAATTACTTTTTTTTTAATCATAGCAAAATTTTTTCTTTTTTTTTCCTCCCCTCCCACTTCACCATAACATCCATGAACACCCATGTTCACCATAACACCCATGACTCAAAGAGAATGGAGGAAGAATAAAACAAAGATCTTTAAGTTAAAGAGTACTTTGGAAAACAGTTTTTCAAAAAGTTCATCACAGAGCTACTACATAATTTAGCAACTGAAATCCTAGGTATACACCTGAAAGAACTAAAAACATACCCCCACATACAAAAAAAATTGCACATATAACAGAATTATTCACAGTAATCAAAAAGTTCAAATAACACAAATGACCTCTAAATAACCAGATAAATAAAATACAAGATATTCATACAATGGAATATTACTCATCAATGAAAGAAATGAGGTACTTACATATGCTACAATGCGGATGAACCTTGAAATCAGTACAATAAAGAAAGAAGTCAACAAAGGATCACCTAGTATATGAATCCACTAATATGAATTTCCATAATACATTAGAAATCAAAGGAAGGGTAGTGATTGCCAAGGAAAAGCTAAAGAGAAAATGAAGTGAATTTAGTGAATATTGATTCATTTGGTGGCTGGCAAAATTTTCTGAAACTATACAATGGTGGTGGTTGCACAACATTATGAATATATTAAAAACCACTGAATTGTATACTTTAAAAGGGTCAATTTTGTGGCATGTAAATTATATCTCAATTTTAAAATAGAAGATTAAAGCTTACTTATTTAAAATTTTAGTATACGGAGGGAAGGATGAAATGATGGGGAGTGATATTGGCCAAATTATATTGTATGCAGTATGAATATGTAACAACAAATCCCATCATTGTAAACAACTATAATGCACCAACAAAAAATGTGGAAAGAAAAAAAATGGTATAAAGCTGCAAATTTTTATATTCTTTATTTTTCATTCATTCATTTATTTATTGTTGGGTACCGGGGACTGAACTCAGGGGCGCTCTACCACTGAGCCATATCCCTAGCCCTATTTTGTATTTATTTAGAGACAGGGTCTCACTTAGTTGTCTAGTGTCTCTGGTTTGCTGAGGCTGGCTTTGAACTCACAATGCTCCTGCCTCAGCCTCCTGAGCTGCTGGGATTACAGGCGAGAACCACTGTGCCCAGCTTTATTTTCTTTTAACTACAAATATACAGGATTATTTAATAGATGAACAACAAAAATTCTATACCTCTGAAATGGTCAACAAAGTTACAGAATGAGAGAGAAACTACAGAAAAAATGAAGAAGAAGAGAGTGAGTTCTCTGACAGTTCAGACACGTAAAAACATTTATGAACACTTTTATGTATTCAAACCTCATCACTGCTACAGAGGTTTAAAGAGACTGTAGTTACTCAAAGTCTGCAAACAAATGAATTTTCAATAAGAGCTGGAAAATTTTTTTTCACTTAAACAGAGATGTTACATCTATAGAAATATTAATATTCCCATCACAGAGTTTCAGATTTGAAAACTGAAGCTTAAAGGAACTATGTGAACTTCTCAAAGACAGTTTAGATGAGTGTCTCTCTCTCTCTCTCTTCTCTCTATCTTTAAAAAAAACAACAAAAACTATATGATCTTTTTACTACACTTAGGGAGAATGAAGAAGAATTCCATGTAATTCTACCTTGTGACACACACAGCTCTAAAAGCTACTTAATGTGAACCTATCAAAATGAGGTATTACTAAAATCAACTACCCCAAAAATTAAAGGTTACTTAGGTATCAGAGTGAGTAAGGTTGGTTACAATGTTGAATTGTTACTTTTCTTCAGGGATGAAATTTTATTACTTTAGTATTTTCACTATCAACTGAATTCATTAATTATATAGAAAGAAATGATGCATATTGCATGTTTTGGGCATATAACTTCCTAAACAAGTACACTTACATAAACACTGTTGTTTCCCTCTCGTTTCATATACAGTGATGTTACTGGTGATATTCCACCTTTGATGATTCTGTATTATTTAAATAATCTGCCACACACCATCAATATGGTAATAAATTGCTAAGGTATTTTCAGGCTTAGATGGCATACAAATCATGTGTAACTTCATAGTTTTCACTTACTTAGTATTTCAGATGCTATTAAGCAACTTGTTATTCATGCTAGTTTGTAAATACCAACACACCTTAACAACACCTCCACCCCATATTTTACATTTGCTATGTACGCTGTTAATGTAATACTGTTGTCAAACTGATTGTTATACCAAGAACACCTCCATAAAACAAAATAAAAATGCTCTTGAAACTGTTCATTATCTTTATCTGCTCAAATTCTGTTTTCACTAAATAGGACAGTAGTTAGGATAAGAAAATTGTTTGGGAATACTACTTCTCAGCCTCAGAAATGGAAGTTAAGTTGAATATTATCTAAGAATTTCAAAAGAGCATTTGAAAACTCATGTTTTTGGAAGCATTATTCACAATAACCAAGAATCTGAAGCAATATAAACGTCTATCCATGGATAAATGGGTATGAACATTGGCATATACATCCAAAGTGGACTGAAGGTGTAGCTCAGTGGTACAGTGCTTGCCTGGAATGTGTGAGACCACGAGTTCCATCCCCAGCATTGGGGTTGGGGGGGGAGAGTTAAAAATATACATATAAGGAAATATTATTCAGTTTCTAAAAGAAATCCCGGTACATTCTACAACCTACAACAAGGCTGACACTTAAGGATATTATCAAAAGTGAAATAAACCAGTCACAAAAAAGATAAACACTGCATAATTCTATTTAATGAGGTATCTAAAGCAGTCAGACTCAAACAGTAAGAATGGTGGTTGCAGTTTGGGTTCAGAGAGTAAAGAAAGTTTGTACAATAGATATAGAATTTTAGTTTTGCAAGATGAAAAAGTTCTAGAGATCCATTGCCTAACAATATGCATACATTAATACTATTACGCTATAAATTTAAAATGGTTAACCATTTTAACCTTAATCTTAAGATGGTAAATTTTATCTGTATTTTACCATATACAACAAAACATTAATTAGCAAATACCCTCGCTTTACAGATTTTATACAAATATACACACAAGCAAGCACACACATGCAAAATATGGAGTTCAAGCAAATTTTCCAAGACCACAAAAAAGTTGCAAAACCAAGTGAAGTTCTTTAGTTTCTCAGTTTTCCAGTCAAGGCCAGACAATGTCACTCATGAAAGGACTGCATATATACAGATATATACATATACATATATATGGCATATATACATATACATATATATATGGGAAGAGGTAGAAATTCAAAAGATAGTTGTCTTATTAGAGAGGCAACTAGGAAAAGACGTTGACTTCTAATATGAAACTGGCTTGAATTCCTCTGTGTCTGTATCAATTACAGAACAGTTATGATTTTAAAACAGAACTTTATAATAATTGTGGTACAAATCAGATGTGATATTGCTTTAATAATAAAGCCCAGACTCTGCTTCCAACTCTAAAACAGATCAACATCTTAGGAAACAGGAGACTGGGAGACAGACCAAAACTATGAATGTGTTTATTATCATTCATAATAACATACCACAGGTAATGGACCTGATTCAATTCCCTCCCCAAAAGCCCTGGAGAGTCAGCGACTAAAACACACGTTGGTAGGAAGAAGATAATTTGAAAGACTACTGTTTCATATATCTTTAGATTAGAACCATCAAAGGGCTGCAGAGATTTTTGAGGCTAGATTTACCAGTACATTTGTTATTGTTTTGTCTTTTAATTGAACAGGTGTGAACACAGTATTTCTTAGTGTGTGTATATATATGTACACACACACAAATACTTCTTCTTAGTAGACATGTTCTTATGTATACAACCTAAAATAAATAATACAGCCATAGCAAAGTCACTTTTATTTTTGCAAAGTTACTTTCAATTAACTTCCATGTTAATGTCCTGAATTGCTTATTTAAACAATTTCATTTGAGTGGTATGATACATATAAATGCTCCAGTCCTGCTCAGTAAATGTTGAATTGTTCCTAAGGTAACACCAATAGATCTCCTTTTAAGCACAAATGGTTTACTTTAACCCTCAAAGGTATTCTCAAAAAATAAAAAATTTGGTATTTTGAACAACAGGTTGATAACTTTTCTTTATTTGGAAATGTTCTAGTGAATTTTCTAAATGCAAGAAGCTGGGAACAAAAGCACATAGCTGGTGTCTAAGTATCTACTTTATTAAAATGAAATTTTGATACTTTCTCTACTATTACCTTGGTATTAACCAAAACTAAGAAATCTCTGGAAATAGTTTTGGTTATAATTATTAAAGCCAAGGACTACAACAACATTATCAAGTCAGCCTGTATTATTCTTTATGTCCTACAGAAATAAATCTCATTAGGATATAAAGAAAAGTATGATAATTTTTAAGATGTTAAAATCACTATTAATGTATTAATGAAAGATAGAAGTATAATTCCTTTACAGAATGAAAACTAAATTTGGGTCCAACTGCCTTATAACAGGTAATAAAAAATAGTGAATCCTTAATATCTGTTATTAAGAAATAATAATCAGATTTTGGGAAAAGATCATTTAACAGGAGATTAATAAGAAGTTTTCTGACTTCATCAAGTTTACATTCCAAGGATACTTAGATATAACACAATGGAACTCATAACTCAGAAAAATAAGTCACATCTTTTACACTAAGACAAAACCCCATTCATTCAATGATGATATTTCATACTGTGGAAAAGTTTCCCAATAGGCACTTTTTAATTGCCTAGGTCAAAGCTTGCTTCTATTAATCAAAGTAGATACTTCAAACCTGACAGAATTAAATTACAAGTTGTCTGAAATTCCAGTGTTCTTATTTTGAAAATAAACAAAGAAGTTATGATCTGAAATATAGGCTAGAATATAAATGCCAACTACAAATCCAATTTTCTACCAAAGCTCTGCCTAGGATAAGTGAGAAATTTTCATTAAGAAAATAAAAAGGATGAGGGGTTGGGGTTATGGCTCAGTGGTAGAGTGCTTGCCTAGCATGTGTGAGGCACTGGGTTCAATTCTCAGCACCGCATATAAATAAATGAATAAAATAAAAGTCCATCAACATCTAAAAAAAATTTAAAAAAGAAAAGAAAAAGGATGAAGAAATCACTCTTAATATTCTTATGGCAGTAAATTCAGAGGCATTTCTTCTTCTTTAAAAGAAATTGAAATAAAATATAATTTGTCCCCAGTTCCCTTGGTTTCTTTTTTTAATATTTATTTTTTAGTTATAGTTGGACACAATACGCTTATTTTATTTATTTATTTTTATGTGGTGCTGAGGATCGAACCCAAGGCCTCGCACATGCGAGGCAAGAGCTCCACCGCTGAGCCACAACCCCAGCCCCAGTTCCCTTGATTTCATAATAACTATTTCACCTGAAAAGTCACATAGCTACTACAGGATTTTTTGAAAAGGTATCTACAGAAGAGTACAAAAAAAAAAAAAAGCCAGTATGAACAAAATGCCACTTTTTAAAGGTGTTTTGCATTCTGAATCCTATTAACCTTGTCTTTTAGTCATAACTTAAATTTGCTCCATTATTAATTTTAGTCTTATATTTTCAAATTTAATTAATCTGAATAACACATTAATATTTAAAAGGCCATGACTGGAATCACATAATAAACAACAACTTGTAATCATGAAAAGATTGATAACTCTCATAAAATCATATAAATACACCTTTAAAAACTATGAAGAAACTTCATTCCTTAGCATTGTGCTTAAGTATACTAAAAAGGATGAAAATTTCAATTAGTATCAGTTTCCTATATCATTCATTGCCATAAAGACAAGAAAGCATCAATTTCATTTACAACTTCCTAATTCTTAGTCCTTCTGCTGATTGGTAAAACAACTCAGCACCAACTTAGAACCTTTGCTCCTAAAACACAATATGAGCAGTGAAAGGGTATCATCCTCAAATTCTCATTTACAACCTTTCCTTTATTTAACCAAGAATCAATTAACTAATTAATAATTTTTATGCCCAATGAATAGATTTTCATAAAATTCACTTTTACAATGAAAACCAAGTATTGGAACTCTATTTTATCTCTTCACAGTTTGTCACACAGTCATTTACAAGTAGATTTGAGTATAGGTCAAATTAAGACAATCAACTTTCCATTAAGCCAGACAAAAAACAAAGAATATGTTTTGTTTACACAGGAGAAACATTTTAAGATGAACACCTGGAAATCATAGCTAACTTATCTACTGTATATATTTGCATGCAATTTCTTATCTATTACTTTCTCTGTTAAGAAAAAACAGGCTAATCTTACATATCAATCTCTTTAATATTCTATTTAACAATTAACGTTCCCCTGCTAACAGACTGACAAAAACAATTCCCAAATATCATTCAGGTGTTAAGATGACGATGAAATCACTTATCCATATATAATTACATACAGATAAATAGTTGGGACTATAATCCCCAGTAACTCTATTTGAAAGACAGTTTATTTTGTGCAGTTTTTCAAAAAAATGAATTTTCCAAAAGGACAAGATAAACAGTAATAAAGTACCAATAGGCAATATAAGTAGAAAGACCAAGCCAGGAATAACACATCAAGACTCCATGTCAAAAAAAAAAAAAAAATGAAAGAAGGAAGAAAAACCAATGTAATTATCTCAATGTTACAATTTAAAGATAATAATGTCTAGCATATCAATATTATCAATATTAGTTTAATGAATGAAGAGGTGAATGAAAATGTGTCAGAATTTCACATTTCATAAATAAGGAAATAGGTTTATCAATATCATGATACAGCTACAACCCAAATTTCCAGTTTTTAATATAAAATTCTTTTTAATACAAAATTCTATCCATAAAAGATAATTTAACCAAATATCTCTTACCATGCAAAATCAGTACTATATTTATCAGTTCAATGAAACCAATAGTAATCTTCAAGTGCTAAACAATCACTAGACTGATAAGCTACTAACATAACTTTATGAATCTCATGTACACATCATCTTTTCCTTCTTCAGCAAATATTTTTGATCACCTACATCATGTCAGTTTAATGAATGAATAACTTCTATATAAAAGTGCCTATTAGTAGAGTTAGAATTTCATAGTTATCCCTTTTTTGAATTTGACATTCCATACCAATAGTTTTTTTTGTAAGGTTCAGAGCCTATAGAAAAATATAAATAATTTAGCATCTTTATTCTCATTTTAATTGTCATTTCTCTGATAGTACTTTATGAAATGATTAACAGTGTTATTAAAATCCATAAGTCATCTAATCTTAAAAGTAAGGCCTATAAGTATTAAGAACACTAAAACAAAGCAATATCCATTTCCTCTGGTAAATTAATAAACAGGAAGATGACAAAAGACAAAAAAAAAAAAAAAACCTAATACATTTCTAACCACTGTTTTCCACCAGACTGATTTTCAAGTTAGTTCAGATATGGGTTTATTATTGTAATAAGAGAATTCACTAGTGATTTTCTCGGAGCCTAACAAACTTGCTGTACCATAACTTTTGTCAGAAAAAAAAAAAAAAATCAATGACAAATCCAGAACAAAACAAAGAACAATCCTTTCCTCAATCAACTAATTTGCTACACAAAAGAAAAAGAAATGTTTCCTCCTCCCCCTCTCCCTAGCCCTCCTCCTCTTTCTTCTAAAGAAATGCTTAGATACTTTCTTGTTGGGATAGAAGTACCTAATTCTAGAAGTCCCTTGCTAGTCTTATTTCTTTTATCAGATAAAGCAACATATTACATAATATCTAAATGCCCTGTTTCATTAAGCTAGAATAACTTTAATAAATGTAATGGATAATCTTCAAAGTCCAGTATACATACATTTTCATAAGATTAGGTTTATATGACTAGTGAAATAATGTTTGCTGGATAACAATGACAGCAAAACTTGAACACATTTTCAAAGAAAAAAATCAATTTAATGATTTGGTAGCTAAACAACTGAAAAAAAATGCCTCTTAGAAATGTCTCAAAGAAACCTCTCTTAACTGCTATCAGGTGGTTATGATTTGCCCCATTCCAAATAAACAAAAGCTACTTTGTTTCTGGTATATTGTATTCCAAATTTCACCAATATTTGTAGATGTCCAAGAAGGTAAAACAATGCTATAAACTGCACTCAGATGTGGATGGATTTTTCATGGAAATTTTCAGTAAGTAAATTTTCAGTTCTTTTGGAAGAACCTAGATTTTTTGAAAGAGTAGGAAAAGGCTTCTTACCCTGCTTCAAAAAGCTGGTTATGAGGAATGATTATTTTTCCAAGAATTTTCACATAATTTGTATAGAGTTCATTATAATGGAAGTCAGATTTTAGAGAAAAGTTCTAAAAATCAGACAACTGAACAAATAAGATCAGTAATTCCAACCTGGGAGAGTCAGGGAGAAGAGTTAGACACAAGGGGAAATAATAAACATAGAAGTTGAGATGTGAAACAGTGTTGTCATTTCCAAGTCACAGAAAGGCAGAAAGGGCAGGTGAGTGTGAAGACCTAGAACAACCACATAAAGGAGAATAAAATCTCTTAAGCAGCAGCTAATGGGGAGATAGAGGTAGATGGGGAGAAATGAGGGAGTTCTGAAACCAAGGGAAAACCTGAATAAACCCTCTAGCTTCTCTTGTTTTTTTAAATTGGTTCTTTTTAGTTATATATGATAGTAGAATCTGATGTAATATACAAGCACGGAATAGAGCTTATTATAGCTGAGTCCCATTCTTACGAATATACATAGTGGTGGGATTCACTGTGTTGTTGTCATATATGCACATGGGAAAATTATATCAGATTTATTCCACTGTCTTCCCAGATACTTTCTTTTATCACCAATTTTAGAGGTCACATATCTAAATATTATACTACCATTGACTCTATTACAGGTAACAACTCTGATGGATGGTCACGGTGGTAATGACCACAGGCCACTTTTGTCTATCTCAAACTGATTAAAATGACCAACCCTTCCCATGGGCCTGCCCAGGTATGGAGTGAGTGATTTTCAGATGTCAAAGGGCCAAAAATTCCACCCTCAGATAATGCTAACACTGCCATTTTCTGAGAATATATCCTATGAAGTTTCACTACATGTGTATACACCACTGATTATTTCAGTTTTCCCTGCTTCTAATTAATTACCTTTCCCCACAACTCAGACAACTTGCTTCTTTATCCCATAAGTACCAAACCCTATCCTCTAGGAATTGTATTTGAGATATGGGGATCTTGACAATCGACATCTTATGAACTCTTTTGCAAAATTCATTTCAATGATTGGAATACTGTGTAGTGGGCAAAATGTCTCATTCTTAACAGATCAACATGTGGATTTGAGGAAAGAGAAGACTAGGAAGAGGGACCATCAAGTATAAAGTTCCAAACATAGCCATGAGCTTATTGTATTCAAGGAACTTCCAGGGTTTGGACCCAATCACCGAGTGGATAACGATGGCATATATTGAGATAGAGAAGTCTTGCTGAATGGCGACAGAGATTTGTCAACAATGAATGTGTTTAGCTGTGATAAATTTGAAATACTTAACAAACATCCAAATTAAAATATTAAGGAGGCCATTACATATATGAACCAGCAACTCAGGAGAGAGGTCACAGCTAGAGATACAAATTTAGGATTCATCAACATTAAAAAGGAATTTAAAGCATTGAGACTAGAATAGATCATCCAGGTGTGAGTAAAGACTGAGAGGGAAAAGAGGTCAAAAGACTAAGTTCAGTACCATGCTGTTTTCGTTATTATTGCTCTGTACTATAGTTTAAGGTCTGGTATAGTGGTGCCACCTGCTTTTGCTTTTCCTGCTAAGGATTGCTCTAGCTATTCTGGATCTCTTATTTTTCAAGATGAATTTCATAATTGATTTTTCTATTGCTATGAGGAATGCCATTGGGATTTTGATCGAAATTGCATTAAATCTGAATAATGCTTTTGGTAGTATGGTCATTTTGATAATATTAATGCTGCCTATCTAAGAGCAAGATAGATATTTCCATCTTCTAAGGTCTTCTTTGATTTCTTTCTTTAGAATTCTGTAGTTTTCATCATATAGATCTTCACCTCTTTGGTTAAGTTGATTCCCAAGTTTTTTTTTTTTTTTTTTGAGATTATTCTAAATGGAGAAGTTTTCCTCATTTCCTTCTCAGAGGATTTGCCACGGATATACGGAAATGCCTTTGATTTAAAGGTGTTGATTTTATATCCTGCTACTTTGCTGAATTCATTTACTAGTTATAGAAGTTTTCTGGTAGAGCTTTTTGGGTCTTCTAGGTATAGAATCATATCATCAGAAAATAGTGCTAATTTAAGTTCTTCTTTTCCTATACATAACCCTTTAATTTCTTTTGTCTGTCTGATTGCTCTGGCCAGTGTTTCAAGAACTATGTTGAATAGAAGTGGTAAAAGAGAGCAATAGTAACAAAAATAGCATGGTATTGGCACCAAAACAAACTGGTAGACCAATGGTACAGAATAAAGGACACAGAGACTAACCCACAAAAGTACAATTATCTTATATTAGACAAAAGTGCCAAAACATGCACTGGAGAAAAGACAGCCTCTTCAACAAATGGTGCTGGGAAAACCGGATATCCATATGCAACAAAATGAAATTAAACCCATTTCTCTCACCATGCACAAAACTCAACTCAAAGTGAATCAAGGACCTAGGAATTAAGCCAGAGACTCTGTGTCTAGTAGAAGAAAAAGTAGGCCCTAATCTTCATCTTGTGGATTAGGCCCCAACTGCCTTAATAAGACTCCTCTAGCACAAGAAGTAAAACCAAGAATCAATAAATGGGATGGAATCAAATTACAAAGTTTCTTTTCAGCAAAAGAAATAATCTGTGAGGTGAACAGAGAGCCTACATCCTGGGAGCAAATTTTTAACCCTCACACATCAGATAGAGCACTAATCTCTAGGGTATATAAAGTACTCAAAAAGCTAAGCACCAAAAAAATAAAATAAAATAACCCAATCAACAAATGGATCAAGGACCTGAACAGACACTTCTCAGAAGAGGATATACAATCAATCAACAAATATATGAAAAAATACTCATCATTTCTGGCAATCAGAGAAATGCAAATCAGAACTACTCTAAGATATCATCTCACTCCAGTCAGAATGGCAGGTATTATGAAGACAAACAACAGTAAGTGTTGACAAGGATGTGGGGGAAAAGGTACACTCATACACGGCTGGTGGGACTGCAAACTGGTGCAGCCAATATGGAAAGCAGTATGGAGATACCTTGGAAATCTGGGAATGGAACCACCATTTGACCCAGTTATCCCTCTCCTCATCTATACCCAAAAGACTTAAAAACAATATACTACAGAGACACAGCCACATCAATGTTTATAGTAGCACAATTCATAATAGCTAAACTGTGGAGCCAACCTAGATGCCCTTCAGTAGATGAATGGATTAAAAAATGTGGCATATATACACAATGGAATTTTCCTCAGCAATAAAAGAGAATAAAATCATGGCATTTGCAAGTAAATGGATGGCATTGGAGAAGATAATGCTAAGTGAAGTTAGCCAATCCCAGAAAAACAAATGCGGAATATTTTCTCTGATATAAGGAAGCTGACTCATAGTGGGGTAGGGAGGGGGAGCATGGGAGGAATAGAAGAATTCTAGATAGGGCAAAGGGGTAGGAGGGAAAGGGAGGGGGCAGGGGATTAGCAAGGATGGTGGAATGTGATGGACATCATTATCCAAAGTACACGTATGAAGACACGAATTGGTGTCAACATACTTCATATACAGAGATATGAAAAATTGTGCTGTTTACGTGTAATAAGAATTGTAATGCATTCTGCTGTCATTTATTTTTTTAAAAAAATCAATTAAAAAAAAAAAAAACTAAATCCAGAGCTTTCGAACAACTAGAAGTCTGGAAGTGTAAGTTTGAGAAGATGATGGAAAAAGAATTTCCTCCGAAGTAAACAGAAAACGAAGAGAACTTAATGTCCTGAAAACTTAGTGAAGAAAGGTTTCAGGAAGAGAATGAACAAATGTTTCAAAGTGCTGAGAGGTCCAGGAAGATGAAGACTGAGAATCAATCATGTGATTTGATAAACCAGAAGTTGCTGTTGATGGTAAAAGAAAGTTTTCTGGGAAGTGGAAGTAAAACATTCTGAGTTAAGTAGCCTGAAAGATGAAAGGGATGAAAGATGAGGACACAGTAACACAACCATAGCAAAGTAGCATTTTATTATAAAGCAAAACTAATAACTGTACACTCAAGTAAGGGATCCCCACTCCTCAGAGGTGGCATGTTTGCATGTTAATAAGATGGATCTATTAAAGAGGAAGGTTACAAAGAGACATGAGATAATTCAAAAGCAAAGTCTTTAGTAGAAACAAGGGGCAGGACACAGTCACCAAACAGAGAGGCTGGCCTTGGATTGGAGTTGGGACAATGATGGAAACACACAATCTGGAAGCAATATGATAGAATATAAAATATCATGAATTCTACTGTTTTCTCAATAGGTAAACTGAGAGATTCTTTCACTCATGATTTTTATATACCTTTAAAAGCAATCTTTGCAGGTAATATGATCTACTGAAAATACTATCAACCAGGCAGTAAATTCTAGATATGGATCTGCTAGTACTCTACATAAATATCACCAATTTTTTACTTAACTGAATTATTATATTTCAGTTGCCCAATTTTCCTTACCAAGTGATGTCTATGTAATTGCTTACCATTTTAACATTATTTAGAAAGAGCAATCAGTATAACAAAACCTATTGTTATATTCTGTGGGTTACTGCATAGGAATACTTAGAAACTGATATAGGCAGTATCTTGAGATTCTGAATAATGAAATTCATTTGGAAAAATAAGAAACCCAGAATAGCCAAAGCAATCCTTAGTAAAAAGAGTGAATCAGGAGGCATCACAATACCAGACCTTAAACTATACTACAGAGCTATAGTAACAAAAACGGCACTGTACTGGCACCAAAATAGACATGCAGATCAATGATACAGAAGACACCCAGACTCACATAAATACAGTTATCTCATACTAGACAAAGGCACCAAAAACATGTATTGGAGAAAAGACACCCTCTTCAACAAATGGTGCTGGGAAAACTGGAAATCCATATGCAGCAAAATGAAATTAAAACCCTATCTCTCACCATGCACAAAACTCAACTCAAAGTAGATCAAGGAACCTAGGAATTAAACCAGAGTCCCCGTGCCTAACAGAAGAAAAAGTAGGCCCCAATCTTCATCATGTCATATTAGGTCCTCACTTCCTTAATAAGACTTCTGAATTATAAGAAATAAAATCAAGAATCAATAAATGGGATGGATTCAAACTAAAAATCATCTTCTCAGCAAAGGAAACAATCAATAATGTGAAGAGACAGCCACAGAGTAGGAGAAAATCTTTACCACATGCATATAAGATAGAGCACTAATTTCCAGGATATATGAAGAACTCAAAAAACTTAACACCAAAACAAACAAACAAACAAACAACCCAATCAATAAATGGGCTAAGAAGCTGAACAGACACTTCTCAAAAGAAGATATATAACTGATCAACAAATATGCAGGAAAAAAATGTTCAGCATCTCTAGTAATGCAAATCAAAACTACTCTAAGATTTTACCTTACTCCAGTCAGAATGGCAGTTATCAAGAATACAAACAATAAGTGTTGATGAGGATGTGGGAGAAAAGGTACATTCATACACTGCTGGTGGGGCTGTAAATTGTTGCAACCACTATGGAAAGCAGTTTGAAATTTCCTTAGAAAACTTGAAATGGAACCACCATTTGATCCAGTTATCCCACTCCTCGGTCTATACTCAAAGGACTTAAAATCAGCATACCATATGACACAGCCACATCAATGTTTACAGCAGCTCAATTCACAATAGCTAAACTGTGGAAGCAACCTAGATGACCTTCAACAGATGAATAAAGAAACTGTGGTATATATACACAATGGAATATTACTCAGCATTAAAAAAGAATAAAAATTATGGCATTTGCAGGTAAATGGATGGAACTGGAGAATATCATGCTAAGTAAGTCAATCCCAAAAGACTAAAGGCCAAATATCCTCTCTGGTAAGTGGATGCTGATCCATAATGGGTGGGGGGCAGAGAAGGGATGAAGGAATTCTGGATTGGACAAAGGGAAGGGAGAGGACTGAGGGTAGAAACATCATTACCTTAGTACACGAGTGGTGTGACTCTGCATAGTGTACATCCAGAGACATGAAAACTTGTGCTCCATTTGTGTATAATGAATCAAAATGCATTGCCACATATAACTAATTAGAACAAATTTTAAAAATAAAATAAAATTGAGAATTCTACATTAGAATTTCACAGAATCACAGACTGCTTAAGGTGGATGGGAACATATTTAAGTGTTCAACTCATGAATGTTACAGGCAGGTGGGATTAGAGATGAAGGCTGAACACCAGCTATGCCACTTACATTGAGTAAAATTATTTAATCTCCACTAGACCTCCGTTTAAAAAAAATTTATTGGTGCATTCTAAGTATATGTAATACTAGAATTCATTATGATACAGTACAATGACAGCATAAATTATTCTGTTTCATTCATACCTCTCCTTTCCCTCACCCTTGTCCCTCCCTCATCCTCTTCCTATACTTACTATAGACTTTAGTTTCTGAGTAACAGTGCTAGCAGAATCTACCCATCCAGTTACACATTTCTGAAAATGCTTAGTAAATGTTAGTAATTATAATTGTTGGCAAAGATAACTTAGTTCAGCTTCCTTCTAGTACAAAGGAATCAAAATATTAGGAGAGGGGAATCTTCTCCAAGTTTACTGTCACAGAGCCCATGTTATGGTTTGGATATGACATGTATCCCAAAAACTTCTGTTAAAACAGAAATATTCAGAGGTAAAATGATTGGATTATGAGAGCTGTAACCTCCTAGTTTGAATGGACGGAGTTGTAACTATGGGCAGGTTGGACATAGCTGGAGGAGGTAGGTCACCGGGGACGTGTCCTGGAAGGGTTCATCTTCTCTGTGTATTCCTCCTTACCCCCAGCTTCTTGATCCCACCATGAGCTAAACAGGTGAGATCCTCCCTTGGGCCCTTCCCTCATAGGCTCACCTTGGCCCCAAAGCAATGGAGCTGGTCATCTATGGACTGCAACCTTGAAAGTGAGCACCAGATAAACTTTTTCTCCTCTAAGTTGTTCTTGTCAGGTGTTTTGGTCACAGTGATGCAAAAGCTGATTAAAACAGCCCACTACTACAGAGTTGGAACAACATGCTAGGTTCATTTGATTTCTTCATTGTTTTTCCACAACACACCTTAGATAAAGCAAGCTGGAATATTGTGTGGCATGCATATTTTACTACAGGGATGAAAAACTACAAAATTATTTGTATCATGGTACTCTCCAATTCTATATCTTCTCTGAAAGTAAACAGGAAAATAGCACTATCACACCTGGACCTTCAACCCATCATAGAATGTTATGAGGGGAGAAAAACTTAATTTTCAAGTGTATTCATAATTACTAATATTATGGAGAAAACAAAGACTTGAAATATGATCACTGCTATTGTAAGTCACATAGATAATATATAGGGGGGAAAGTTTTCTTCTATTTTCTTCTGTATTCCTACCAATTATAATTCATTATCTGCTGAGCTACAACTCAAGCTTTAAAGGCAATTAGCACAAAATGCCCCTTAAGCAGAGAAAGCATATGGGACAGGGATAACACAACATAGCACCTCCTCATTAAAATCAATGTCTAAGGATATTAATAATAATAATCCTTATTTGTAATGGCTAATTTTTGAAAAAAAAGGAAGAACATGAGAAAGATATTATTTAATCATAGAATTTTAGATATGAAAGCAATATTCTGCAAATAAATGAAGAAATGTTTAAGACCAAGAGATTTGAAGTGATTTGCTAAAGGTTATATCAAGCCCAGAAAAAGAAGCGTGGCTCCAAATTCCTTCATATAACAACATTTTTTTAATTTGTAGATGGACACAATGGCTTTATTTTACTTATTTATCTTTATGTGGTGCTAAGGATTGAACCCAATGTTTCACATGTGCAAGACAAGCATTCTACCACTGAGCCATGACCCCAGCCCAACACTTTTATACATTATTACCAAAATATATTTTCTGTGATTTTATGAAATATTAATAGAAATAAAAATCACAGTTAACAAACTTATACATCTTACTTCTCATCTATCAATTAAAAACAATAAATTTTACTCTATAAGTATATAATGATTTAAAAAGATATTTCAAATTACCTTATTTACATAATTAAGGATTATTGCTTCCATCATAAATGTCACTATGAAATTATGGAATTTTAACAAAATGTTTCTTTACAATATGGAATCAACACAAATCTTAAGTCAAAAATGATTGTGGAACTTACTTTACCCCAATTTCCACAGATGAGGTGCTCACCATCCAAGCACTGCTCCCTCCTCTGGGTAAACCGTGGAATTACCAAAGGAATGGAATACCATCGGACTGAGTTATCTTTTAAAATCAGCACAAAAGGTGAATGCTTCTCCTTGTTCCCTGATTGAACAGGGTGGGACACATATTAAGCACTACTTCCAGGAGAATTATGTAAAAAAGCAAAACAATGAATTCAGAGAATTCTTGAGAAATTTACATCTTGTTTTGTTTGTTTTTTATGGTGCTAGTGACTGAATCCAGAACCTCACCCATGCAAGGCAAGTGCTCTACCACTGAGATACACCCTTAGCCCTTGACTGATTATATAATCCAATCATGGAAGACAGGATTCTATTGTAATTTTCCCCACAATGTACAATTATTTCCTGATAAACACCCTGATGCTACTCAATTCTCCAACAGGAAGTAAACACAATTTTAGAAAATAAATATATGGATCAGATACTTGTTCATGAATCTCCTAATGGTTTAATCTTGAAAGATATTACCATCAGATAAAACAATATTGGGCAACCCTACACAGACTTTAGGATATGCCCCTTACTACCACAAAAAAGATTTCCATGTATTACTGGATTGAAAGGGTTAACACTTATCAAAATCATAATCCTGCTGGAGAAGGGAAGGGGAACAAGAAGAAGATAGGATGGGGGAGGGGGAGAAAGGAGAAAGGAGAGGAGAGGAAATGAATTTGTTTCATGAGATTTATTTTCCCAGATCATTTCACCTGAAATACCAGCCTTTTGTAACCACAGTGTACCTACTCATATTTAATTTACTTGTAAGGCTTCCAAATCAACAAATTGGTCTATGAGAAAAAACTTGCACAAAACCAATGATCCTATGGAAAGCAGTCATAAAGCCTAAAAGCCTCCTCATTTTACAGGGGAGGGGAAAACTACCATTAAGCTACTAGTTTACAACTATTCCTAGTGTTTTCTAGAGGATAAAAATACTGAATCTTTTGTGATGCTCTGAAATTTTGTGCTCACATCGCATGTGCTACAAAGACAGTTTTAAGAGTACTTCAGAAGTAATTCAGGGACATTTTAAATAGCTGGCACATATGGCTTAGTAAAGAGAAAACAAAAAAGTGCATAAGAATCCATCTCTAAATATAGTGGTCATGACAAAAATAAGGTTTGGTTTTTGTTCCTTTTCAGTCAATGAAGAAATAATGTAAAAAACAATTGAAAACTATAGAAGAAAAAGTCCAGGTCAATGTTCCAGAGGCCCCAAATAGCACAGAAGAAAGCCCCTCCCAGAAATAAAGCTTGGAAATATATATGACCAATTGTTTAAAAAGTTAGTTCTACATATGTTTAGAAAAAAGGCCAGACAACCCCAGATTATATCATTTTCCTGATTATAACTCTTCAGCATTCCCTATTAACTAACAGCTCCACCCTGAAGCATGATGCTTTTGCCAGTACACCTAATTTTTCCTTGTTCATGCCAACTCACAATGTTTTCAATATCAACTAAAATCAAACTGTCTTTTGACCATATCTGCTATCATACTTACCAGATTAGTTTTTACTACTGATCAGTTTTTATGTTGGGCTTCCACATTAGAGAGAATCTTTTAGAGATTAAGATGATATCTAATTCTCACATATCCAATGCCTAATTTTGTGTTGCCCCAAATCCATATCTTGAAGCTCTAACCCCTAATGTGACTATATTTGGAGATAGGGTCATTATAGAGATAATGAGATCATACAGTGGCTATCTACAAGTCAGGAAGACAGACTCATCTGAATCCAATCCAGAGAGCACCTTCACCTTGAACTTCTAGTCCAAAACAGTGAGAAAGTAAGTCTGTGCTATACTTTTTATGGCAGCCTAAGTGGTCTAGGGCAAAGGCCAAGAAAGTATTTTGCTAAGTGGAGTGTTATTCAAAGTTAGTCTTTAAAAAAACCCAAGTTAGGAAATTGTCTTCAATTACCACCACATAGTTTTGGAACATCATGCCTTCAGGTTGAATAAGTATGCAATTATACCTGTAAAACTTGGTCTTCAAAGTATAAGCAACAGCAGAACATTTTGACATGGCCACCTTGAAATATGGGATATTCTGACGAGGTTACTTTCAGTTAGCTATGTCAGAATGACCCCATTAGAATGCAAAATCAATTTTTCATTAGCAAGAATAATATACAGAGATAACACTAACTCTTACTCATTTAAGGAGTGTTCCTGTATCAAAATAGTCAATCCAAATATTATGTTACTAAATGCTCCTAAAACCTATTGCCAGTCTTTTTTCATGATCATCTTCCCCTTACTCCATCTCTCCCCCTTTTTATCCTTCTCCCCTTCTTTCTTCATTAGTAATCTGCTTTCTTCATTAGTAAGAGCAATGCAGAAGTTACAAATACAGGAAAATTATAGTCAACAGTATAAATACAGTTGTGTCACAGGAATCTGAAAAAAGATTTAACCCATACTATATATAAATAGGAAACTATTGTTTATAAGCCTTAGAAAATTCCAGTGAAGAAAAAAATCATATCCTTATCCAGTTAGAATGAAACACAGAACTCTAAGGGAAGGTACATCAAAAACAGAAGTATTTTGGTTCCATTTCTTAGCTATCCTCATATATTATACTAGTGAACTGAGATCAGTGAAGTAATTTTCTTAAGTTCACAGACCTAGTTAGTTTCCAAATTATGATATCAACAAAATAAAAAAGTATCTCCAATGCCCAAGTTCTTTGCACTAAAACATGGCTTTTGCAATTAATATTAAAGGAAGACATAAATTATTGAATCAGATAATCCCATGACACCAACTTGTCAAATGAAGACCTTCCTGAGCAAGAATGAAAGTGAAACACTACAAAAAAGAGACGGAATGCTTTTCAAGTATTCGTAATTTCATTCCAAAAAGAAAACTGCACTGTCACATTAAGGGACAATGTTAAGAAGAGAGAATCAGTGTAAATATTATACTTCAGTAAAAAAAACACAGTAGTTAGCCAAGAGAAAGAGGTGAAAAAATATTTTTTAAAAACTTTGTTGCTGTGGCAATTGTGTGATACACATCTATTTCCACAAATCAGTTATAACATGTAATATAACAGTAACTGGGCAATTAGTTTTTTTATAAAAGGATATCTCAGAACTACTCAACTTAATTGATTTTTCTTCCAAAGAAAAACAAATAAATAAAAGGGAATAAAAATGAACAAACAGATTTTGGTCTAATATATCTATTCTTATTCTTTTCTGTATTTGGAGATGGGAAAGTTAGTATAATAAATGTCCTGCATATGACTCTAATATGCTTAATTCTGAATAACAGAGATTTAAGCTAGTGAAATCTGGTCTTTGGTCTTCAAAACTATTTTCAAATCAGAGGGAAAAAAGTCCTTTAAATATCTTTTTTGGTATCAAAGTGAAGGAGAAAGGGAGGGTAGGAAAAAGAAATCACCAAAATACAAACAGAAATAAGATAAGGAAAAAGAAACATTAGCGAGCCTCATACAGCTGTGCCTTAATAAGTTTTCTTGATGCGAACTTATTTTCCTTGGGCTAGATGCTTTCACTTCAAATGATAAGATGAACTCTGCAAAATTTGAAAAGCCACAACAAATGTCAAAATGAAAACGAGAACTATGCTTTTTCTGCTTATCAGTTATCGTAAGAAGACAAAATTCTCTAAGCCAAGGAAGCATACGAGGACCTTCTATAGAATGTCCATTGTAATGTCTCATTTATCCAGGTCCACAAGTTTAATTATGAAACACAGACCTTTTATACATCAATGTGAACAGTGTAAATTTACCTTCAGAAGGTACCTTCTCCATCCTAACCAACCATACATAATCAACACCCTTAGTGACAAAGTAAGTACCTAACAAAGCTTGTTTATACAAATATTTTAGAAACTCAATGAAGTTCTTAATAGTAACTATCTTATAAAAATAGGCTTCAAATTGTGGTTGAGATCTAGATATAAAAGGACACTTGAAATGTCTTCAGGTCATCAGAATGAGATTCCACATATGCTATTCTATAACCAAAAGTGTTACATAAATTTAAAACTAAAACATACACAATTTACTATGCTTTTTACTTGGCCAGAATAATGTCTAGATCATGAAAAGAGACAAATGATGCTGATGACTTTCAAAGAATCATTAAAAAAAAGGAAAAAAAGCAACCACAAATTTATATTCAAGTTTGCACCATGGTTTAATTTGAGAACATTCTTTTGAAAAGTTAAATACGGTGTATAAAAACAGTCACAAAGCAGCAGTTATTTGCACTTTTGCAAAACGGGGCTATATATTCCAGATTTATAGGAAATAGTCAACTTGTATCAAAGGTTTTGAATTCCTCAAAATAGTTTGATAGTTGATGAAGGCAACAGGAAAAATTTTAGCCTTTTTCTCTGTGCTTATTATGATCTCTTCAAAGAGCCTAAAAACTGGTCAAGTGTGGGGAGGTTAACTGGACTAACTATTATCAAACCAATAATTCCCTTAATAAAGGGTTTTGGGTTTTTTTTTTTTTACTTTAATTGGATACAGCTAGTGGTGGTGGTGAAATAGCTAAAATCTCTCTAAGAACCTGCAATGACATCATGTTTTATCCTGATCTCTGATAGGACTGACAATAATTGAGAAAAAAAGGATACAATTTCTATCTTTGAAGAAGTGTGCTATGAGAGGCAAATGACTTATGGAGAAGATCTTATGTGCCAAGGGTTAACATGTGCTACACAAATGCTACCTTACATATTTTTCCCAATAACTCAGGATTTAGGTACCAATAGTCCCATATTACAGATGAAAAATTTAGGTTCAGATAGTTTAAGAAATTTTTTCATAGTCATATACTTAGCAAATGAGACGGATTTTAATCCAAGTCTGGATGATTCTAAAGTAAATGCTATTTTCCTTCCTAAGCATTTTTTTGAGCCAAGTCAAATACCTACAGTTGCTTTGTAGCTGTTTTTCATATCTCTTGGCTCCAAAGTGCCCTCATCATTTTGTTCTTTGATGCGATGCAGAGGGAAAAGAGGTTTGGAATCTGTGAACTTATTTGGCACATAACCTGTTCAACGTGAGCCTATTGCTTAAGTAGTCTCACCTTTAGGTTCCTCATTTGGTGAGGGAAAATAACCGTCAGGTATAAATAACATGGTGACAATAGGAAGGTAGTCCCAAATGACCTAAAAATGAGTGAAATAAGGCTATACCCTAAAAATCAAATCACTAAAACTAATATAAGATGGACAACATCAGAAATATTTAACTATATCTATTTAATGTGTTACAGTTTGAATCAGGAGTTTCTCCCAAGTCTTCATACATTAAAGGCTTGGTTGCCAGCCTGTTTGCTCTTTCGAGGTAGTAGAAACTTTAGGAGTTGGCACTTCCCTTAGTGGGAAGAAGTTAGATCATTAGGGGTATACCCTTGCAGGGGATATTGGGATGTCAGTACCTGTTGCTCTTCCTGGCTGCCATAAAGTGAGCAGCCTCCTCCTCCACATACTCCTACCACCATGACTTAGTGTAGTACAGCTCCAATTGATGAGGTCAAGCTACAAAGGACTGAAGCCTCTGAGAACATAAGCCCAAATGAAACTTTTCTCCCTTAAGTTGACTTTCTCAAGTATTTTGACATAGCAACAGAAAGCTAACATAAGTGTTTTATTTATTCAATCTATCATGTGCTAGAGGGTGTAACTCAGTAGTAAGCACTTGCATAGCATTTGTGAGGCCCTGGATTTGATCCCCAGCAATTATGAGGGGTGGGAGGCTATCATATCATAACTGTTTTGGTCAATAAGAAATGATCCGATAACTTTTTAATATTCCACCTCATATATAACCTTTCTGAGGCTGTTTATCTCATGTGCAAACCTGGGAAAATGTAGCTGTTTTTCATGGGTTTGTTGAGATCATTACACGAACTGGGACACAGAACTGCTGTAACTGCACTATGTCAGGTTCCATGAGGTTAAGAAGCTATGGATCACCATTAGGAAAATATACAGTAAAACCCACAAATATCTCCTAAAAATCCACCATTTGGCTTCTCCTGTCTTCTTTTCCACCTCCAATTACTACTTATATAAAGGTAATGCCTAACTACCTTATTGCAAAGGAAGGCAGTTAGAAGCTAACCTACAGGATCACAACATGTGGAAGTGCTTCAAGAAGTGGGAAGTCAATGCAGACCACATCTGGCAGGATGTTAGCTCTGTATTTTCCCTGTGAAACAGAGACCCTCCCTTCTTTAAACTGCTCCCTGGACACCTGGCCCTTTATTCTGGATGAACACTGGACCATCAGCAGCACCACTCTGCATCTGTGCACTTATCACCTCAGCAGCTGTGAGAGGCATTTGGATAAGAGCCACAAAACTGGAACAACAAATCTCTTGCTGAGAGCCCCTTCTGAGTTTACAGTCCCTGAAATTGTTCTTCCATAATGACAGGAATAGGGCCACAGGGAGTTCTAAAAATGGGATTAGAAGTACCTGCAATCTTTCAAAAGCTCGTGACCCATCAGCCCCTCTGGATTCTAGCAGGATCTACACTTAGAAATCATGACTCATTAAGTTTTCAGCAGAGACAAAGGTCTAAGACACAAGAAGGCTAATTTGAAAAGCATATGTATTAGAGCTTTGCAAAACAATCATGTGTCAACAGACAACTAACACGGACTGACTAAAGTCAGCCAGTCTTTTCCTTTAAAACAGAATTAAAATATCATTCATGGTAATAAAGTCATCATAGAAACTATGTCCTTTCCTGGTTTAGGGTTATTTAAGCAACTCTGTCTTAAAAGCTCTTCCTGGTTCAACAATCACATTATATAAATTATTTAACTTCACTTATGGTAACTTTATATTAATCATTACCTCATTTAATCCCCCAAATAGTGCTATGCAATAAGTACTATTATTCCCTTCATTTTAGAAGTGAGAAAACTTAGGGTTTCAATAACTTGTGCAAGAATTCAAAGATAGACCATCTGTTCCAGAGTCATTCCTCTTTACCACTCTACTCTGCTGCCATCAACAAAAGAATTCAACTGAATTACTGTGCTACTTCACTAATTCAGCACATATGACTCTGGCATTGGCATTTTTTAAAAGGCTAGCTGAAATTAACTTTTCAGAAATCAAACAAGGCTGGACTTGTTAAGATGTTAGAAAGGTTTAGATATTAAAGAGATAAAACTACCTCAAGCACCTTCCAACATTTCCAAGTACTGATACTTAAAGCAACTATCATGCTAACATATAGCTCTCTGCTAGTTAATATGTTGTTTGCTTCCTCTGATTACTCTCAAAGTAAATATCAACAGAATTATGAGCTTTTGAGTATCTTGAAAGGCCTTGGAATGTGTCTCATCTAAACTCCCAGTGAGGGCAGAAATCCCCTGCCTTAGTAAGAATGGCAACTAAAAGTAGAGTGTGCTCAGCATTATCTCCCTCAAGAGGGGAGTTCATCCCATTTCTCAACAGTTTTGTCATGAAGTTCCTCCATTAGCCAACTTTGATCATCACATGTAGTACATTTTCTCTCATAAATCCTAATCTTGAGTAATCACTGATTTCGCTGTGTATCTGTAGCTGTAAAATACTCTGGATTACCCCTACCCCTGCTTCTGTGAAAACACTATCTAAAAAAATAGCCCTCTGACCCTCAGCTTTCTTGCAGGCTAAATGGAATATCATCCTTTAGGTCAAGGAGGCACATCCACTATGAGTAGTGAAAAGACCTAACAGAGATCGATCCTGTGGAGTTATGCGAATGAAAAAGCTCATGTATTGTTTGATCCAAATGAGTGTAATATCTAGAAATATGAAAGATTAGTAATGTAATTTACTTAGTACAGGTACTATAGAGTCCCATGTTTGATAAAACTATTATTATATCTATACTTTCTTTCTTACATGGTAGCTTTGTAACATGAACAAAACATTTAGGGGATGTGCTAGGCCAAACAAAACACAAAGGCGCTGTACATGCCAGAGGGCCTGAAGTTTTGAGTTCTCATTCTTGGCCAATCAATCATATAACTTCTCTGGGAAGAGATTTTATGAAAGGAATTTGATCTTTGTAAGATAAAAACAGAGGAGATCCAGAGCACAAATAATTTGTCCAAAAGGAAATGTTCTCAGAAGAATAAAAGGTTTCCAGGTTAGAACACCCATGGCAACATCATAAGACAAAGGCAACCATAGGTGGGACTAAAAGTGCTATGATGATTTATTCCTATATAAAAAGGATGCTCAGTCATTCAGTTAAGAGGGGTTTAAAAAAAAAAGAGAGAAAGAGAGAAAGGGGGGAGAGATTCCATCAAAATAGAAAAATGAAGGGAACTGAGGGGAAAAGAAAAGGAACAGAATAAGGGAAGAATAGCAGAATGAATCTGACCTTAACTTTCCTATGTACATACATGACTATACCACAATGAATCTCAGGGAAAAGAAAGGAGAAATACTACGGACTGAATTAAAGCAAATTGTATTCCATGATTTTACAATTATATCAAAATGAATCCTAATGTTATGGATAACTAAAAAGAACCAATAAACATTGAAGAAGAAAAAAAGCCACTCTGAACTATTAAGCATAAGAAATCTGGAGATCTAAGCTGACAGCAAAAGGGAAGAAAGAGATTAACAACTTTTATCTCCTTAAGGACTAAGACAACATGTTTGTCCTTGATAAATATCATGCTAATCAGGAACAAAGTGCCAAGTTTTCCTCAAATCTGACCTTCAGACAGTAAAGACATTCTTCTCTACCCATTTAGAAGAATAACACATGTTGGCTCAGTTTTCAAACTGGAAAAAAAAATGGTACAAATACCATTTTTTCAAACAGAAATACCATTACAATTATGCTAATACAAAATGACATTGCTAAATACCCTGCTGGCCTTCCACTGATTCATGAGTGAGTGACAAAAATTTGTTTAGATATTTAGAATGACTTAACTATGAATTATGACCATTATTTTTTTAATTGTAGATGGACCTTTATTTTATTTATTATTTACATGTGGTACTGAGAATTGAACCCAGTACTCACATGTACTAGGCAAGCACTCTACAACTGAGCTACGACCTCACCCACCATTATATTTATTCTACATTTACTCACAGATTTAATTTCAGGGTACCTCCTAAGCAGTGGTTCCTAATCTTAAATCATAGCAAAGTCCACATTTAACAAGTACATGTGCTAGTTTTCAGAAGCCTTTGTAGTATGGGAGCAGAAGGGAAAGAAGGGATAGGAGAGGGAGAGTGTAAAAATGGATGTGAAGGAGAAAAACAGAAAAAAGAAAAACAGGAGGGCAGGTTGACACAAACTTGCATCCATATTTTTATAAATAACAGACTTGTATTTGCACCCAAAAACTCTTGAAAGATATTGCCAAATATTTCCACAAATTCAAACACACACAGACACCAGGGAACGGCACAATTAGCTGACAGTGGTGCCAGAAATAATAGAAGTCAGTTGAGAAGCTAGTACATTGAAGGAAAATGGACTCATATGCTTGCTGTCAAAACAAGTCTGTTTTTTGCAAACCAAAGCTGTCTAAACCTGGGGTGAATATAATATCAAAGTGTCCCTGATTTTCTGCAACTCAAAATACTCTTTACATGCTACACTCCCATTCTACCCCCTACGCTAACTTATATAAGTACTAATTTTAAGGGAATAAGAAAGGTTTTCTTAAGGTTTTATATTTTTATACCAATTTGGTTTTCTCTGAAAGGATCAAACAATGAAGAAACTGCTTGTTTTAAAGACAACAGAACACAATGATCTTAAAGGATATTCAAAGTAAATAACCACTTAATGGAAAAATCAATTACATAAAATTAAGTTGACTTTGAGTACTATTAGTAATCAATCTTTTTTATGCATTTGTGATTTATCTTGTTGACAAAGCATTACACTAGAGTTGGGTGTTCACAGGGAACATTTGACAAGATGAATTTCAAAGAACACATAGTATAAAAGAAAAAATAAAACTACCTGCAAAATAGTTAACTCTGGGCAAATTCACAATGTCACAATGAATGTCATTTTAGCAAATCACTACTTGCTAGTGCAGTTATTTGTGAATTTAAGTTTCTTAGTACTTTATAAAAACTTATTTATGTCAAAGATCAACTGTTTTACTTTTTTAATTCATAGGACTGGTAAGGAGGAAAATAGATTTGGGATGTGGACAAATGGGTGGTACAGGGACAGGGTATTTTCTTAGTGCTAGTATGACCAGTAGAGAATAGAGTGTTCAGGAAGGAAAGGGAACAGATGAAACATAATATTTTTCTACAGCAGGAGCTTAACATGTTCCAGAGATCCAAGCCTTCAGCACAGGTCAGGGGGACCTTTCCCATAGGATAAGGTAAGGTCATCTTTGAGTTATATAATTAAGGTGACCATGCATCCCAAGTTTGTCTAGGACCATTTTGGGGGGTATAATTATTCACTGTACCTGCTTTCATTCTCCAAAGTGTCCTGTCTGCATGGTACTTTTTTATGGTGACCCTAAATAATAATGGAAATCAACCAGAGTATATACCATCTTTTCTATGGAAAAAAATGTGCACTAGTTTATAAAATATATATTAATTTTATCATTGCTTTCAAACCTCACCCATTATCTGTCTTGCTTTACTATTTTTCATTGCAAAAAATTATGAAACATCTCAAAAATTATTATACCTGTTAATAAACAATACACTACAATGCTGCTATATCACTGTTTAGGATATAGCACAGCGAAATCAAGTAACTACGTTAAATAATTACTGCTTAATTCACTCCAATACTAAATGCCTACCATTTACATGCTATCAATATAGGCATTAGTGATACAGCAGTGAAAAGTCTCTGTCCAGTCATGGGGTTGTTGGGATAAGTCAAGCAACAACAAACTAAAATGTATTAAAATGTTGTCTGGTAGAAAGAAGCACTAAGAGAAAATATACATCAAGGCAAGTGATTATAAGACTGGAGTTGGATGATCAGAGAACTTTCAGCAGAAATCTGAAGGGAATAAGGAAATAAATCATGTTAGCTATCTGGTGGTACCAAGGACAAAGGCCAGAATCTGCTTTGTATCTGAGGAGTAATCAGAGCTTGAAGTTCAATGAATTAATCAGCAGAACCATGGGAAATAAGAGAGGCAGTTGGATCATATATTCAGGATTTTGTAGCTTTGATTGTAAGATGGAGAATCCCTTGGGGGTTAGTTTCTGAGCAAATAATGATTTAATGTGACTTTTTTTTTTTTTTTTTTGGTACTGAGGATTGAATCCAGGAGCACTTTACTACTGAGCTACATCCCAACCCCATTTTATTTTTTATTTTGTGACAGGGTCTCACTAAGCTACTTAGAATCTGGAACTTGTGATCCTCAGCCTCCTGAGCCATTGGGATTACAGGTGTGTGCCACCATATCCAGTATATGACTTATTTTTAAAGGCTCATTCTGGTTACCATATTAAAAATAATATGGGGAAGCAGCTAAGAGAAAGAGGACTAGTAGACTAGAAGGTTCTTCCAATTAATCCATTATAGAGATGATGGTGACTTGGATCCAAGTGATAGTAGTGAGAGTGTTAAATAATTTTATACTTATAGGAAATTTGTAGAGACAATTTGGAGTACCATAAACACTCAACCACATTTTTCCCATTTTTAACATATTATGGAATATTTGTCACAATTAAGAAATCAACATGATATATTAACAACAGACCTCAAATTACTACCATCAAATTTTCTGGATCTATTTTTAAGGTAAGGTCAATAGCACTTACTGATCAAGTACGGTACAGTATTAAAAATCAGAGAAGTAGCCAGGCTCAGTGGCACACACCTGTAAACCCAAGTGGCTCAAAAACCTGAGACAGGAGGATCACAAGTCCAAGGACAGCCTCAGCAATTTAGCGAGATGCTAAGCAATTTAGTGAGGTCCTGTCTCAAAATTTAAAAATAAAATAAAGAGTGTTGTGGGTATAGCTCGGTGGTAAATTGCCTTTGGGTTAAATCCCCACTATCAAAATAAGTAAATAAGTAAAAGAGACTTGAAGAAGTCAAGGATATACCTAATATTTTTCCTGAACAACTTAAAGGATGGAGGTGTCATTTCCTGGGACAAGGAAAACCATGGAAAGGACTTACTTGGAAGACAAGTTGGAATTTGGATAAGTTGAGATTCCCACTAAAAAGAGGAGATATCTAATAGGCTATTGGCTATATGGATATAGAGTTCAAGGAAGAAGTCTGGACTGTACATATTAGTTTGAGAGAAATTTTTAACATAGAATTATAAGAACTTGACACTTGATTTGTGTAAATATGGAGATGCTGAAAATAAATCGTAGGTTTCCAGGTAAGAGAAGACATAAATGATACAAACCCTATTTCAGCCAACTCCTAACTAATATCCATATTTTACCACAATGCTCTATAACAAAGGTAAAAATCTCAACCAAAATGTCAGTAAAAATTATTATTAACACATTTTATAGAAAGAATTATTAAAAAAAAAAAAAAAACAAGACCTATCAAAAGCTTCTTGGTAAAAGAAACATTTTTTTTTTTTTTGGTCAAAATTACAGGAGATCAGAAAGAAAACACAAAATTGACATTTTATAGCCTATCTACATACAAATATATTTAAGGACTCATTTCATTCTTGTATTTCAGCCTAATATTGATGATCCAGTCTCTTCACAATGAAATTTGAAGCAATATACATTTAATGATTTTCAGAAGGTAATGAAAATACAGAATAATCTATGGCAAAAAGGAAGACTAGGCACATCTATACCAATTCACACTTGGCAAAAGGCCTGCTTATATGTCGAATTCTAAATTATATGTTTCTGAAACTTAAATATTAGTATTTTCATATTTGAAGATTAAACAACAAAAAATACTTTCTCAATTCAGTTCCTTCCAAAGGGAAGATAAGTGATGAAAACTATCATATACTATGACAGAACATAATGGCAATTTTATACCCTGGCCTTGCTCAATAAATGGGCTGGAATTTTACAACATAACCAAGAACAAACACAAGATTCTGGGATGCATGTCACTGGCTTTCAACATAAAAGTAAATTCTTCAAGTAATTACTTGGATTTTCTTTTGACTCACCATTTGACCCCTCCCTTCTATTTTTCTATAACTATCATTATCTCTGCCCAGACTTCTGATAAGGCCAGTTAGTTTAACTTTTTCTCCTACTCGCTAATCTAGCTGTCAGAAATACTGAGTTTATTTCCTAAATAGGGCTATAAACTTAAGAGGCTTTGCCTCTTTAAACCTCAGTTTCTTTTATCTTCCTCTCAAGATTATTATGGGGAACAAATTAAATAAAAGTATGTCAAAGTTCCTTATAAATTGTAAGGAGCTCTGTTAGGGTATTATCAAATTACTAGTACAAAGACATAATTATGTTAGCACCCTAACACAGAATCAGGAGCTTTTTATTGCCCAGATTAAATACAGTTACTTGGTGTGGCATTATAGAACACGTAGAATATATAACCACAACACAGCCTTGTAACTTTATTTGTCCACAAGATAATTTACATACATGTTACAGTAGAACAGTCTTATGTCAAATTGCACATCTTCATTCATTAGTATATCATTAACTCAGTATCCTGAAGTTATGAGTGGAGTATGACTATTACTTGTTTAGAATAGGATATTCTGAGTATAACAACAAAGTAGAACTAGATATCAATTTTATATTGTATACGTGTGACTGGAAAAGTATGTAAAATTTATTCTTACTCTAAGATACAGGCAAAGGGAAAAAAAAAAAAAAAAACTACATTGAACTACTCACTACTCTTCCACATCCATACCTTTATGATCTTCAATCATCCAGCCATACAAAGAAAATTCCTAGCATCCAGACTGACCTCTACCTAAACTTTTCAGGTCTCCTTTCCTCATCTAAAAGATGGAGATAACATATATAGAAACTTATAATGCTGCTATGAGAGCAAATGGGACTCCTTTGTTACTAGATATTAAAAGACATGAGGCACCAAAAGATTTTCTCAGTTCCTTCTCCTGACTGCAAACCTATAGGACAAAGTAAAAAGTAGGGTCAGTAACCACTGTGGGCAAAAGAAAAATGAACCCAGTGTGTACAGAGCTACAATATCTTAAAAAAAAATAAAAAAAAAAAATAAAAGTTTTCNCAGAGCTACAATATCTTAAAAAAAAAAAAAAAAAAAAATCAACAATTTCCTATTACTTTGAATCCGAAGCTTACTGTTCAAGTGAAAAAGGCCTGTAAAAGTCAAACCTTTTATGAAGCATTGCCTGAAGACAAAATGTACCTTATTATCTCCTTGATGCCTAAGGGCAAACACTGCAACTACAGGTACTATAACAAAAATGTTGTCCTTTGGGTCTGTACCATACCACTTTAAAATCAAAGAGGCCTGTTTTATTAGTAAATGTCTATTAATTTTCCTTGCTTGTCAGTTATCTTGCTTTGCTGATAAAGAACCGGCCTTAAAAGACCACCTCTTCTTATTTGCTATATATCATCTGTAGCCTTACATCATGAATAGGGCTGAGATTAAATGAATACGGTAGCAATTGTGTTACTTTATCCATCTTGATCTTTGGCTGTGTACATTAATTTTCCCATATGGGCCTTGCTTGGAGGCAGAAGTGTATGTTCCCTTACAGGTATTGTGACTTGAACATTGAGAGATCAGAGGCTTTTTGTTCACTTCAAGGTTCTTGAGTATAGTAGTTAATTTTCAAAACAGTTAAGTATGTCATAAATGAGACTAGACCTCAACTTTCAACTTTCTAAAATTATGTCCTTGATTATATACTGAAATCTCCCAATGCAAAGTATTAAATGAAATTTTGGCTTATTCTTCAAAGTTCAAACTTCATACTAAACCACGACATATATGCAAAAATACTTAAACATGAGATTTTTGGGGGTATGTATTCTTATTTCTACTCTCAACCCTTCAGTGTCTATTTACCAACTTAATAAACTCAATGTACTTGCTATATTTATTGTGATATATTCAAGGTCCTCTACTTCAACTTGTCCTGCTCCACCTGAAGAATCTCTACGCTCCAGGAAAAATTCAGCAGTAATAACATAAGACTTAATGCTCCCTTGCTTATGCTTGATGTCAATGTGGTATGTTCAGTCTACATAGTTTTTATAAATCATACTGCTTACCAATTTCTTCCATTTAATTGTTAGTTCCTTAAGAGCAGGTTAATTTTATTTTGGCATTATGTTGATTGGTATGGTTTGGATGTGAGGTGTCCCTCCCAAAAAATCCTGTATATTCAAAGGTGAAATCATCAGATTATAAGAGCTGTAATCTAATCAGTTCATCCTAATTTGAATGGACTGGATAGCAACTGTAGGCAGGTAGGCACGGCTGGAGGTGGGTCAACAGGGTCATGACCTGGAAGGGTACATCTTCTCTATGGCCTTTTCCCCTTACATTCTCTGTTTCCTGACCCAGTCATGAGCTGAGCAGCTTTCCCCTGCTGGGCTCTCCTTCCATGATGGGCTGTCTCACTTTGGACCCAAAGCACTGGAGTCAGCTATCTATGTACCGAGACCTCTGAAATCTAATAAGCTTTCTCTCCTCTCAGTTGCTCTTATAAGGCATTTGGGTCCTTTGCTCAACAATGACTTAATACTTCTTTCGCTGTGTTCTCCTCAAAGGAGCACCACAAAAATGTCATGCACCTAAAAGGAGCAAAAATCTTAAGGTTAGATAGATGTCAGGAGACAAGGGATTGATAACAGTCATATTTAGAATTTACATACACAGCTCATGTTAAAAGCAATTCAATTAGACTGAAGCCTCTGACAATATACTTTCTAGTTTTCAAAAAAGCTGTATCAATATGAATAAATGGATGAGCTTGAAAGCGTATATCCTCTCCAAATGAAAGAAAAAAGATGACTTTATATAATAAAAATCAAATTAGTCTCTAGTAAGGGGGGAAATTAATGTACACAGCCAAAGATCAAGATGGGTAAAACAACACAATTGCTCTTAATTTTAGCAGAGATCATCTTATAGTCCAAAGACAGATAAGCAATATGATTCTTGATAAGGGCACTTTGAATCGTGTGTGTGTGTGTGTGTGTGTGTGTGTGTTTTCCAAGCTGCAGAGACAAAGTAACATTCGCTTTTGCACTTGGGAGAAATAATTTTGTAAGTTTTAGGAGGTTAAAGCATCACACCTCTTGGAAGAAGCGGATTTAAAAAGAAATGTGTACATGAAGAATATAAATTATTTTCTTTCATAAAACATGGATGACTCTATGGACTAAGGTTCCTATTACTTTAGGAGTTACAAGAGATATCCATAATGCCCTATATTCCTAAATCTACACGTTAAAACCTCTAGCTGAAAGCACACGTGGAAATCTAATCTACCCCTTCATTTAAAAAATCTCTTACATTGAAATATGACATACATTCAGAAAAGTGTTCCAATCACAAGCATATAGCTTGATGAATTTTCACAAAGAATAATCTATATAATTACCATTCAGATGAAGAAATCAGGACACTATTAAATTCTACAGAATCACCCCTTCTTGTGTTCCTTCCTAGCAATGATCCCTTCTTTTCCCCAAAAGTGATCCTACCATACTGACTCTAACCCCAAACATTTTTCATTTTTAAAAAATGTCATATAAATGGGATACAATGCTACTTACTCTTGTGTTTGATTAATTTTGCTTAATATTATATTTGTGTAATTTGTTTCTGTTACTATTTGTAGCAGTATTTCTTCTATGGGAATATAATATTTCATTGTACAATTATCTCACAATTTATCTACCTTACAGTTTAGATTATTCCCAGTCTTTAATGAATATAAATAGTGCTATGTGAGTAGCTTTTGATGTAAACATGGAAGCATTTCTCTTAGGTATATACCTACAAGAGTAATTGTGAGACCAGATAGATACATGCCCAGCTTAGCAAATACTGCCAAACCTTTCTCCAAAATGGCTGTACCAACAAGGAAAAGAAGAGCTTACAGAAATAAAGTGATTTTGCACATAAATATATAATGATTTAGAAGAAGAACCAGAGATAAATTCTGGAACTTATAATGTACTACTATTACTACTCCTTTCTAAACATTTTAGATAATGCTTAAGGCAATCCAAGTGAGAAGACTTATTATTTGAAACAGAGAAAGACAGAAAAGAGACAAATTCTAAATAAAGCCAAAAGACCTCTGCATATTGGATCCTGAAACAGAAATCTGAGGGATTTTTGTTTTGTTTTTTACCCTACCAATTAAATATATAAGCTAAGACAAGTAACTTAAATAGATTTGCCATGCCAAAACTTTTTTAACTGTTAAATGACTATGAAAGAAATCTTTGAATCCTATAACAATAGTAAAGACTTAGGCAAATGAAAAAATATTCCCATATAAAACACTGCAGACACCTGGGAATATCTTTCCCCAAAGCAAGAAAGTACAGCAAAGATGAATCATTTCATATTGATGATAATAAAAGTAATAAGATTATCTAAATACAGCTTTATAGATACTGAACATTTTCATCTGTAATTCCTGAAACGACAAAAAAAAAAAAATTGTGAGAAAAACAAGTTCTTTTCAATGTTATTTTAGGTTATATGTGATTATTCCAGGGATAAGTTCCTATGGCCACTAACTTTTATACTCTTTCAAACACTAGTTTATGGTGCTCAACAGAAGTCTTTATAGTTTCAAGGAGCAGGCAATAAAGCTTTGTTACTCCACAGTCCATAGCCATACAAAACAGAGTAAAAGCTTATCCCCACAGAGCTCTCCTCATCCAAAAAAAAATTTTGCCACTAACACAGGAATTAGTGAATATTATAAATACTTGAAAATTTAGTATCAGTTATACTGTATGACCCATCTCCAAAATAAGAATGACTTTTAGGAATTAGTACAAAATTTTTGTCATTCTCCCTTTTTCTGTGTTCCATCTGTCTGTTATTTCCTTCTCCACCGATTTTTTCCTCCTTGAAAGGATAGAGAGCAAAGCCTCCTCCTCCTTTTAAGAAACAGTATTTGGGGCTGGGATTGTAGCTTAGCAGTAGAGCGCTCACCTCTCACGTGTGAGATCTTGGGTTCGATCCTTAGCACCACATTAAAAATAAATAAATAAAGATATTGTGCCCATGTATAACTAAAAAAAAAAAAATTTTTTTAAAGAAAGAAAGAAACAGTATTCTATGCTTTTCCCCATCTCTTTTCTTTCTCCCTGTGCTCAACTGTTTCAGGAATATGCCTGCTTCTGTTTATATACCATATGACAGTATTCTTGATAAACTATCAGAGGTGCTTTGTACAGGAGACCACAGCAATAGACCAAAGCAAGAGTCCATCACACCTGAGAGGGTCAGAAAAATCTTCACTAATTATTTTTACTTAGTCTTAAAAGAACAGCAGGTATTCATGATAGCATGACTATATTCCTCCATTTCACGAAGTTAACTATAAATAATCATGACTAGAGGAATAATTCTCAAAAAAAGGGAACACTGGACTGGAAGTATCACTTAAATAACTTCTAGCATAGTAATCCAGTTCTTATTCATTATCACCAAAGAAAGAGAAAAAACACACTGCTACATTAATCCCCAAGCAATCCATACCAACACTAGAGTCACAAAGATAAACCTATTTAGGTTTTCATAGCTAATTTTGGTAGATATTAAAGAGAAATAGCAAGTTGTCAAAAACAGGGTATTGTTTATTAAAATAAGGCAGTGTATTTGATCTTATTACAGTATTAAAGCAAGGTATTATGTGAGGAGTCCGCTTAGAGAAGCCAAATCACTTGTTCAGTAAATGATTATATTGGAATGTGGCATTTCTGCACACCAAAATGGAAAAAAATCTTAATTTGGTATTTATCAATAATGCACTGCCAAAAAACGAATAAATGCGGAGGCTTTTATTCTCTGGGGAACTAATACCACCAACAACATTTAATGTCCCATTTATAGCTTTATGTGAAATCATCATTTAACAAATAAGCTTCTGGTAAAATATGAAGAAAAAATATCTTCAAATATCAGGAGGATGAGGACCTTTACTAGTAACCATTCAGTACAACTGTGCCTTTAATTACATAGCTCAGATCAAGATCACACAAGAACCACACAAACAACAATATCATGATTAAAAATGTGGAAAAAAATTTAAAAAGTGAGAAAGTGGCTGCCCTTCATTTTATACATTTTGAGAAAAGAACTAGAAAGGTTAATGATATGCCCCAGGTCACCAAGCAACTTTGAGACATAGCATGCTTTCTAGATTTCAGATATCACACTTTTAATAAATCCTACTCTATTTTCAAAAGTAGTATACCCCTAAGATAATTCTGAAGATTTATTTCCTCAAGTTTCAGCATGGTTGTTCATTTTCTACACATTTCTGCTAAATCCTTACAGCCACAAGAGATTAGTACAAGCAATTGTGACTATAAAAGCAACAGGAAATCTAGCTGGATAATGAGGTAAAACTATATTTCCAGGATTATGTAACTTCTATGAGTCAAAAGGCAATATAGTCTATTGATCATTGCTACAACTATTTTTTCAGATCTCAGTTTAAAATATCTAAGTTATAAGAATATTTGATATTCTGTTAGCTAAAGCAGAAGCAATTCTATTGTACAGTTCAAGTATTTCCTTGATAAAGAAAGTTTTCATTTAAAAAAAGACCATATTTCCCCCAAACAATTAAATATTGGGTCTCCAAGAAATGTTCCTAAGCATTTCATCTTCATATGCCTCTTCCATTCTGGATACTGTATATAATATATTTTAGGCAGATCTTAGATGTGTACTTTAACAAAAAGCTGTATTAGTTTTGGTTACTGCTTTTGTTCTTTGTTTTATGTGGTACTAGAGATTTAACCCAAGACCTTCACACATGCTACACAAAGAGTCTACCACTGAGCTATATCCCCAGTCCTTTTTTGTTTTTATTTTGAGATGAGGTCTCTCTAAGTTGCCAAGGCTAGTGTAGAACTTGGTTCTCCTGCCTCAGTATCCTAAGTACCTGGAATTATAGGGATGCACCACCTTACCTGGCTGAATCAGGTTCTTGAGAGGGCCATTCCAACTTTATTTTACCATACTCATACTTAAAGACAATTTATTTTTAGAACTACTTTCAATGTACAAAGAAACAGATAATCAGTAATCATCATTTCTAAAATTGAAAACCCTCATTATCATTAAGGCTTCACTTTTCTGGGAAATAAAGATATTTCCATTAGCTTTCATTGTCTTCTCCCAAATTTAAAAAAACACCATGACCTCTATATTACTCCTTTATAACAACATGTTAACTGTATGATACAAGAAATAAAAACATTGAGTCCACTCTTTCTCACACTTTCAGTTTCTACATGCTAATTCCTTAAAATAGCTTATCAAGAGGTAAGACCACACACTTGCTGGCATATTTAGTTTGCAAATACCACTTTCTTTTATCATTGAAATATCTTTTGTATATCTTACAGGTCTGGCTCAAAGAAATGCTCTAGACTGAATCTCACTCAAGTATCTCAGAAGCAACATAATAATTACATTTAAATGAAATTAAAGAGAAAAATTTACTTTAAAATTAAGTCACAGAAGTCATTTAAAGCACAGACACTGTAGAGAAACCTGACTATTCCATCACGTATTTCTTCTTACATATCATAAAATTTTGGGTCTTCACCACTTTGTCAATTCTCTTCAAATAATAGGTCTGTTTCCAAGGGGAAACTGAAAAGTCAAGAAAGCTTTCATGTCTCATCACTTTCATTTGAAAAGAAGCTGGGTGCAGAAAAATTGGTTCAAGTTAATTCCTTGGGATCTATCAGTGAGCCTGAACCTCTCACTAATGCCAGTTCTCAGTCCTGGCTACAAACTGGCCACACAGCTCTCTGGTATCATCACTCTTTCTAGAAGCCACCTATCTGCACACTCAGAGGAGGGTGGTGAAATGAAAGCAGCTGAACTATTAGAGAATAATGAAGCACAGCCTCTATCCAAAGGTCATGGCTCAACAGCAAAGCCATGTCATCTGCAGATCCTCTTTTGTTCCTAGTACAATCCTTAGGAGGGTGATACAGAAATTAGACCTTCTCTTGACAAGAAAATCCCTCTTCTTTTCTGGATGCCAGAAAACAAACGCATAGGAAAAACATGAAAGAGGGAAATTAGAGAAGCCAGGGACTTGTCTCAAGCAGTTCACATTTCAATTCACCCCCAATGGAAAAACCGAACTCTTGTGGCCTTCACAGTTTATTTCCCCAGCTGATACAGTATTAAAACCAAATACAGCTGGGCAAGATAGTGCATGCCTGTAATCCCAGCAACTAGAAAGGCTGAGTCAAGTGCACCAAGTCTGAGGCCAACCTGGGCAACTTAGTGAGACCCTATCTCAAAAACAAACAAAACCATGGGCTGGGATGTAGCTCAATGGTACAGGTAGGTCTTGCCTAGCATGCACAGGCCCTGTGCTCAATCCCAAGTAACACATACATACATATTCCCTCCCTTCCTCCCCCTGCCCTTACATAGGGGAATGAAAGAAACTGTTTCTAAGAACAAATCCAGAGAACAGGCTCAGCAGTGAGTGTGATATTTTACAGCTCAAATAATTATGAAAAATTAGGCATACAACATCTATTGAGTGTAAAAAATGAACCATACTGAATAATGCAATTTTCACTTGAAATCTTAAGGGAAATTTGTTCTAGAAATACCAAAACTCCATAAATACCAAAACCTAAAGATACCTAAGTCCCTTATATAAAATGGCATATAACCTACATACATGTTCCTGCATAATTAAATCATCTCCAGATTACATATAATACCTAATACAATGTAAAATCCCATATAAATTATTAAAATGAATTTTTAGGGAATAATGGCAAGAAAAATTCTCTACATGTTCAATACAGATGTAACCATCGGCTTTACTACACTTTCATCTCTGGTTGGTTAAAATCTGTGGACATGGATACAGAAAGCTGACTGAATGAATGAACACGCACAAATACACACAAAGGAAATGTGTAACAGGGCTTTCTTTTGGCTCTAGGGTGTATCTTTCATTTTGTATACTTTTATTTGCAGAAATGAATGTTAGTGAAACAAAAAAGGGCTTATTTTTATGCGAAATATGCAATATTTCTAAATATCAAGGGCGTTCATTAGAGTTAATATTTTCTTGTTAATTTTAAATTCTTCCAACTATAGCTCCTAAGATCTCATTTTCCTGGCATAAGAGTTCACATTTCCATTTTAAAAGCATATGCAGAGGTCACCACCTGCTTTAGCAGTCAGGCTTACATACTGGGGCTTTCATTTTGAGGAACTTTTGAAGAAAGAGTGATATTAAATACTGAATATAAGCAGTCTTTTCATCTTACACTATACAGTAATTGCTTCCCACTTCAGAATTATAGCATGAGTTACCATCTCTGACTTGCTTTCTAAGTGCTATGACCAGCATAGAAAACACACACACACACACACACACACACACACACACAACAAATAACTTTATGGACTTACTCAAGGGAGTCGGATCTTTGGTAACTGCCAAGAAGAAATCATGGCTAGTCAGGCATAGCACAATAAGATACAGCATGAGAAATGACATACATTATTGGGCCCTGGTTCTAGGATATCATTTCTACTAAATGTCTTTAGAATTCAGACACTGCACACTTCTCAGTGTGAAACACCTCAGATAAAAAAAATCATGGCAGCTTATAGATGGTGCTTATAATTATACATATATATTTCAGGGAAACTGTTTATAAATATTTGAATATTATTTGCAGAATACAGTGAAAATGAGAAATATACAGCACTTTCAACTATATTCTGGGAGCTAAATTGTAGCACCCAATGCTCTCAGAGTTACTTACTATCGAGTTGAGTTCAAATAGATCATCTATCTAGTCTAATGATGATAAAGATGAAAATCCTATCAGACCTGGACCATGGAGACAACTGTATTCTGTATATATGGAGGCAAAAAAAATACAATGGGAAAAGTGGTAGGGAGAGTATAGCAAAGCCCAATGAACAAATTATTTTAGATGTGTTTCATGCTGCATCATAGAGGAAACAAATGAATATGAGAAAGTAAATAGGCTACAAGGACTTAAATCCAACTAGAATGTCCTGGTGTATAAATAAATAAATAAATAATGATACTGAAAGACAAGAATTTAAACTCTTGTTTCAACATTACAAAAATTGTTTTTATCAAATATAAATCCCTTTCAATTATATCTTAAGAAAGCTGGCAAAAAAAAATACAATATCCACATACATAAATTCGTACCTTTGCTTGTCTCTTGTTGGCTTCTCTTCTGGCTTCCCTTTCTTTCAGTCTCTTCTCCTAAAAGAAAGATGGGGAAAATTAGCAACATATGAACTTTTATCTATTAGACATAAAACAAATTATTACTGTTTTATTTTTTAAAGCCAACTGATATGTGTAATTTGTTTTTCAGTAAACACTTACTAAAAACACTTACTATGGAACTGGCATAAGTATTAAAAATCACTAAGTATGTGTCAGACAGACCTGGAATTAAATGCTAGGTCCACCACTTACTGGAACTTATTGTGTAGTTTTGAGCTTTATACTTTCTAACTCAAAATAGAATGGAAAGAATTAGAGCACACGGTTTTATAAAGTTGATGTAACAATTCCGAAAATACCTAAGTGATTAGCATAGCATCTGAGATACTACTGATACATAATGACAGAATAAGAATAAAAGGAAGAAAAATATGCAATCATGCCTATTTCCCTTGTCTTCTATTTGAAATGGAATTTAAAGAAGATATAAAATTCACACCCTGAGGGTTCTTAGGAAAGAAACATTCTCGTAAAACATGTTATTTTCATACTTTGCTTTCCCCATTAGTTTTCCACCAATCACAAAATAGGAAATGCACACCAGGATTTTTTTTTAAAGAAAAAGAAACATATATGATATTAAAATTCAAAACAACAGGGGCTAGAAATATAGCTCAGTTGGTAAAGAGCTTGCCTTACATGCATAAGGCCCTGGGTTCAATCCCCAGCACCAAAAAAAAAAGACATTACTTAGCTAAATAGTAAACAGAAAGAAAGCCATTTTTAAAACAATCAAAAATCTATCTTCCTCTCCAAACAAAAGTATTAACAAAGAGGCTATTCCTGAGAGCTTCTTTGGGGGTTCTAGCAGGGAAGCACAGTTACTAGTATACCCTTGTCCTAAAAATCATCCTTTCTCTAACTAGAAAGATGGTCTTCTTCAACTGAGTACACTTCTGGAGGGGTTTACCTAGAACAGTTAAGAAATGGACACCTACCTAGCCAGCCAGATCAGCCCAATCACAGCCAGATTACCTTCATGTCCAAAGAAGCTATTCTTAATCCTAAATTCCTCATATTTTATGTTTTTTAAATGTTAATGAACAACTAGGTCAATGCAAAAAGTAAATAGTTTTCATGTAATAAGAAGAAAATGCAATCATGATTCACTATTGCATTAAACTAAGTCATCAACATGAGAGTGAACAGGGGGTTCTACACTGGGCATTCTTTCATTTCCATTATGCTTTGCACATAAATAACTTCCTTCAGATTCAAAAAACAATCCTAATCCATCACTCTAGAGGTAGAATTGCTAATATGTATGTTTTCTAAGTTTACAGACTTCTTTATGATAAAGTGAGAAGACAAATGTTAAAAGTCTCCAAGAAGATCAAACACTAATGTCAAAAAGAAGGAGTCCACCAGGCTTCTAGATTCAGTTTCTATAGCTTCAGATTACATAGTAAAAAAGCTAAATTCTAAGTGAAGTTGAAAATTCAAATTCAAATGGCTGTTGGTTGAGTTATGTTCCTAAGTATGCCTAATGCTAAATTGTTCTTCTGTGCCTATTCTTTTTCTTCTTTCTCAACTTTGGAAATTATGGTTAGTACTCTGATTTCCAAATAAAGTATACAATTAGCAAGGACATCTGCAATTACACAACTAGACCATTACATTCTAAAGATTACTTGGAAGTTGCAGAAATCAAAGTCAAAGGAAGGAACAAGAGAGCTAAACAAAAACTCAAAAGAGAATTTGACTTGCTTATTGTAAAGTCTTTATTTAGTTACTAGGAGATTAATCCAAAAGCTGGGTCTTCATATGTCATATCTAGTACTTTTTCCAATACATTCTAATAAAAATAAAAATGTTCACTTGGGGTTAAATAGTAACAGATGTGACTTTAACAACCCAAGAAAATAATACTAGTATTTGAACAAGCAGCCAATTAATGCAGTAGTTATTATCAAACTCTATCCCTGAATAGGTTCTCTAATGAGATTATGACAAATGTCCTGCCTCTAAAATAATCTCCAACTTTCTTCAATTTGTGGGGAAAAAATAGGTTAATGGATGACTGTTTCTAAATAATTTGCACCAAAATTTTTCATAAACCTGACACCAATTACTGATTTTCTTTTAACATTAGCAGACTACAAAATACATAAATAGCAAAAAGTATTAGAAAAAATATTAAAATAACTAATATTAATTTTGCTTAGTTGCTGGCTCTAGTTTGTGGTTACATGTATTTATAATTTTCTCTCTCTTCTGTGTTACCTTCCATCAAAAGGACAATTGAATCCTATTATTAAAAAAAAAGTGTTTCTGCTTTAGATACTAAAATTAAACATAACAGTAATTTTATGCTAGTCTACAATAAGAATGACTTTCAAAAGTTTTGTTGCTTAACTTACTTTTAAATCTACAGCTATATAAAACACTAATTACAGAGATCAATAAAATTTTACTTTCCACAAATTTGTATTTGTCCATAAGTACATTATTACCATTTTTGTTATTTTCTTACAAACCGTTACAGTTCTTAGTAATTATCAGCATTTCACTATAAACTTGTATTTGAAAACCTATGTGATAGAATTTATGAGATATTATTTTCCCCATTTTATAGAGGAAAAAAGTGAAAGGCCAAAGTAATGAGGTCACTTGGCTGATGTCAAGTACACAGTGAGTAACAGGCCTGGGATTATCCTGGGTCCATGGAGATACTGCAACATACACTCAAGGTTTCTTCATTCGAAATGTTCATTTAAGGTTGTACAGTCATATGTAGTATTTTTCTCCCACCAATATGCTTAGACAAGTGGTGCTGTTTCTTTTATTACTAATAGTCTGCTACTATGAATCTTTTCATATTTTTCTGACATTTTATGGACTTAATTAAGTTTTGACAGTCTCCTGTGCAGAACAGATAACTGACTACACTTAACAGTCACAAAATTTTGGGTTGTAATTATTCAATAACACATGAGAATATCTGAAAAATGACACTTCAATTTGCAAGTAACCTCACCATCAGAAAAACCTTTTCTATATAACTAAACACTTCTCTATTCTGAGCATTTCATCTAGCCATTTTAATCACAGCAGGAAAACACAATATTGGCAATTTTCTTCTTCTACTGAATTTCAATAATAATTCAGTATAGTCACTAAAAGGTATCTTAAATTTCAGATTTCAATATCAGAATTCACATACGCAAAAGTAATCATTTTTGCCTACTGACATTTTCTGACTGTAGTCTCAAATAGATGAGTGACATCCACAGACATTTACAAAATGGCCAAGACATAAAAGGGAAGTACATTAAAGGCAACCACCTTTCAATACTGGATGAAACAAAAGGAAAATAATTTGAAGTATATCATTAGAAAACTTTTCTTTATTTTACAAGGTTATGTTACTACTCTGCCTGAAAAAGAGACAAGAGTAAAGAGTTCTCTTTAAAGTTAAAAGAAAGTAAAATTACAGGAATTCAAGATTTGGGATATATAGATATAAGGAAGAAAATACCTTTTTTCTTTACTGAGATAAGAAAAAAATTTATAAGGTCATGATACATCAAAGATAAAAGGTCAGAGTACTTGAAGCCAAAATATAACTTAACTTCATTTTATTCAGTAACTTAGGTTTCCCCCTCAATATCATCTGGTTCAAAAGTTTTAAATCCTTTATTTTTCTATTTCATTTCTAAAAGAGTAATGTCAACAATAACTATTTTCTTATTTCTAGGAGAGTACTAATATAAAAAACTATTTTAGGCCACACAAAAAGACAAAATTTTATCTTTAGTTCTACCATGCTACAAATGATTAAATATAAGGACAGCATGAAATTCAATAATAAAAATCAAATTAACAAGGGAAAGGAAAACAGAAAATCACATTTCAAGGTACAAAATACTCCCTTTATAGCTATTATAAAGCTTTTGGCCTCACACATACTATAGGTCCTTATCAGTCCAGAAAAGAACGAACCATGAAATATGACTTTCATCAGCAGTCAGGACAATGTATTTAAACCTTTTTCACTCTCTGACAGTACTTAAATCTATTTGTAGATCTGGAAATAAAACTCATTTTTCAGGAAGTAATGAAAACATGACCCATATGGATGAGTTTGGAGGAACTGTGACAGTTTGGAAAGGAGTAGAGTAGCAACTATCATACAGGGATCAAGGGGATATCTAGCTTTATTTAAGTATTAGAAGCACCTCTTTTTCAGGTAAGAAAATTGACTCAACAAAAGTGCATAAAAGAATGTTTATAAGAATCTTAAAGCCTGAAGGAATCCCCTGCTCTCCAAGGACAAAATCCTAGAAAACCTAAATCCTTCCCAGGAACTCAGAACACAGTAAGATTCTTTTGATCTGTTACCTATTCTTTTAAGTTTCATTTGAACAATATAAAAAAGGAGTCTTTTATATTTAAATCTGAAATAATTACAATAAGAATATGAAGACAGAAAAAAAATTGATATGGAAATAACAATTCACTAGTTAATTTCTTTGACTATTTGATGAGATACTCTATGCCATGTGGCTGTGGGTATAAAGCAATAGACAACAAATGGTTCAATCTCCTGTGACGTCTATCACCCCATCTCCTATCAAATTGGACACCATAAGCACCAAACTCTGCTCTGTGCTTATCAATCCAAGTCTCCAACTAGTCTCAATCAATATAATCATCAATCCATATCTTAAACATTATATGGTGTTTTTAAAAATTCATAAAAAATTAAAATATAAGTTATAAAAATCTCAAAGACTTATTATAAAGTTGATAGATTCAATGGGGGCAGGGAAGAGACATTGGTCAAAGGATGTAATGTTTTAATTAAACATCCGAAATGAGTTCTAGGGATCTATTGCACAACATGGTGACTATGATTGATAATACTGTACTATATGTTCAGAGTAGAGATGATTTTAAATCTTCATACCACAAATACATAACAATCATTTGAGATGACAATTAGACTGATTTGATTACTGTACAATGTATACTTGTAACAAATCACAATATAAATATATATCATTTGTATTAGAACACATATAATACACATTAGTAAATATCTTAAAATAAGTTAAAAACTTTTTAATGAAAAAAATCTTTATATACCAGGGGCTGGGGATGTGGCTCAAGCAGTAGTGCGCTCGCCTGGCATGCTTGCAGCCCGGGTTCGATCCTCAGCACCACATACAAGCAAAGATGTTGTGTCCGCCGAAAACTAAAAAATAAATATTAAAAAAATTCTCTCTCTCTGTTTCTCTCTCACTCTCTCTTAAAAAAAAAAAATCTTTATATCCCAGTTTAAGACTTTAAGACAAGTATAAATATTAGAGTCATGGTAGAAATTATGTAGCTTCCAAAACTTGGTAGGTGAAAACAGAAGTCAAAGACAAGTGTGATAAGAGAGAGGACAAAATAAGAGAAACAAAATGAATACCTGAGTCCTATATTACATAGGCTGAGAACACATCTAAAACTATAATTTAAGATTGTTAACTTTATAAGCTAGAGGGAACAACTACTGTCAGGATCATTAAGAATAAATTCACTTATATATAAAATACCTTTTTAAATAAAAAAATTCATCGTGAAATATTTTGAACAAGCTGGGTAAAAAATTCCAAAAGCTTATAAAACCTAAAATCAATATACATTTTAAAAATATATGTGAAATAGAGAAACATGCCATCAGTTTTATGGAGTTTCGTTTTTTCCATGCAAAATTCATCAGACACATCATTATTCATAATTTTGCATCAAAAGTTTCTTAACCTTTATCTATCTTCATGAAGTAAAGCTTATTCCCAGATTCTAATGTTAGTATTTTCAAAATTCACTGGGGACAGAGAACTCTTCTTAGTACACTTTCATAGAAGTAACAAAATTATGAGTGATAGCCTCCAAAAGTGACAAAATTACATTTGCTCAAAGCAAAACCTCATGCTAGAAGAATATTGTCATCATGGTAATATTAGTAATACAATATTATTTCAACATCAACAATGTGTTCAGCAATTAATTGAAACAAAATAATCTGTTCAGCATTACTAATAGTTTTTTAAGTAAAATTTTGTAACTACTGGAAAATAAGTGAACAAGAAAAAAATGTCATCAAAGCAATATGATTTGTCATGGAGGAAAAATTATAAATGAAAATTCCATTTTCCCCAAAAAGTAAAGGCAATTTTATTCCCATGTCTTGACTGGATCTACAGAGCCAGAAGACCTAACTCTTATTCCCTTGTCATTTTTAGAAATGTACAGTCCAAATTGGTGACTGATTACTCAAATTGAACTACATAATGCCATACTCAGTAGTCAAGTGCAAGTATTCTCCCTGACAGCCCAGAACTGTTTCCACTAACCACCACTACTGCTTCACTATGCCATACAATATACCTTCCCATTTAAAATAATATTCCATGTATCTTCAGGACAGAATCCATTCCATGAAAGTTTGGTGCATAAGTAATTTGAATACCGACACTGTATTTTATACATGTTATTATTATATAAACATATTAATTCCAAAGTGTTCACAAATGTAAATTTTTCTCTTCTTCAATACACACAAATATTATGTATACATAAATGTTACTGTTAAAAATACTACCAAGAAACCAATCATGTGAGTTGAGTATTATTACATTAAAGTTTAATACAGACAACTAATCTAGCTATTGCAATTGTGCCCTATCACAATACTACTTAATTCCCTAAAAGAGGACATTTCACTAATCAGTTAATGGAGTAAGGCAGCTATGCCATGAGCTGTCATATGTAGGATATACCCCTTTTATCTGAAATAGAAAGCTTTCACTGATTTTTTTAAAAGACTTGCTCTTTTAGGTACAGAGATACTGTAGTATCTACTACGTCCTACTACGGTACTATGTAAAGGTCTGGTGATATTTCTTTGAAGTTTATCAGCTCAAAACAACTTTGTGCCTTATTGTGAGACAATCCATGAGACTGTTTGAAGCTATGCTATATTTTAATACTGGTACAAAGAAAATTAAAATTAAAAACTCAAAAATCAGTGAAGCAGAAAAGCATAAACATTATATTCAGAAGGCTCGCTCTCAGGTAAGAAAAGGAGAAAGTAAGAGTATGGTATTTCCATTAACTCCTCTTTGCATAAAAGGCCTCATTAAAAGGAAATAAAAGTAGAGAGCTGTCAGGGTGGGGTATGAAAGACAAGAATAGGCACAAGCAAAAATTTTCAATATGCCTTTTTACATCTTGAATTTTGAATCATGTATATTATTCATCACAAAAAAATACCATAAAATAAAGATACAGATTTTGAACAGTGCCAGTATAGCCAGAGTTAACAATCACTTATTTATACTCTTCCTAAGAGGCCTCATATATTTTAACAGATGACATTCACAGTCTAGACTGTGTAACCACATGGACAATTAGCCCATTTGACACAAAGTTTCTAAAAGTTTCAGAAACAATATTACAAAATTGGAAATAGTATAACTTCTACAAATGGAAAAGAAAGGGGAAGGAGGGATAATCTTACTTAATTTATATTCTTCATATTTCTCTGACTATAACTTAGAAATAATAAAGGGTCAAACCTTCTTACACTTTATTTGCTCCAAGATAAGTACTCTAAGTAGAATGTAAGCCCAAACATAGCAAATTGCTGACAGTCTTTAGTATTTCCAACGATTTTAACAACTTGTTAACACCAAATTTCAATTCAATTTAAAAGAAATTTTAATACAATTTCAAAGGAAGTAATGCAAAAAATGTCTCTCAATAACATAAACATCCAAAAACTACAACCAGTATATTTTTGATTGATTTGTTCTCCACATTTCTGAATGTTTTTCACAACATTCATTTCCCTCCCTAAAGCTTTACTTCATTAACTAATCTAGTGAAATGTCCACTGTTAGGGAATTAAATAGTATGCTTGATAGGGCAATAATATGTATAACAGAAAACTGCCAAGTTTAAGACTATCAGGAACATGCCTATTTAGAAGCATTCCCTCTTAAAAGGTTTCCACTTTTTTTAAGGCAGTGAATTTAATTTTATATTTATTATCAAATAATTGATATGAAAAGAAATTTAGCTGAATTTAATTGAATCTGGAAGTAATACCAATGTCCCTTATGGTAAAACAAACCTTGGTGAATCCAAACAATGAAATACTACTCAGTATTATAAGGAATAAAGTGGTGTTGATTCACACAACTTGGACAATTCTTCAGGAAAAAAAATGCCAAACAATAAAAGCCAACCCCTAAAGGCTACATATTGGGGCTAAGAATATTGCTCTGTAGAGCAAATGCTAGCAACATAAGGCCCTGCATTTGATCCCTAGCACTTGGGGGGTTGGAGGGGAGTACAAAAGGTATATATACTGTGTAGTTTCATATACAATATACTGAGCAGTTTCATATACAAAACATTCTGTGGTGACAAAAACTACAGAAATGGAGAACATGGGATCTCTCTGTATTACTTCCTACAAGTACACATCAAACAAGAATTACATCAAAATAAACATTTTACTAAAGTCATGTGTCACTAGGTGGTTTCACCATTGTGCATACATTGTAAGTAAACTCACAGAAACTGAGAAGGCTCCAACATCACTACCCCACATAATCTTATGGGACCACTATAATTAATATATGTGGTCCATTATTGATTGAAACATTATAGGAATAGGGATGTAGCTCAGTGTACAGCGCTTGACTCACATGTGCAAGGCCCTGGGTTCAATCCTCAGCACTGCTTTTAAAAAAAAGGAAAAAGAAAAAGAAACAATGTTATGTGGGTGTGACTATAATTTTAAAACCCACTAATATTATATGAGTCACCTCAGACCAAAAGCAGATCTATATGACACTGTCAGAGAGATGTCAGTATTATAAAGACTCTCCCAGTAGAAGAACCAAAGGAACAGATAAAATGATGATAGCCACAGGAAAAAGCATCAGAAAACAATGAAAAAAGTCATATCAATTTACCTGAGTATTTATATTTCTTTAGGGACATAATAAATTTCACTTAGTACTAATTCAAAATGGAATGCTTACCCGATGCTTTGCCTTAATTTTCTTCCTATATTCTTCTTTGTCAAATTTGTCCTCTTCCTGAAGCCTTTCCTTTGCTTTATCTAAGTTGATACCACCAGTGTCATCATCCTCCTCCTTATCATTCATGGTGGATTTCTGCATCTGTGGCCACTGCTGAACCAACTACAGACGAGAGAGATAAGTATGGAATGAGAAATAGGAAACATTCACAGAAACCCTTTTCTTTTGTGTAACAACTTTAAAAGTTGTTATATGTATACTCACTTTCTGCCTTATAACTATATTTCTTAAGTTTTCTCACAAACTTCATAATTCAAGTAAGCAAGCCCTCCTCCAATGCCCCACAAAAAGTCCCAGTAGGGGTAAAGTAATGCTGTCATAACCTATTAAGAACACAATAAAACGAAAATTTTACAAAATTATTTGGAGAAGGTAGGCTCAAAATAGAAATGCTTAGTAATGGTGTCCTAATACCCTAGCCTAATCTCCATACAATTCAGGTAAAAATTACCCACGTAGAGTAGGACTTGAGCTGACCAACATGTACCTCCTTTAGGCTACCAAGGCACCTGTACCTCTATATCTTATCATACTGTACTGGTTTACTTTCCTGTTTCTCTTACTAGAATTAACTCCTTGAGGACAGTTGTACCCCAGTACGGTATGAAATACATAGCAAACACTTGCTCAAAACTGATGAACAAATCACCTTACAGCCAATATTACACATAAGCAATGAAATACATGTAAAGGAGAAACTTAGCTTGGATTTCCTGAACTGTTCACATTCAAATGATTCTGTATGTATAATTTATGGACAGGATCAAGGTGACAGGCAGGCAAGTCACTAATCTAAGAGTTGGGGGACCTAGTTGAATGTGTTGGCTTTTTCACTAGCCTACTGAATAATGATGAATAAATTAATTAGTCACCAGTAGCTTGTGTCCTTTCCAGAAAAATAAAGCCATTACTCGGTGATTTGTAGGTCCAACACAAAAATATAAAACTCGACAATTTAGACAAAAATGTTCATTTATTTAATAATTGGTTGCCAGAAGGATGTGAGTAGGTGTCACTGTTTTGGAAAGACTAATTAGCATACAGTCTCATGGAAATTGGAGACACACACCTCACAGACCCTCATGCATCCTTGCCTCCTCTCACTCTTGTAGTCACCACAGGCATTCTTTGGGGTGCAATATCTACAGTCTCAACTTCTGGCAACCAATGGAGGTGATGAACATTACTAAACGACAGGCAATACTAGCAGTTACTGAGCCTAAATCTGCCAAAGAGAGGGGTCACTCCTGACAAAAACACCATCCATTACTCAGACTCCTCATTGTGATTTGTATTGAAGAGGATAAAAAGTGTGCCCTTCTATGGGCTACACTATAAGCAGCACTTTTAGAGTTTTAGATCAGAAGTTTCAGTGTGGTGGATAACCTCCTATTAGCAATAGACATAAACTGAAACATTTTACAGTTACAGATTTATACTCATCTTGAAGCTAACTGGTGTAATCTGTGCAGATAAACTGAGCAGCATACTAAGGAATCTCATTACTATAACAACATTCACTTTATTTTACAGTGAACACCTGATGTAATAGTTCTACATCCTAGTTTAGCCTGCTTCTCAGATGTTTATCACTTTTTAATAATTTTGGCACATTAATTATTTATCATATATAGCATTTTTCGTTTCCAGCAACTTTGAGTCACTATGTATACTGTGTTATTCTTCATTTAATTCATATATCCCAAAATAACATCCAAATCTTTAGTACTTCCAAAACAAAAAGGAAAAACTGGATATAGACTACTTAAGCAGCATTTACATTAGTGAAGATAAAATATATACGATACTTTAGTCAATATGAAAAGCTGTTATTTTATTGGAAAAATAAATGATTCATTCAAGAAATCTGGGGGTTTTCAGTTAGCACTGTTATAGGTACTGGGGACTGATAGTGAACAAAGTCAACAAAATAACTAACTTTCTTTACATCCATTTTTCCTTCACAGAAAAGTGGAGAAGAAATTGACAACAGTCAAATAATAGATTGAGGTTACAAACCAAGCACTGTGAAGAAAAGTTATAAAAGATGAAATAAGATTATGATGTGTATAAGTTGCTGTGTGGTCAGAAAAATTTGCATGTAGTGAGGATGAGGTCATCTGAAATATTCAGAAGAATCTGATATACTGTTCACTTCTTAAGTTAAACCACTCAATATTCTGGATCTATTTAATCATTTAAAAACAAAATAACTATTATGTAAAATAAGGACCTTCCTGTGAAAAGCTTTGAGTTATAATCCCTTCCCTATGATTTTTTAATATAACTGTTTATTTAAAACCAGGCCACAATAAGGGTGAGATAAAGGCACATGTGTGTCTGAGATTACTTAAAGGCAGAGAATTTCCTCCTGTAGCCAACCCAGCAAGAATGTGCAAGAACAGCATCTAAAGCAAAAGACTCTCTGGCAAGACAAGTAGTTGTTAATATTCTTATGCTTGTTCCATAGAAGAATTTGATAAAAACCATGATGAGAAAATCTTATAAAATTAGAATTTATAAAGTTCACTATCATTTTTGTGTCAGCATCACCAAGAAGTATCTCAAGTTTAATGCCAGGAATTCATCCTTGTCCAGAGCTGTAGAGCTGATCAAATGCCTGCAGGGGTAGCTAAAGGAACTGACCATTGTTATACAGAAACACTGGCCTTTTCAAGAAGTAGTCATTAGGAGAGTCAAACTTCTTAATATTTGCAATGTATCCCAGAAATGAAGCTTTCAGACTCTTACCTCCCCTTCATCAGTAAATGTTATTTTCTTATTCACTTTAAAATTTCTCTTCATTACTTTTTTTGCTTCTGCCACTTTGGTTACTTTTTTCTTGACACTGGATTTAGAAGGTTCTTTCTTCTGCAAAATAACAAAACAACAACAACAAAAGACAATCAGGGTAAAGGTTGCTTTATATTAATTTAACTCAAGCAATATACTTTCCAATATTGAGTGCATTTATTGCTCTTGTTGGTAATGAGAAGCATCAAAAACACTGAACAGAAATAAAAAGTTATTAGACTTATTAACTAATGACTCCCCCAATGCTAAAAGGATTTAAATGTGAATTCAATAGGTATTAGATATAAATAAACTTTACATTTTCTTCTATTGCTAGAATTGGACTATCTGAAAATGCTGAAGTACCAGAAACCACATGACAATGTAATAAATGAACATAAAATATAGCTGTCTCTCCCAGCTAAAATACAAAATATATTTTTAAATTCCCAAGCACAAACTTCAATTTCTAGACTATGAAAATGTATACTTGGAAAACAAAATGATTAATGCATCGTTTGCAACTCAACATTCTTCCACCAATTACAATGACTTACTCTACGTGCCCAGAAAAACATCTGTGATGATTAGGCTGTGCCAGAGGTGAAATAAAATAACTCCATAATAGGATAGATTGATCAGGACCAAGTTAATGTCCTAAAACCTCTATGGAATGGTATTAAAAATTCAAAGGCACGCTGACTAATGCTAAGTGAAAAATGCTGAGAACGCCACCAGACATGCGGGGTGTAAGAGATCACAGCACTGTCTGCTTGTAATGAGAGGGTGACAAGAAGCAACATGTGTCTCGAGAGGATTTTTATCATTCTCCTTGAAGATTTCTCATTAGTGGTGTTTGAGATGAAGTCACTGGTACACTGGTTAAGAAAATATATTTGTGCTCAAGCTGTACCACTTACTAGGTATGCTGGGAGAAGTAGATAGTAGACATAAAACATAAAAAGAAGTGCTCAATAAATCTAAAATATTATCATTACATATTGATTTTATGTTGCATGAAGAGAATGTGCCAACTGGATAGGACCTTACTTTGCAAAATACCAGACCCCAAGCTTCCTAGTTTTAAATTCTGTACCATAGGGAACCACCCAAGGAAAAGTAAAATGGTTCTGATCTAGAAAACCAAAAATCATCAGAAGCTCTGAAAAGACATAGATGGGTTATAACCATTATACTGTGGTAATAAATATGCATAAAATTCATTTAATAAGTTGATATGGTTAATGATGCATAGATCAAATGCTTAAAAATAAAACACTATAAAATTATAAACAACTAAAATAGAAGTTTATGACAACTTAGTAATGTATTCTAGTTTTAGATAATGAGGTTTGTTACGAAATAAGCCAGTGCATCTGCAATAACAGTATAAGTACAATAAAGTTATTTTGACACCTTGGTTCTCTTATGTATTACTAACAACACTGTCTTTGTATTCTTGATTCTTAATGAAGGAAAGCTATAGCATTTAATCACATTTATTTATTTCTTGGACAATAATCAACTTATATTTAATAAGCTATTAACATCTTCAATCTTATAAGATTTAATAGCCCATTCCTACAGACTGGAGACAAATGTCGAAGCATAGTGATACCAACAATTGTCAGAACAGAATAAACATCAGTCAAAGAAATAATGCCACAGAAGCAAACTTTAGAGCAAGGTAATGGGTCTCGTTGCAGACCTTCAAAGAAGTCCACGAAACTGCGTGATAACATTTGGAGATATGTGTATCTTTGCCTTTTTATGGTTTATCTTGATTTCTAAAAGGGATTTGTGTACCAACCCCCACCCCGGAAAAAAAAAAGTTATTTTTAAAATTTAGGTAAGCTACTGAAAAAAAAGCAACAGACCTGCCAATGTACAACAGAATAGAGTTAACATACTTTCCTGATAGGCTGTGGTTTTTCTCTGAAACTGCAGAATTATTCACTTATTCAAATAAACACTGTCAACTACACAGAATGCATCTGTTAGCCTTCTGTCACTGACAAAAATATGAGATAACCAACTTATAAAGGGAAAAGGTTTATTTTGGCGCACATATTTATAAAAACATTTCAGACCATGATGGGTTGACTCTATTGTTTTGAGCAAGGTAGCATATCATGATGGGAGCACAGGGTGGAGTGAAACTACTTGGCCCCACCCCCCAAACAAACAAACCTGCTTGCCACTTTTGCAAGGAAACAAACAAGAAGAACAGGATGAGGCTAAAGTCCTACTGTCTCCTCAAAGAGTATGCCTCCAATGACCTTAACACCTCCCATTAAATCCCACCTCTTAAAGGTCCGATGACCTCCCAATAGCACTTTACTGGACAAAGCCTTTATCACACAGAAATTTTACCACAGCTAAGATCCAAATTATAGCACCACCGCAGTACAAACCCAGGACCCAGCAGTACAAACCCAGGACCTAGCAGTACAAGGTAGGTGGGCTCTAAACATTTTGGATCCTAAATGTATCCATGGAAAAGGATATTAAGCAAAAATAAATTTTCTTAAAAAAATAACTATTTAATCACAAATGTAATCATTTGCATTCAAGTATGACAGAACCTTATTTTTCTGTGAATCATTTATATTCTTTGTTCATAGTTCTAATGAATCCCTGGTATTTTATTTATCAATTTGTAGTATCCATTCCTAAAATATGATTCAATATTTTCCTCTGTGCCATCAGCTATATTTAGACTCTTGTCATAAAGTCATTTTAAAAATTCTTTTTTTTTCCCTTGCCAAAGATTTTTTTTAATATACAATCAATTTTATTACTTTAAAATGTTCTCTTTTTAAAATGTTCTCTTGGGTTGTGCCATGTTTTAAACTTTCCAACTAAAAGATTTTTAAAAATGAATTTGCCTTTTTAAAATGCAGGTTTTATTTCCCGCCCCTTGGGTAGTTTCAACAATGGTTCTTAGACAGTAGTTAATTGACATTTTGCATTTCTGTTTGTTAAGACATAAAAACCATAAGAATATATTTACTGTTAGGCAGAAGTTACACTGTAACTACAAAACTGTATTATGAGTACAAGAATAAAATTTGAGGCAAAAAAAGAAGCATAATAAAACATTTTGCAGACAAGACATAAAAAACATCAAAATGTCATGTTTGATCCAATTTGTATTTCTTCTACAACATGTGTCCTAGTCCTTATAAACTAAAATGCTAAAAAGAAAATGTAAAATATGAAATTGATAAAGCATCAAGTTATCTTCAAGGTACAGTGTTAGCCATAGGAAGCTGTTGTTCTAATAGCTCAGAAAATAAAAGAACAGCCACCAGTCTCAAAACAATGATGACTGTAAAAACATTGGCTTTAAGATTCAAAACACAATCAATGAAAAATAAACACCTTAGTAATGCTAAGCATTATTAATAGATATTCTAGCAAAGAAAATAAAGATACTGTTTTTAAAAATTGTATTTCAGTGAAAAGCAAAAAAATTCAGGGAAATCAATATTAGAATTAAACTGAAAGACAAACCAATCAAATTAAACTTTATGTCTCAAGTGACTCCTCCTACCTGTGCGACTAACAGTTTACAATGAAAACTACTGTAAAGTGAGGGGAGCAAGAAATAATCAACAAAACTTAGGAACTCAATCCTGGTAAAGTTTTTAGAGATTACATGTTATAAACTAAACCACACATGTCAACATGAGACCATTTCTTAACATATTGATAAATACTGCCTCCCCAAAGACCACATGTGCTTAACTATAGACATTTCCATTGGCTAAATAATCAAACACTACTAAAAGTCGTTAATGATTTTTTAATAAGTGCCTGTCATATAAGCATAATTCCTCATTATCTAGTGAACTAAAATAATGCAAATATTCTCTAATTTTACAATATCTATTATATATGCAATACTTGACATTCTAAAGCCATGTATGAGATCTCTTAAGAAACTTAATGCTACCTTTAAGTAGCTAAAGCATTATGTTTGTAAAATCTTTGCAAAAACTCAGCTTAAAATTAAGCCACCTGATGGATTTAGTGTTTCAGTTTTGTAAGATGAAAAAACATTCTGGAGATTGGTTGCACAACAATATGAATATACTCCACACTACTGGACTGGTTTTAAATGGTCAATTTTATATCCTGTATCCTCTACACAACTAAAAATATTTTTAAAAAAGTTAAGTCCCACGAAGAATCAGGCCATCAGGTTAAAATGTTATTATAGGAACAAAGTTTGTCTTTTCAGAATTCCTATACACATAAACTTGTTGAAACAAACACACGCTACAGTAACAGTTCCAGAATTATAGAACATTAGAGGAGAGGGAATGGGTAGCATGGTGTGGCAGTATGTGGGAAGCCCACAATGACCACAAGAAGGGTTAAAGACTGCTAAGTAAGAAAAACTAAAATTATATAAAAGAATATGTATAAATTACAGATTATAAAAATGATCTTAGAGTGGTCTAAAAAATGTCAGGATTTTTCTTTTAAAAAATGTCTACATCTGGGGCTGGGGTTGTGGCTCAGTGGCAGAGCGCGTGCCTCACACATGTGACACACTGGGTTCGATCCTTAGCATCACATAAAAGTAAGCAAATATAATAAAGATATTTTTAAAAAATGTCTACATCTACCCATGTAAAGTTTATAGAGCGCACAATAAAATAAACCTTGGTCATATGCATAAATTTGAAACTATAAGAATTCAGGAGAAAGACAAAAGTCCTATCTGGTCCACCCAGCTCCCAGTTACCATTATTTCTGGAATGGACTGCTTATTACAATAGCCTTTTAGGCTGACTCTCTGGTGCTTTTGTTGTTGTTGTTTGCTTATACATAACAGTAGAATGTATTTTGGAAGAATATACATACACAGAGTATAACTCATTCTATTTAAGTTCCCACTCTTGTGGTCCATATGATGTGGAGTTACCCTGGTTGTGTATACAAATACAAGATTAGGAAAGTTTTAACCAATTAATTCTGCCTCTCCTATTCCCCTCCCCTTCCTTCCCTTCAGTTCATTTGGTGTGTGTGTGTGGGGGGGGGGTAGTGCCAGGGATTAAACTCAGGGGCACTTGACCACCAAACCACATCTCCAGCCTTTTTTTTTTTTTTTTTTTTTTTTAAGAGACATAGTCTGAGTTACTTATCACCTTGTTTTTGCTAAGGTTGGCTTTTAACTCCTGATCCTCCTGCCTCAGTCTTCCAAGCTGCTTCAATCACAGGCGTGAACCACTGTGTTGGGCCTCATTCTTGATGCCACAAGAGCTTTGTTTCTAATAGACTGCAACCTCCACAAAGGATAACATTAATGTTATATCTATTTCCACCGTATATCACAGAAAAGGTGGCATGTAGGGAACATTGGACAGAGAGTTCTTGAAAGAATTCATTAATAAACTATGTAAGCATTGCTTCTTTTTCTGCTCATAACAATCCTAAGTCAAATCTTGTCCCTACTGACAGTTTTTATATTAAAAGTCCAAAGCTTGATTAATCCAGCAACTGTTCAAGTCTGCATCAAGCTAACTGAAGTATTTGACATTCACATTCTACAATGCTTAGCTGATATCTGTTCAAACTGCAATAGAAGATCACATCATTGTAATTTGACTGCATTTCACATTGAAATTTCTATCAATTTAGCAAAAAATGTTTGACAATTGCCAAGAAACTTAGTTTTTGAGACTCTTTAAATAGTCATTTACTAAGATTGTTTTCAGATTTTAGATTTTATTTTGATGCAGTTTGGTTTCAAAAATAACTGTTTTCCCATCAAAATACATATTTTCAATACTGAATATGCTATTTTTGAACTACAAAGCCCCAACCATACTTCTCTTCTGATAAATATTGCAGCTGTTATGAAATACTTGTTACTTTGCATTAATGCTTCATTAATTATATCTAAAAAACCACCTAGAAAGCTTTCCATATTTTACAAATTATATAGATAATTCATATTTATTCTAAGCACAAGAGCAAGCATGAGTTTCTGCATTTCCTGTTACAGTCACTCTTCAGTCAAGATTTGATTAGTCCTGATTACACTATGAAGCAAGCTACAAGTGAATGCTAATCTTCCTCTTTTGTAGGGTCAATACCCATTTTCCTGGTAGTTTCTAAACTGCAAGTCTAATGTTTAATATGATGAAAATGATTAGAGAATAATATATTGAGCAACAATGCCAAAATATTTATTAATATTAGTAATTCACTTTAAAATAATCTTCAATAGGCAAACATGAAGAGGCAAACAGATCATTTTGTCTTGCATGGTCTTTCCCCTTTCCCTCCACCCCACCCTAGACCAAATACCACATAAATATGCAGTGATCTGAAATTGATAGGGACTTCCTTCTGTCTGCTTAATGATAAAGGCACAACCTCCCCTAGCATTCCCAATTCAAAACAATCTACACAATGTTTTCTGATTGCTGGATTCCTGGTGCCTAAATTCACAGGCTTATTTTGGAGTAAATTCCAGGAACTGCTTTTTAACCTAATAAATTTCTGAGTTTATCTGCTATCATAACTATTGAATGTCTTAAAAAAATAACATTTAAATGTATCTCTAATACAGTGTCTATTTTCTTCTACTGTTTCCCTCTTTTTTTCAGATACATGTTCCCCCCACCAAAACCTAAACACCCACAACATATTTGTCTGCCTTCTCTCATCAAGCCCACCCCCTGCAACCGCCATCACGGGGATTGAACCCAGGAGCTCTCTACTATTGAGCTACAAACCTCAGTTCTGTTTATTTATTAATTTTATTTTGAGACAGGATTTTGCTAAGTCACCCAGACTGACCTCAAATTTGTGATTCTCCTGCCTCTGTCCCCCAAACAGCAGACTGCAGGCATGCATCACTGTGCCCAGCCAATTTCTTGTCAGAATGAACAAATTTCTTCCTTACTTTAAAAAGACTCTTAATAGGATTTCAGCCTAATAATTCTTTAAGAATAGAGAAAAAAATTTACATTTCTGTTCTCCACACAAGCCACATTAGACTTTGTTTTCATACTATTTCCTTACTTTAAGGTTCATCCCCATTTGTCACCATAAGCCCAATTCATCATGGTCTGCCTCGAATGGCTTCTTTTATCTTTCAAACATTTGTAACACTGGAACACAAGGGAAATTTTCATTGTCTTCTATCTATTCATAACCTTAGGACATCTTTGCTTCATTCTAACTGTTGTAGGGGTTCGGCTTTACCTGACTGTAGCCATCTTGATTCAGAACCACCAGGACTACCCCTGAGTAACCCAGGCCTGTTCTTCCCCACAAACTTTTCCAGCTTACTGTATTTTGTAGACAAAATGTTGGTGTGGTTTGTGGAGCATTATGACTAGACTAGGGTGCTGTTGATGCTTTGATATAAACTCAACATAAACGAGGTGCAATACTGCTTGGATTGAATTCACTTTTGTCCTGACCATTATGTAAGCTCCCTCCTTTATACCTAACTCCAAGGGATTCACTGGTCTTAGTACCACCCCAGACACACTTCTGTTCTTAAAGTCCCAGTCAAACTGTACTCTGTGCAAACCTGGATCACTGTACCTCTTTCTTCAATCTCAGGGAACCCTGCTGCTGCTTCTCAAACACTGGAACTAGATTCAAGTTTTTTCCAGAAAGTTGCCTAGACTGTGTAGTGTTCAACTCCAAGAAACATATTTGCTCCACGTCATGCTCCTCAAGGTTGGAGGTCCAGGGGACACTATAGTGACAAAAATCTCAGATATTTTCTACTCTAACAAAATCATGGAACCAGTCATATTTTGCCATAAGAATCTAATTTTTAACCTGCCACTTTTAATAAATATTTCTATATTAAGAAGCAGGCAGCTGTAAGCAATTTAGAAACAGAACCTGATACATTCTTGCTTCTTTTTTAGGTATCAAAAAATGACAGTATTGATTTTATTTCTAACTTGTGTTCAAATTGGCCATATCAATTTCTGTTGTCTCCTGATACTTTTGGAACTCTTTCAGAATTTATAAATCTGATAAGCTACATACCAAAATCAATAACAATGCAGAAAGAGATGCTAATTTGTGTGATACAGCCTTTTGGTTAACAAATGGATTACATAGTGGGAGACAACAAAGAGGTAAAAAACTAAAAGACCTGAATCAGAATTCATTAAACTATATAACACTAAAAATGTTTTTCTCTTGGGGTAGTCTCTAAGTCATCTACGTCTCTATAATCTTCTTTCCAAGAGATACCAGTTAAGAAGGAATCATAATTTGCTTGAACAACATAGAATAGTATCAAAATAACATGCAACAATATTCAAATATTAGTTTATCTGGGAATTCCAGAATTGGCTTCACTTATAAGAAAAACAAGTTGTTGGTTAGATTAGTGTGGTTTTAAAGTAGAGTCTCTATAAATCCATTCATCATGAAAATCTAATAAACAAATACAATATAATACTGGCTATTCAATGAACCACCACATGTTAAAAGTACATACACATGCACGTACACTCTGGACTAGAGAAACAGAATCTCTATATGATTTAAAGCCTTCACAAGAACTATTCTGACATAGCATTTTAAAGTCATCTTTCTAACACCCAAGATGAAATAATCACTATTACTAGGTTTTCCATGATTTCTAGTTACCATATAACATTTTTCTAAAATGGCTGACATTATGAAATCACAAGACATACAGACTGTATCTTAAGTGAACAAAAACAAACATCATTATCACGTACAATAGTTTCCAAACTCTACCTTTTATTATATACAAACACCAGCTAAGAAAAAAGTAACAAATAAAAATTTAAAGGACAGCCTACATGTACTGTTTTAACAAAATGTGCAAGAATGGTGTCCAATTATTCAAAATTGAATACTCTTTAAAAATAGCACTTGTAAAATAGTAAAGTTGAACAACAGTGAATTAAAATACTGACATTATTTAAAAAAAAAACTTAGAAGCATCAAGGGTTCTTTAAGATCACCTTGAGAAATAGATAATAAATAAACAAGCATGTACATACACACACATACACCAGGGAGAGAGAAATTCATGATCAAAACTAGTACCAGCAAAGACAGAGATAGAACTTCAAATCATTCAAACACCTAGTATGTGTTCTTAACCTGACACAATGCAAAATAACTATGTTAAATAGGAACTTCTCCAGACTAGACCTTCCTAGGGGAACCATAGTTGTCCTAAACATTATTTTGACCTCATGAAATGTAAAAGAAAGAGCTGACCAACATACTTTTTTTAGTGACAAGAATCCTTCCAGGAATTAATTTAAATTTTTTCATGGGGCCACAGATATGACTCAAAATCTAACCTATAATTTTTTCTCTCCCAAAAGAGTATTATCTCACAGAAGAAAAATGGCAAAAAAAATTATTCCTCAATGCTTTACTACTTTGGCCACTTATAAATTATATGCTGAGCCTGTGGCAATTAATACAATTTCTATCTGTCTCCCTTAGCACTTAATTATTTTTAAAAGCTTGACAGCCATTGGAAGCTGCTGACAGATTCATGCTCATTAGTTTGTTTTCCTTCCATCTTAGAAAGAGTCCTTGCTATTTTCAGTAAATCAGTCATACTAAAATATTTTGAGGAAATACAACTTTCTCTACAAACTACTTTAAAAAAATCGCAATTCCCAAGGATTTTAAGTAAAACTTACTAGTCTCCAAATTCCATATGCTATATTGCCAAGAATAACTATGACTTTTGCTGGTAAATGAAAGGATTTGGAGACTACAATGTTAAGTGAAAACAAGCCAATTCCAAAACCCCAGAGGTCCAGTGTTCTGATACGTGAATGCTAACACAAAAGTTGGAGGTCAGAGGGAGAAGAGAAGTTCAGTAGATTAGACAAGAGAGAATGAAGGGAAGAGAGCGGGTACAGGAATAGAAACGACAGTGGAATGTATCTGACATAACTTTTCTATGTAAGTATATGAATATCCCACAGTTAATCTCCACATCATGTACAACCATAAGGCAGGGATCCTTTAGAATAAGATGTACTTTATGTTTGTATAAATATGTCAAAATATTCTCTACTGTCATGGATAACTAAAAAGAAATAAAAATTATAAAATAAATCATTCTCCTTCTTGCCCCATATAGACTAGAATATTTAGGAGCTATCAACAAGCTTGGAATTCTTCCTCAAAAAGTAGCTTTATGTTAAGCTTCATCATCGGCTATCTTTTGAAATTTCTTGTCACTTCCTAACCTGAGCCCACTGGTGATATTTCTTGTGGTACTTCTTAAACTCTATGTGTATTTTTAAGTCTTGTATTTCATTCCTCTTAGACATTCAACTCCTTAAAAGTTATGAAATTTGTTGTATTTGTCTTTTAATTCCTAGATCAAGCAAATATACAATGTCTAACAAACCAAAAATGATAGAACTGAGTTGAGTCTGGGCTAATCAAAACCAATTTTCTTTGACATATTTAGAAATATATTCTATTGTTACCCATTCCTTTATCAATCGGCTTAAACAGTATAGAAATAAACATATAATATTGTACATTTCATTTGACAATCACTTGTTGAGAAAATGAATTTGATGGCCTTGGGGAAGTAAAACATAATCTGAGAACTAGACATGCCTGAAAATGATATCAGGATTCACTCTGGGTTGCTTCAACAGTGAGTTTACATAATTGAATAATCACTCCATTACACTCATTTCCCAGCAGGGAAGGCTGCAAAAATACTTAGCTCCTGACAGAACCATGGCTTTCTCCCTCAGCAAGGCACACTGAACATCAATAGGCCCTAAGTCCTCACATAAATATCTCAGGTGACTGCAGGAACATGCAAATATAACATCTGGTTCCTAAGCAGTTTCTGTGTCCGTGATCATACACTGATACCACTAATCTGCTGCTTGTTCTCTAAAAAGAGAGGACAAAAAACCTCAAAGAGAATGAAAATCAATGCTGCATCCAATATGTTATCAAAATTCTGGCATCCCTTCTTTTCACGATAAAGCTTACTCCTTAGTCAATGCCAAATAAAACTATGCTATCTGTCCTCAACTCTGATACATGATATGTGCCAAATAGATACTACTTAACTTACAATCAAGGTCACTAATATGTACAATTACTACATGGCAATTAAAATTAAAAATACATTTAAAAATTTTTAAAAAAGAGGTCATTAAACTCCTTACAGAACAGTAGTTATCTACAGATGTCATATAACAGAAATACACAATGCTAGATCTCACAACTACACTTATGAGGGACTGCTTTGCATGCTACAGATAATTAAACAATTATTAAAGTAAAAGGGACAGAGGCTAGCTCTAAACAGAGGTCTATCAAACTTTAAAATTCAAACTCCCCAACTATGAAGCCAGTATTTTCTGGAGTCAAAAATTTCGCTGATTAGAATAAACTCCATAAGCACTGCTTATAGAAAGATTTAGTCTACTTCTCAAATGCTGGATCCCATAATCTTCCTCAAAGATACACATGGTATCTACCTGAACAAATCCTTCCATAGAGAATTCAGTAAAAACAAGAAAACATTTTGGGCTGGGTCATCCATTCCTACTTTTCTCATATTTTTTTATTCTAAAATATTTAAGATTAGGAATTTTCTTTTTTATTTTTCTTCCCACAAATGGGTATGTATGAATCTGACAGTGATATAATTTTCACCTGCCTAGTTGTACTTTAATAATGTAATTAAGAAGAAGATACAATAAAGGACTTTATTTTAACTAATGTTTTTGTTGAAGTATAAAGAGACATATAACCTAAAAAGGGAGGATACAACTCTCCTCAGATATGAGCTAAAACATAAAAGTGTGAGAAGATCCTTTATAAGAGAACTATTATGTAGCAATTAAATGTAATTATACACTAAAATTAATCGTTCAGTTTTTCAAAAGCAGGCTCAATTTATTTCCTGTGTTTTTTCTTTATTTTCTGAGTCCAATCTCATTTTTAAAAGTCTTTACATGTAGACATATTTCTTAATGGGAAAATTATAAGACTGCTGGCACACAAGCACTGTTCTTCACTTTTGATGAGGCCACTTGAAATCGCCTAATAGCCAACAGTCATTTTTTTCTGAAACATTTAGGTGTGTGGGGGAGTAATTTTCTTAAAATCTGTAAGTTTAGGGATGCTACCTGGAGATTGACTTGACTCCTAAATTGGACACTGTTTTTCTCTAATTATACATTAAGATGGCTTCATACAATATAATTAGTCCTTCTACTCAACACATTCATTTCAGAGCAAAGGGCACACATTTTAAAAGAAGTATATCAATAAAAAACAAGCACTACTCCTTTTACCGAAAAATACACGTCATCTCCAAACAAAATAGGAAACCGATATTGGTCAAAAATTCCAATCCAAATGCCTTCCCCCACTCCCAAGATCTAGCCTAACCCTTGAAGGGTCTATCCTGTTACTACAAAGACAGATTCAATCTCCTCCTGCCATTCTAGTAAGAAGACAACAGTAATTACAGACATAGGTGAAATAAAGTTAGAGGGCAAAAACGGGGAAGGTAATAAGAATTCAGTGACAAACTGAATTCAGAGTCAAAAGACAGCGTATGCCAAACAAAAAGGATAGCTATGCAGAGTTAAGACACTTAACTCTGATAAAAAGAAACAGAAAACAAAATCACAAGGAAGGAAAGAACAAGGGAAAGCTAAAGCTCTGTGAAAACAAATTCCTCCGTGATTGGGGATGTGCTGCGAAAACATTGCAAGACACCCATTAAATTGTATTTCTCCACAGACACTTCTAAATTGTCAACTCTAGATCAGGAAAATAAAATAACACTGAGAAACTTTGAGAACATCTTAAACAGGATGCAAAATAATTACTACCCATTTCCTAAATATCTTCTATATTATAGAAACAAGGGGGAAGATACAAATCTAGAAGAGGTTAAATCCAAACAAAAAGTATATCAGAACATAAAAATGAAATTTTAGCACTCAGTGTGGTTACAGTCAAATTAATATGCTATTACTAATAAGTATTATTTGCAACATATTCTAGACCACTTCTTTTCCCAATACTTTGATTATTTAAGACATAATAATTTGAAGAATTCAGTTGACTTTTTAATAAATGAAAACATTAAACTTAAAGATGATCCTAATAGGCTAGGCACAGCAGCCATGTACATGTACGCCTGTGATCCTAGTGACTCAGGAGGCTAAGGCGGGAGGATGGTGAGTTCAAAGCCAACCTCAGCAAAAGTAAGGCGCTAAGCAACTCAGTGAGACCCTGTCTCTAAATAAAATACAAAATAGGGCTAGGGATGTGGCTCAGTGGTCAAGCACCCCTGAGTTCAATCCCCAGGACCAAAAAAAAAGATGATGTTAATAAAAGATTTATATCAAACTAACTTGAAAGATATTCCACTTTAATAAAATGAAGTAAATAGGCTGAAATGATTAAAATTATTAAAACACAGTTCATTCTCCACTACTATGATTTCTGAAGTAATGATATTATGAAATTCCTAATTTGCCTCATTAATTCCAAAACTTTGATACCACATGTCAAAACTTCCTAATAAAGGCCACAAATTGCTGTGGATTAAGTTGATAAAAAACTGTCACTATTAGCTAGGCAGAGTGACTTACACCTATAACCCCAGCAACTTGGGAGGCTGAGGCAGGAGGAACCCAAGTCTGAAGCCAGCCCTAACAATGTGGTGAGACCCTTAGCAAGACCCTGTCTCAAAACAAATAAAAAAGACTGGGAATGTAGTCCACTGATAAAGCACCCCTAGGTTCAATCTCCAATACCTTAAAAAAAAAAAAAGCCATTATTAGCAGGTATTTGAGCATTTTCAGGAAGCCTCGTTAGACTAAAGACATATTGTATGGCTACTTTTCAACCTGCTTTGTAATGAGTTGCCCAGGTTAGGAATAATGCACAAACTGTCTCACTATTCTGTCACTGAGAAAAATGGTACATTTTGATAAAAATGTTAAACAAGCTCTACCTTATGTAGGAGCATGTACCCATCCTGGTGTTGGGGAAGAAGGATGCAGAATAGGAGAAAATATGAGTATGTATGATGTGCTTGAGTATTTATTAGTCAGTTTTCAGAGTATAGCCGAGCATGGTGTCACACACCTGCAATCCCAGTGGCTCGGGTGGGAGGCTGAGACAGGAGGATTACGAGTTCAAAGACAGCCTCAACAATATATCGAGGCCCTAAGTAACTCAATGAGACCCTGTCTCTAAATAAAATACAAAAAAGGGCTGGGGATGTGCCTCGGTGGTTAAGTGCTCCTGAATTCACTCCCCAATAAAAAAAAAAAAAAAGTTTCCAGAATACTGCCTTCCCTGAGCATCATCATCATCATCCCTCCAGTTTACTTTGAAGATGGGTATTATCTTTACCAAATAAAACTTACTATTTCATGTTTTGTTGAACAGTTTGAACTGTTAGGAAAATTTGTGATCTTGGAGTACAAAGAATGCTTTCTCCTTACAGACAAGCTGTTTCTCTTCTCATTTTGGCAGTAAAGAGACTTTAGATCCAAATTCCTGATCTATAATTAAGAAAGATGTAAAATCTTGCATGACCTGAATATCAAATTTCCCACCATTCATTTCTATTCTATCTACATTTTGCATACGTTGATGTTTTCAATTTTAATATAACACATCAAAAGTATTTTAAACTCCTTTTGGAATTAAAGGGATAAAATAAAAAGAAAAAAGCAAGCTCATTCATTTACCCAACAAATACTGTCTACTATACTCCATGTAATAATTTTCTGTTACTGTAATAAACACCTAAGATTAATTCATTTAAAAAGAGAAGAGGTTTATTTTTTCTCACAGCTTGGGAGGTTTCAGTCCATGACTGATTGGCTCTGTTGCTTTGAGCCTGTGGCAAGGCAAGAGTACATCATGAGGGAACAAAACTGCTCATTTCAGGGTGGCCAGGAAGCAAAAAGAAAAAGGGAGAGATCAGTATCCCACAACTACCTTTGAAGGCATGTCCCCACTAGGTCCCACCTCTTAATGTTCCACCGCCTTCCAATAGCATCTTGGGCAAAGAAACAAATCTTTAACACATGAGCCTTTAGGGAACATCTATCCACAACCATAGTACTGAACACCACAGCTATGCACTTGGATACAGTGGAGCTTGCATTCTAGTGGGAAGGTACAAAATGAGTATGTCAAGGAGCTTTTCAGTGCTAGAGACAAATAAAGGCAAGCCTGAGTGGGCAGTACAAGATAATAATGTTAAATAGAGAAGGCCTCTCTAAAGAAGGAGCACTTGAGCAAAAAAATCCAAAAGACATGAAAGAACAATTCCTGCAGTGGTCTAGATAGAGTGCCAGATGGAGTTGCCAATACACGCAAAGGCCTAGAAACAGAAATGAGTTTGCTCTTTTCAAGAAACAAAAAATTCAGAATGGCTACGCAAGAGGAAGGGAGAGGGTAGTAGGAACAAAACCACAGGAAGATACTGGATTATATAAAACATTAAAGAAACCTAGTAAAGAGTTGAACTGACCCAGAATATAACAGAAAGAACACAAGTTTTAAACAATATACATGAAGTAATCTCATTGGTCACTTAGTTGTAGGGGACAATCAGAAGTTACACTATTGGTCTACATGCAAGATGATAGAAGGTAGAACATAGGGCATAAGTGAAGAACACAGTAGTGTCTGGGTATGTTTTGAAGGAAGAGTAAATAAGATTTTCTAAAGGGATAGTAGCAGGACGTAAAAGAAGATTCAAAGACAACTCATGGGTTCTGAATGAGTATTATTAAACATCTAGGAGATATTAAATGGCAAGTTAAAGGGAGTTTAGAAAAGCTAAAGGGGTTTAGGAGATATATTTGGGTTTTGTATGTATGTGTGTGGTGCTAGGGATTGAACACAGGGCCTTGTGCATGGGAGGCAAGCACTCTACCGATTGAGCTATATCCCCAGCCCAGCATATTTTTTAAAAAATTTTTTTTAGTTGTAGATGGACAGAATACCTTTGTTTGTTTATTTTCATGTGGTGCTAAAGATTAAACACAGTGCCTCACATGTGCAAGGCGAGCACTCTACCACTGAGCCGCAACCCCAGCCCCCGCCCCCAGCATATGGTTTTTAACATAAAAAGACTTACTGAGCTTGTCTAGGAGAATATGTCAATGGAAAATAAACTAAAAGGGAAAACCCTCAGATACTCCATCATTTAAAGGCAGAAAAAGAAGGAATCAGCAAAGGAAGAAACAACCAGTTAAGGCAGGAATAAAAGGAAGAAAGTACAGTGTGCCAAAAGCCAAATGAAGAAAGCATTCTTAGAAAATGTTGATTAAAAGAGTCCTGATAGTTGATTATTTAATTTAGAAAAAAGAGAAACTGTTTTTGACCTTAGCAAGAGAAATTTCAACAGACTGTCAGGTACAAAAATATGACCCTATACTGGTCATATTCAAAAGGAAAAATGAGGTGAGATAGTGAAAATTGTAATTACAGATTACTCTTTCAAGTAATTCTCTTCCTTATCCCCTGTCATGGTGAAGGTCCAGAATTTAGTCTCATGTTAATGGAGTTCACCTACATAATGAGTTATGTTTTTAATATGCTAGACTGAATACTTAATCATCAGATTTTACATTTTCCAGAAAATCATTAAGGATTATCAATGAAATATTTTCAATAAATCATTCCATTTATTAGGGTAAAGCAAGAAGAAACCCAAAAGTATCATGATAGTTTCTGAGTAAAATGTGGTAAATGATGCTCATAGTCTTAAGTAAAGCATAATAGCTATTAAATTATTTCATTATACAAACACATTTATTGAAATGGAAATATTCCCTAATATGGACTTTTTTTAAAAAAAATTAAGGTTATAGATCAAAATATAATACTACATGTGCTCTGTAATCTAAAATGTGTTGGGGGAAGGAGAATATGACATGATCATATAGGAAAAAAGGCTAAGAAGTATAAACCAAAGAATTCTGAAGTATGTGATAGGAGTATGATTAATCTTTATTTTCCTTGTATCTTACATTATAGTTCAAATTTGTAGCAGAAAATGAAATGACTAGCAAAAATGACTAATTAAAATAAAATTATTTGCTGAGGAAAAAAGTTAAAATAATGAAAGGTAAAATTCCTATTTATTCTTCTAGATTAGCTCTAACATCAATTAAAGAAGTCTTCCCTGATTCCCCTTTTCTTTCTCATCCATACAGGCTGGATGAGGTACCTTCCTTATGCTCCAAGAGACTTTAAACTCTCAGTTTCTCCAGATATGTAATTCACCAGATTAATTAATGGCTATAAACAAGAAGCTGTGGACATTCAGTAAATATTAATTGGTTCCATTTATTCCATAACAAATTCATTGATGTATTGCAATTTTTCCTCCAAAGGTCACTTATATATTATTAAGAATAACAATTTAACTGATGTTTAAATAGTCATTTCAAAAATTTATGAGAGGTTTTCTTGTACTCTAAAATTCCAGCCAGGTACAGTGGCACATGTCTATAATCCCAGTTGCTTGGGAGGATGAGGCAGAAGGATCATGAGTTCAAAGCCAATCTCAGCAAAATCAAGGCGCTAAGCAACTCAGTGAGATCCTGTCTCTAAATACAAAAAAAAAAAGGCCATGGATGTGGCTCAGAAGATTATAAGGTATAGATAGATGCTGAAGATCAGAACCTAAAATGAATTTCCTACACCAAGGGTTTATTAAGTTGTAAGGATGCGCAATAAGTCACATTTGATTTAAGACCTGAACAATTTTTTTAAAAAATAAACATTTCACAAGTCTCTTTAATTAAAAATGATCAATTGACATGTTTACAAGTAGGGATTCATATATAATGAAGGAAGGTTTACCTCTATATTAGCCTGCAAATAATCTTTATATGAAAGATAAAATTAAAAATTAGAAGCCAAGTTTCTTTATGATACAAAGACAAAGCTACCATTTCTTATTCTAAGTCAGCTAAAAAAACAACTTTTTTGGTTGTGTGTCTGTATTATCCTATACCTCCTGATGAACCTTATAGAAGACAGTTCATGTTAAGTGACTAGAAGAAGGGTAATGAAGATTTTATTAAACTTGTATAAAATCATCTAAAGAATATAGATCCATTACAGCATTTAGGGATAGATTCCTAATTAGTAAAGATTTCTCCCAAAGAAGATGTATATTAAAAAGCTATTTTGAAGATAAATAGTAGGGCTGGGGATGTGGCTCAAGCGGTAGCGCGCTCGCCTGGCATGCGTGCGGCCCGGGTTCGATCCTCAGCACCACATACAAACAAAGATGTTGTGTCCGCCAAATACTAAAAAATAAATATTAAAAAATTCTCTCTCTCTCTACCTCTATCTCTCTCACTCTCTCTTTTAAAAAAAAAAAAAAAAAAAAAAAAAAAA
>NW_026000242.1:14924049-14965664 GCF_001458135.2 Marmota marmota marmota
TTTTTAAAAAAAAAAAAAAAAAAAAGAAGATAAATAGTAAATCCTAAAATTCTATACATTGGAATTTAATTGTCCAAGCATAGTATTATTTTGTTTTAGACCCAATTTCTAAGCAAATAAAATTAAATTATAAAACTTTAAAGTGAAATATAACAAGCCCCTTTTAACCCCATCTTCATGCTGTGATGGAGAGAATGACAAATCTGTTTATTATGATTCTGATTCAAGTTAATAAGAAAAAGAACAAAGTTAAGTGAGCCTGAAAAAAAAATCTCATTTAAAAATTCAAATTTGATTCATGGTCTCTAATTTGATTTAAAACCATGAAGACAATTAAGCCCATTTTATAGAAAAAATAGCCAAATCTTCTGAAAATCTTACCAGTATTAAATACCATTTCTCAGGAAGCTTTGGATCTTTAATACTGCTCACTATTCTAAAAATCTAGTTTATCCATAAATAATGGTAAGTTTTCATTCTGTTTATCTTGTGTATTTTAAAATACCTCCCAGAATCATTCTGAAACATATAGACACATACATACAAATATGATTAAGCATACATATTTCTAATGTCAAATCAGAAGATTTTATCTTCTAAACCTAAAAGGTTGGCGGAGCATGGAAAGATAACAATGATAGTGTTCTCTTGTTCCCAAGTTTAAGAGTTAGTTTGTTTGTATCACTAGTAATGTTGTGTTACGAAAATCCCTAAGAAAAAAATAATCTTCAGATATAGTGAGAGGAAAAAAAAAACTCACTGGGCTAAAAATACAGTGTCTATTCAGAGACAATTTGTTAATTTTTTACTGTTACTAAATAAGGATGGGGTAGAGAGTTCCTCTAGATGATGAATACAAAGACTTGATAAAAACATTGTGCAAAACCCAGGTTAGATCTACACAGTCACTAATTCCCTATATTAAAGTAATCCAATTTGCTACGGTTTAACTTTAACAAATTAATTTAAAAAATCAATTCAAAAGACTTGTTTCATTAATAAGGCAGTAGAACAGAGATTAAGCTTCAAAGTTAAAATATAAGTAAAATGCTCAGCAAACTGCCTCCCCCAATAAACAATCCATTTCCCCTTCCCCTTCCCCTCCTTCCACTCCTTCCTCTTCTTCCTCCCTTCTTCCCCTTCCCCTTCCCCTCACCATCACAAAGGCAGTCGCAAAGCACAATGTGTCAGGGTGTTAAGAACAACACTGTCCAACTCAGAGACCAGCAGAGGATGTAAGTGGGCCAGAATCTTTATCTTACTTATCTAGTTTACTGACTTCAAAGACCCTGAGCCAGTTCTGATCAAAAATGTTTCTTTATTTTGTCTCTTACTTCCACTCTACCAATGAATTGAGAATGGCATGTAGCAGTGTTACTCTGAAGTTGGCTGTTTACTCTTTTACTTCACATCAGTGTCCTGCCACCCTTACACTTGTCTATGGTATTAATATGTCTCCCAAAGTTAATGTTAGAAAATTAATCCCAAAATTCATATGTTGATTGTAATTGGAGGTAGGACTCCTGAGAGCTAAGTCGTGAGTGTGGGTCCCCATCATGGCATTTTGACTTTATAAGCAGAGGAAGAAAGACACTTACTTGTTCCATCTTGGTTCCCTAAGACCGCTGCCGTGTTATGGTACAGTAAGGCCTTCACCAGAGCCCAGTACTGGAATTCTGTTCTTGGACTCCCCACACCTCCAGAATCAAGCTCTTAGACTTCCCAGCCACCAAAACCAGGATCCAAATAAACCTCTATTGGTTATAAGCAGGTATTTTGTTGTAGCAACATGAATATACACACTGTCCCATACACCAGACCTGACCCCTCAATGTCAGTTCCTGGTAGAAAGCCACACACCACAGATTTGGCTCAAAATAAGAGTCACAAGCTTAGAAAATAAACTTCTAGCATTCGTAAATTGTGTTCAAGAAAATATAGAAAATATTTTGTCTAATGTCAGTTTAGAAATACCAACATGCAACTTGTTTTATCTTTTTTAAAATAAATCTTTGCTTATTCATTATGTATAGCCAAGAGATGAGTACAAATATCAAAAGAAAAGCCAAAAGTTCTTCAACCTTTCTATACAACAAATAGTCTGAGCATAATAGAAAATCATGAACTACTATTTATAAAATCAATGGTTTTAAACGTGTACTATTTGGAGATTTTCATTTTGGCAACATGATGAAACTCTCCCCCGACAGACATCCAGAAAAATTGATAAGATGTAGTCAAAAAATTTTCAATAATTAAATACATTGCTAATTTTACATGAGAGAATCCCTAGAATCAGAAAAGGGAAATTAGGTGTTCTGGGTTGTGTTATCAACCCAAATAAATGCTATGGTATTGAGTATTATGCTCATACCTGAACAGAAGTATGTCCAGAGCTATAGTACTGAGTGTATGATGCCAATAACTGAACAGAAATGATGTTCAATTAGAACTATTAAAGCTCTATGTAACTCTCTACACCCTCTTTAACAGGACAAGAAAAAAATTTGCCCAATAAGACCTAACAAGACAACAATGAAGTTTAGTTTAGGCTCTGATCTTTGGGAACAAGGTAAAGGGTAAGAGAAAGGAAATTTTTAAAAGAAAAGGAAAAAAAAAAAAAAAAAGCCCAACACAAAACTTCAAAATGGAATACTTGAATTTATACCATCATAAGTCTCCAAGTCAAGAATTTTTTTAAGATTATGTTTAAATTCAGAATTTCAGAAATCTCCAAAAAAAAAGTAATAATACTCCAAAATATTTAAGCATGTTATAAAGGAACTACATCAAAAGATCTGTATAAAAAGCCTAAAATCAGACAGATTTTAGATAGAATAAAGGTAGTTTGTTAAATCAATGCAAAATAAGAATTTCATAAATGGTGGAACACAGAAAATAAAGTTGGATATATAGTTCATACTGTGCGACATAGTGAATTCCAAGCAGACCAAGCACTTGGAAGCAAAAAAATTAAGCCATAGAAGTGTCAGAATAATCCCTGGGAGAATTCTTTTAAAACTTTAGTGAAGATCCTATTCAGCTGTGACATGAAATTCAGCAACTACTGAATCAGCAAATTCAACTAACTAAATTTTTTAAAACAACTCATATAATGCACCAATAAAAAAATGGAAAAATTTTAAAAAAAACACCAGAAAAAGAAAAGAAAAGCAAGTTACTTGCAACTCATCAGATTAGAAGGAAAAGGCAAATGTTCCCCAAAATACATAATAAATATAAAGGAATATAAGGAAAATAGCCCAACATGACAAAGATATCATCAGTTTCCAGAAGAGCCAATATAATAAATAGTTCACCCATCATATGAAAATTGTAAAAGTAAACTCCACTAAGATACTGTTTCCCTCCTATCTAAAAAAATTGGAAAAGATCGAATATTTGAAAAAATGCTGTGTTAGGATAAAAGGTAGTATCATGTAGTATGAAAAATATATAATTAGCACAACTCAATAGCTACCAAATTTTAAAATTTACACTCTGACTTAGCAATTTCAGTTCTAGAAATGTATTCTATAGGCATTTTTTCTTAAATGAAGGGATATATATACTCCGAAATTTTTCAGTGTCAGAAACATATATATAATTTTGGCTATTGTCTGTTTCAAAAACCAATACCATGAATTTTATACCACTTTAGGAACACCTTGGAAAAATGTGTTTATAAACAGTAGATGTTTTTTCATGTAATTTTTATGACTGCTTTTTATTATCATTTCAGATATCTTGCATTTTTATGTATACTACAATTCACTTGGCGAAGTTTTTGAAGAAAATGTACAAGCAAGCAGAGCACAGTGATGCACATCTATAATCCCAGCTTGGAAGACTGGGGCAGAAGGATCACAAGTCCAAGTCCAGCCTTGGCTACTTAGCAAGACTGTCACAAAATAAAAAGTAAAAAGGGCTAGACATGTATTTCAGTGGTGAAGCCTCTAGGTTTGATCCCCAGTACCACCAACAACAAAAATAAAGCAAAATACAAAGAACATATAAAAATAAAGAGCAATAATAACTAAGAACTACAAAACTGTGTTTCAGTGAAATATAGGTAAAGAGCTGATATGTGTTTGTCATCAAAAACTTATGAAATCCTAATACTCCCCTTCAAGTGCAACTTTCTTAGATATAACACCTTTAAAATAAATACTGAAAGAGACAAAAGTGAATTGAATATGAAGGTATATAATTAACTGAATATACATACCAATTATAGTAGGATTTGCTGATGTTGGGTGGTAGAAATTAAGTTTATTTCAAAGGCACTGTATCAGTGTTTAATGATTTGTTTAACAAACTCTGAAAGATAATTAGGTTTGTTTTAATGTCTTAGTTATTGATTCCAAAACAGTGTTCAGTGTGTTGGGTGAAGTGTCTAATGGAGATAGGGAAATTAATGAACAGGTGGTTGCAGGCCATTGATGCAAAGTGATCAATCTTTTTCTTAGAAGAAAAACACACTAACATGCTTACACCTAACTACCACCAAGATAAAAAGGGATTGCTTGGATAAAAGAACAGTTAAGGGGGGCTTTAAGGAGGATTTATGTATGTAAAACTGGAAAACATACAAGAAAGTATGGCAAAAGTGTTATAATAATGTTAATCCTACCAACTAGTCAGATCTCTCCCACTATATTTGCAATTTCCATTCCCTAGATTTCCTGATGAGAACCATACTCTGTTTTATTTGTCATAACTACATAAAATTCAAAAGAATCACTAGTCATTTCCAGGTCATAAAAGCAATGAAAAACCACTGGGCAGTAAATCACAAAATGTAATGGAATGCCAGAGCTACAGTTAGTCTTTGAAGGATTCTTTCCAACTCACTGAAAGACAAAACACTCCGTGCTTGGTTTTTAACAAATATACCTAAAGTAATAATATGGCCAACTATTTTTTTCCACTTTTTTGAGTAACTGTATACCAACAGTTACATTACAAAATAATATTTAATTATGTGCTATATACCAGACCATGAGATGGTGAAAAAAGTTTTAGTTTTCTTTTTAAAAATAAATCCTGAAGAATGGGGATCAAGATTAGAGAAAGATCACAGGAGATACCATGAGGACTCATTTCTTAATAGCCTTCTACACTACATCCTTTCCAAAATCCAGTTTTTGAGTTCTGCCTATTTCAAGAAGCCATCTTGTACCCATTATAATACGTTCCTGAAACAATTCCTACCATATAATTAGTGCTTAAATTTATAGGATCGTGGGTCATTTCCTAATTTGTACACACAGTATTTATCTCCATAATATAACCCTGAGAAGTATGACAAGTGGAATATGCACATAGAAGGCCACAGCCACTACCAACACCATCCCCAATATACACACATATTATACTGGAAATGACACATATTAAAAAGATGGTCCATATAGATTTATATAGTGTATCAAGTGGCAAATTATGATAGATGACTCAAAAAGATCTAGTAATCTTCAAAAAAAACTAGAAAGTTAAAAATAAAGATATCTCCTGTCGAAAGATTATATTGCTTTGGCGATAGATAAAGAACAATAACTAGAATGTTGAAGTGCTACAGGAAATACTTTACAGTCAGGTAAAGAGGAATGGCATTGTGGTATGTGTCTGGGGTTGGTGGTAATTAAAATTTCTGGCCATGCACGTGCTTGTGTGTGCACATATATCATGAAGAAGCCAAAACAAAACACAGATTCAGTGGAAACATAATAATTTATACTTTGAATATACATAATCCAGTGCTCTCATTTTAAAAATGTGTGTCAAATCAACAGATTCCAAAAAAAACTTAGCATCACTCTCATCAGTATCTGTACCTTTCAATAATCCTCTTGCTTCCTCTCTACACATGCCCTCCAAATCAAATTGATAATCAGTCAAGACAGTTGGGTGTACCTCCTACTCCTTTCCACATGGGTTTTCAGCACTGCTTTCAAGAAACATGTCACAAAAGAATATCAAATAATACCAAAAATTTTAAGAACCTATAACTTCACAGGGAAGAATCTGAAAAATAACCCTCTCTATTGTCCCTCTAGGGTTTAAAAAATCTATTTCATTACAGGTAAAACAGATTTTTATCAATTAAGAAAGAAAATAAATAGCCATTCTTAGTTAACTATTCCATTCCCTTACACCTGTACCACTCTATTCATAACCTTTTATAATATTGTTTTATTATATCTTTTATTACCTTATATCTTGTGAAAATGCTCAGATATTCAACATTGTCATTGTGACCAAAACATTTGACAAGGTAAAAATGGGAGTTCATAACCCACTTGAATCAAAGTGTGAAATATGATATATCAAGAACTATGTAATGTTTTGAACAACCAACAATAAAAAATTAAAAAAAAAAAAAACATTTGACAAAAACAATTTTCCCACCCACATCTCGCACCCCTTCTCATCAATAGAACATGGCAACAGTGACTGGATGCTACTCCCATGACTAGGTTACATTATATGACTAAGGTGATAACTGATTGTGTTATGTTTTAACATATGACCCCATCTTATTAGCACACGGGAGCTACAGAATCTCTTTTAGCCTTAATGTTGTAAGCAGCCATGGTGGAGAAGCTCACATGACAATAAATGACAGATGGTCTCTAGGTGCTACGACTGCAGTTCAGGCTACCTTAACAAAAATACTACACACTCAGTAGTTAAACAACAGAAATTTATTTCTCATTTCTGAAACTGGGAAGTTCAATATCAAGGTGCCTTCCAATTAGATGGTCTCTGGTGATGGTCTCTTCCTCCTTAGAGATAAGTTTTCTTACTGTACCCTCATATGACCCAGAGAGAGGAGAGGAAGAGAGAAGAGAGAGATCATCTTTCTCCTGTCTCTTCTTACAATGGTAATAATCTCATTCAAGAGGGCTTTGCCTTCATGACCTCATTACCTCCCAGAGGCCCCAACTCTAAATACCTTTAAACTGGGAATTAGGACTCAGATTTGGAAGGTACACATTTAATTCATAGCAGATGGCCTTCAACCAAGAGTTCACCCCTCACAAAAGTGGAGCCCTAAGTAATACAGCTGCCTAAGAAATACATTCTGCTCCAGTCTAGCCCCAAGATAATAAAGCAAAATGGCTAGCACTTGAAAATATTGTTTTGAGACAATGAGCCCAAGTTCCAGCTATGCTATACACAGACTCCTGACAGAAAGTCTGGTAATACTTTGTCTTAAACTGCTACATTTGTAATATTTTTTTACACAAGGAAACTAATACACTGGCTTAGAATTGTTCTCTAGCTTGATTTTATTTTTCTTTGATGTACTTGGACTAACATAATATGCAATGCCCTCAATAAACACTTGCTGAATTACCTGTGATAACCCAGATCTTTATGGATCTCTTATATTTTGATCCTATGATAATGAACAAGCAAATGTAAAAAAATTTAAAAAAAAAAAAACAACACAAGAGCACTAGAAATTGCCTTTGAAATAGACCCAGCAGGAGCACCTTGTTCTAAAAAGAATGAGAAGCTATACACACACACACACAGAAAACCTTACTGAAATAATGCCACATTGGCAATTTCTTCACATCTTTTCTTTTTAAAGCTTCTATGTCTTCCTTTTCATTAATAACTATTTTTAAATATTACTATTTACAAAGTAATACTTCTGTTCATTGTGGTAAGAAATCGTTGATTATACACAGAATGGTTAAATGACCAGTCTCAGTCTATAACTTTGCTCTTTATTGTGTTGTTTTTAATTTAGGAAAGTGTCTAACTTGTATGTGCATATGCAAAAAAAAATTATAAGAGGGGACAAGATACTGTTTGGGGGGCTGAAGACATTTTAAAGGGGTAAGAAGAATGTAAAAGGCATCTTCACCTAGGAGAAAATGGAAACTGATTTAGTACTACCATATCAACACAGAAACTAATGCTACCATACAAACAGGTTATAAATATTTACATTTTTGTTTTTTCTTACTTTATTCTCACAAAAGGGTACCTGAGAAAATTCAGGCATTGAGAGGTGGGGAAATTTGCTAATAATCAGAAAACAGAGCTCACTGTATTCAGGATTCACAGGTCTTCTGATATCTAGTCAAAAAGAATTTTCTCTACACATACCTGAGCTGTTTCCAATCTTCGAGTATAACATTTCATATATCTTCCTAAAACACACTAAAAGCATACTCTGAGCTGAAGCTTTAGGAAGGAAAAAAGATAAGCAGACAGCACACAGGTCTCCTTGCTGATTCTACAGTAGTTTACCCATTAGCAAAGATGCCATTTCTCTTCACAGGGTAGGCAGCTAAGTAGAGATGAACACTAAGTTTTTATTGTAAAATAATACTGCTAGAAAACTATGGTTTCATTAAACATCTTCTTAACAAAATTGGAACAATCACACTCTGGCATTCAAAACCCCCATTCTACAATCCAAGTGCATACTCTAATAACTACAGGTTCTCTTTGATGCAGAGGAGATGCACTAACATCTTCTCATCTTGCTCAGTCTGACAATGTGAGAATTGGTACTTGAGCATATCTGCCAACCCAAAGGATTACCTTTTATCAATTTCAGCATATATTTGACAAAATGATATATCACATAACAACAATATACATTTCTCTCTGTACATACTGCATAGGGATGCAAAAAAATGGGAGAAAATTCCTTTATAACCTTGACAAGAAGCTAATTTATAGATCAGACAATATAAGGGTAAATGTAATAAGGTACAGTGAAAAATCATCAACTGAGAAAATGGGACTAGATAGCAATTCCACAGAAGCAATACTATTACTCAAATAAACAGTTCAACCATATTTTTGCCCAATAGAATTAGGAAAAAGACTCATTTCATACAATTTTCCTCATGACTGTTCATTAATCAACAAGAATTTGATTTATTGTAAGCCTGGCACTAGATGTTCCAAATATTCACATCATTAGGAGGTCATTAGGAACATTAGCTCTAGCTAGGCAGACAGGTAACAAGGAAAAAGAGAAGTGCTCAAGGCTGACACAGTCAACTGGAGAACAAAGACAGAAATGTTAAGGTAGTCATTTTAAGAAAGAACATAAATGCTAAAGTAAGTTAGAAAAGGGAATGAACAACACAGGCTGAAAAATAAGGCTGAACTCCTCTTAGAAAGTCAATATGATCCTCTTCAATATCTATACATATATTCCACTAGCCAACTCTGTATAAGGTATAGTGCTACATCCCAGGATATGAAATTAAAACAGACATTATCTCTGTTCTGTAGTATCCAGCCATAAATTATAAATAAGTTGGATATACAAATAATTATAATGTGATAAATGTTTCAGGGGTGTGAAATCTGTGCAAGAGCAAAAGAAGGAAACAAATTTAACATTAGCCATTTCTCACTGGGCCCCCCCCCAAAAAAAATTAATCCTTAATATCCTTACACATCCACTGAAGGTAATGAATTAACTTCTGTTACATGTGTAGGGTGTTAGCATCATGTATCACTCTTCAGGAAACAGAAAAGTGTCACTCAAATCATTGTCTGAATAAGGTTCCAATGAGAAACCCTGGCAGAAAACAAGGACTTCAATCAACTAGTGGGGCTTCACCTGATAAAGACAATAAGGATAAGATATCCCAAAGAAGGAGAACATTTGTCCCTACAAGGAAAAGATATATGCCAAATTTGGAAAATTCTCAGTATTTGGTAGAAATGGAAGCAGAGGTGAGTGACTAAACTGTTTAGGAGTGACTAAACTGAAAATAGGCAAACTAGGGGATGAAAAATTGTGTTTTGCATCAAATTATGAAGCACGTAATATGACATGTTAAGGATTTGGGAATTCATACATAAAAAAGGGCAGAGAAATACTATAGAGGTGTGCTCAGATTTCTCCTACAGAACTTCTTTAGATGGTTCCAATTCACAAAGGCCAAGACTTAACCCTTTTAAAACACTATCATATCCACCACTCAATAAACAGAAAACTGAATGTTCTATCCAAACTTGAGCCTAATATTTGCCAGTAAGTGGATAGAACTGGACACTATCATGCTAAGTGAAATAAGCAATCCCAACAATCAGAAGCCAAATATTAGTTCATAACCCACTTGAAGCAAAGTGTGAAAGATGATATATCAAGAACTATGTAATGTTTTGAACAACCAACAATAAAAAAAAAATGTCATATTACAAATAAAAAAAAAAAAAGAAGCCAAATATTTTCTCTGATATATGGATACTAACACACAGTTAGGGGGAGAGGAAAGAAGAGAAGTTCAATGGACTAGACAAAGGGGGATGAAAGGAAGGAAGGGGGAATGGGAATAGGAAAGTCAGTAGAATGAACTGGACATAACGTTCCTAAGTTCATATATGAATACATGACCAGTGAAACTCCAAATCATGTACAACTGCAAGAATGGGATCATAATTAGAATAAGTTATACTCCATATATGTAAAACATGTCTAAATACACTTTATTGTCATATATATCTAAAAAGAATTTTTAAAAAAACAATTTGAGCCTGAACAATTTTTGAATTTAAAAAATATAACAAGAGGCTGGGGTTGTGGCTCAGTGGCATGCACTTGCTCCTCACATGTAAGGCACTTGGTTCAATCCTCAGACCACATAAAAATAAATAAATGAAATAAAAATATTGTGTTCATATATAACTAAAAATTTTAAAAAAAGAAAAGTAAAAGTTGTCATCTACATTTTATCAAAGAATAACAGAACTCAAAAGAAATAACTTAATTTTCAGATTATCTTGGTGATCAGGAGTTGAAAAAGACATTTCCATTACAGTTTTAACAGGTCTTTGATTGAAATACCTATCACAAAGATTATATAGAAAAAAATATAGTAGAAACAACTATTGAAACAGAATGCAAAGTTAAAACTTCAGAAGGCCCAAAATCTTTTTTCCCTGAATACACCTGAGAACTATAACCATTTTTTTCAGAAATCTAATATTCTAACATCCTCAATCCTCTTCTCATTTAAAAAAAAAATGCTCTTAATGGAGATTTGACATTCAACTTTAAAAAGTGAAGAAATTCTAACACATACTGAAATAGTGGAGAATTAATTTGTATCCTAAATCTGCAAACCTTTAAACAAATGAGGTCCATATTTTGTACTAGCTGAAAAGGGGGGAATATTTAACAGAGTACATTATGGTAAGCCCAATAAGCCAGTAATGAAAAAAAAAATAGTACTTGATTCTATTGATATGGGATATCGAGAATAGCCAAATTTATAGATAGAGAAAGTAGAATGGTGGCTGTCAAAAGACTGTGGAAGCTATATATCTGAAAACAGGCATTTTTTTAATGATTATAGAATTTTTTGCAAAATGAAAAAGTTTGGAGATTGGATATATAGATACACACAAACCAAAACACTGTGCACTTAGAAATGGTTAAGATGGGACATTTTATTTTTGTCACAATAAAAATAGGAAATTAAAACTTAAAAAGAAAAAAATTAAAAATTAGAGATCAGAAGAAAATTCATTAAGACTCAAATAGTAAATAACTAAGGAAGTAGTCCACGTCTCAAGAGGGTGAAATCAAAGGAATACTTATTAAAGACTAAGAGTTTTATAGAATTTTATTCTGTAAGCCTTGAAATGTTTAAGGGGTCAAAACAATGATGCAACTGAAATGCTGGTTTAGGTAGATAAATGTGACAGTAAATATTAAAATAGATAGGAGAGCAGGAGGTAGGGACTCAAGTAAGCAAATCTGAAAGAAATTAAAAGAACTCAAAAGATGAGTTCAATGCCTATGTCAAGGTTTCTAATATGGACAAGAGGAAGGATGCATCCTGCATCCTACTCCTTTGTAATCATTACTGAGGAAAGGCTAAGCAAGCAGATAAATTCACAATACACTGCAAAAGGTACAGAGAAGGCCCTTTCTGTTGCGCTTCAGTCTCAAGGCCATTTAACAGAGATCAAAGAATTGCATTATTTATGACTTTCCTTACTTGAAAAAGTCAGCAAATAGCCACTGTTCTGTTACTTGCTGTTGACCAAGCACAATAGGAATATTGACACTCCCCAGAATTCTACCTGTTATAATAAAGATACAGTTCTCCTTGCAAATTGTATAATAGATGACATTCTGAAAGGCTTCATAAAGAAAATTATGGAAACTCTACTTACATGTTAAACGTACTAGACAAACCCTATCTTCTATGTAGAGCTCTGTCTCCACAAGTGGATCTTTTTGTAATAGAAATAATTTATCTGTTATATCTTACAGTGGATTCATTGCATGCATCTCCACTATGGCTTGGGAGAAAGGCTTGGAGTGAGGTAAAAAGAAAGCACCAAATCAGATAAAGGGACTTTCTTACTGTGTTTGCTGCTACAACAAACTACCACTAACTGGTAATTTATAAAGAACAGATTTTTCTCACAGTTCTAAGGACTAGAAAATCCCAGATCAAGACTCCTACATTTGGTGAGTACCTTAATGCATCATAATACAGTGGAAGGCATCACATAGAAAGGAAGGAAGAGAGAAAGATCTTGCTGTGTATTCACAAGAGAGTGCCAAACTCCATGCTTTATCAAGAGCCCACTCCCTCAAAAGAGCATTAATCCATTCATGAGAGGTGCTCAACAACCCAATCACCTTTAACAGGACCAGCCCTCACTATATCACTGTTTTCAGGATCACATTTCCAACACATGAACTTTGGGGGACACATTCAAACCATATCAGATATTACAACTATTTTTTCAAACCAAAAAAAGGCAACACTAAAAAATGAGATCAGAATTATTTGAAGTATGTTAATAAGAACATAAATTATAATAAAATTTAGATTATTTATACTTTAGTATATAAACAATTTTCAGATAAAAAAGAGTGAAGATGATATACATAGCTTATATGGGGGAAGTAGCATTTCAAGAGTCAAAAGCAAAATTAGACTCTGAAGTGACACAACTTTGAACTAGAGTACGGAAGAAAAAAAAAACACATGCTTGCCTAAGATTCTGAGTACAAGTGAAATGTATTGGTGATCAATGGATACATCCTAATAAACTCATACAGCATCCTCTAGGAAATGCTCATGCCATTAGGCAAGACAAAGATCAGGAGAGCCAATAAATTCTGTTCAGGCACATGCTAGTCAAGGTGCAATGCATTTGAAAATAAGGGGAAGGAGAAAGCCACAACAAATAACAAATTTTATGTCATCTGTGGAGAATGAAATCAATTTTGATTAATCATGAGTTGGCTATATTCCTCCTAAAGTAAGCCAATATTTACCCTAAAGACTGATATATATCTGCACATAATAACTAAAATGTGTTCTGATAACCCTATTTCCTTCCTGGCCAAAATATTCTCATTATAGTTCACTACTTTAATCAAATTGCCTATCTAGAGACTTGTCTCTCAAGTGAGTCATTTATGTAACTCTTCTTTAAGTGATAATAGTGAATACCACAAATTCAAAACATAAGGGAATTTTTCTAGAACTTTAATCCATCAAAGGGTAGATATCAGGCTAGGGTTGTGGCTTAGGGGTAGAGCACTGGACTAGCACATGTGAGGCACTGGGTTCAATCCTCAGCACCACATAAAAATAAATAAAGGTATTATGTCCATCTACAACTAAAAAAAATATATTTTTTAAAAGGATAGGTACCACTAATTGAATTCCTTTCTTTCCTTCCTTAGTAAAAGAACTGATTTCTTCAGTTATCAAATGACCTGCTTCAGAGGAGGTGGGTTTATAAACTCCCTGGTTAATCTTAATTGGTGAAATTCAGCACTCTTGAGCCTAACTAGCTGTACAATAGAATCACTGAGGATATTTGTCCTCTTCATGACAAAAACACACTACACAACAAGATAATTAAATAAGAATTGTGGGGGAAGATTTAATTACTTTGGAGTTTACAGTGTCTTTTACTCATGAGAGCACAAATCTGAGGACAAAAGTCAATTCAGTAAGGACATCAGAGTGTAAGAGCAAAACCTTGATCTTGACATTATTGAATACACTGACCCTAGAAATGCCTTTCACCCATGTTTCTCATTATGTAAACAATTTTTCCTTGTTCTATATGCCACCTTTAGTTGTGTTCTTTTTAGTTGCAGTGTAAAGTATCCTAGGCACAAAACATTAGCAATACAACCTTCAGAATTAAAGCCTGGTTTTATAAATGAAGCAGACTTCAGTCATTTTGTTGAAAAAGTGCATTTAATACGTGTCAGCCAAGAATTTAATCACTGTACTCTATATGAAAATGCTTTTTCTCACAGCTTATAAACAGATCTAATGTTGAATATTTGAAAAAATAGGCATATGTATATTCAATTGCCTCTCTAAATAGCTACACATTCTTCTTTGAAACTGAGTGATACGGTAGTATATATAGCATCACCTTTTCACAAGTGTTTCAAGAGCTACCTCTCAGATATACCTATAAAATTAATTTGAAATAAAGAAGAACATTCTAAAAAACAAAATAAACAGGTAACATGTCCCTCTTTTACATGGTCTCTTTGTGTCCACTAGGCTGTTCCAGGACCCCATAAGATACCAAAATCTGAAGATGCTCTAAACTACCTTCAATAAAATGGAGTACTGCTTGCATACAACCTTTGTATATCTCCCTGTATACATTAAACCATGTCAGAATTACCTACAATATCTATACAATGTAAAATGTTATGCATATAATTGTTATACTGAATCTGGGGAATAATGAATAAAGTCTGTACATTTCAGTACAGATACAATGTTTAAAAATATTTTTGATATGTTGGTTTAATCCACAGATGCAGTACCGGCACACACAGATGGCTCATCTAAATACACTAAAAGCAACTGCCACCAGACTCACTATACCACTGTTTTCAGGGTCACATTTCCAACACATCACTGAAGGTGAATACTATTCAACTTTGGCTCTAATATAAGGTGTAACATGAGGAGGAAGCAACTTATTTAAGGGGTTCGGCCCCAAAATTCAATTCTAAGTCAATTATTTAGAACTTTTTCTTGTTTTACTCTCAAATGCAGAAAGCTTGTCATTTCAAAAGTTCATCTCCCCCTCTACAACCTATTTTCTGGATTTGACCTCTCTCAAATCCTCACAAATCCCCATTTCCTCAATGAGGTCCTCCCCTGGGGCTCCTTCCCTAAGACTATTATCATGTTCAGATGTCCCAGTTTTCACATTTATTTTAAAAGCATTCCCTGTCAGCTATAGCCTCCATTCTTCCACCCCTTCTGCCTTTCACAGTCAACCTCCTTGAATCATGGCCCACTCATCCTTTCTTCCATTCATTTTATCAACCTACCTCAATATGGCCTTTCACCTCCACAAGTGAGATAGGGAAAGATCACCAATTATTATTGCCTCATTGTTAAAAATAACGAACTCTGTTAAGTCTTTTTTATTAATTTTTAAGCTTCCATTAAAGCCAAACTAAAGTTTACAAAGATGATTAAAACATTCTTGTATCTTTAAAAAGCTTACAATAAAATAGGACTAACAATCACAGATTTCTTCATTCTTTCTGTGATGCCGGGGATCAAACTAAGGGGTCACACATGCCGAGTACTAACTTTATCACTGAGCTACACTCTTGGCCCCCAATTTATTTATTTTATTCCAGAGACAGGGTCTTCTTATGTTACCCAAGATGATGTCAAACTCCTAGGCTCAAAGTGATCCTCTTGCCTCAGTCTTCTAAGAAGCTAGGCCTAGAGGGACAATTCTAATACAGGGGTAAATTCAATGAATGAGACTTATATATGTGATAGAGAAACCATAGGAAATAGGCTAGAGAAAATGGTTTCAGTGAAGTGACGAATAACCTCCGTGATAAAAGTTAAACAGGAATCAATTAACACTAAGAGCATGGATATTCCAGGGAAAACATATGTATGTGAAGAAAAGAGAAATGACCCAAACTCAGGCCATGGCCATGAACACTGAAGAGGGGATAGATCTCAGTGACACAATTTGGTGCCACTGACTTCCCTCCTAATATGCTCTCTCTGGCTTTTCTCCTATCCTTGTTTTGCTGGATTCTCTTTCTATAATTCATTAGAGTCCTGCCCTCATGCTCCTCTCTTTCTAAATGCTTCAAGAAGATCTGATCAAAGCTTACTACTAGCTGGCAATCCGGTAGACACAGCAAACAGCATTACTATAAAGGAATAGAAATGTCCATTTTTAACTTTAATGATAGCACCTATGAGCAAAAGAAGATTGAGTTCTCTCTATAGAATATACTAAATTATTTGCTTTGATAAAAGTACTGTACAAACTGAAATTTAAAAATAGCAAATATGAGAATATGGTACATGAAAAATAGCCTAAGTTATACTACCATAAATTAAGATGTACTGAACAGAAACAAGCAAAAGCAGTTCTAAAGGAATAGAACTGAAAAATCTAAAGTGCTTTAGAAATAGTCTTACGTAGAATTTAATTGCAGATGAGAAATATTAATCATAGATTTCAACCATATCCAAAAGACATTTGAACTCAAGAGTCTAAAGTGATTTAGAAACAATCTAAGTAGAATTTAACTGCAGATGAGAAAAACTGATCATGTAGATTTCAACCACATCCAAAAGACACTAAAAAATGACTGCTGAATGAAGTGACTGAAGAAATGAAAGACTGAGCCTCCTCTGAAAAAAGTAGGGTCCTCCATATTAAAATTTATATCTGAAAATGCTCTGCAAAACTGCCTGTGGCAAGAGCAATTCCTAATCAGAAACCTAAACAAAGAAACGGTTTCTAAGATATAGCCAAGGCCCATGCCTATACCATATATAATCTCATATACCATACTCATCACCTGAGCTTGTTAGAATTAACTGGAGAATTTGTGCCGTAAATCTGCAAACCATTAAACAAATGGCCTCCATATTTTGTACTGGCTGAAAAGGGGGAATATCTGACAATAATCTTTCCTGAGGTCTATGCTGTTAGTTCCCAATCACCCAAGGAAACATGGCCCTTTACTTATATCACAGAACCTTTTAAATTTTTTAAAGAGAAATTTAAAATAGCATGATTCAGTTATCCATTCAGTTAGCTATACTAACTTTTGCTANAAAAAAAAAAAAATATATATATATATATATATATATATATATATATATATATATATATATATCCAACTGTTCATCAAAATAAATAATGGGGGTAGAGGATAGTTCCTTGGTTTTCAACTTTACACTTTTAGAACCCCTGGTAACCTCTGTTACCTTTTTAAGAAAGGCTATTTCAACTATAAGTTAGAACTATTTTAAACACAAATAACTTTCTTCTTTTACTCTATGGGAATAAGAAGAGGGAAAGGATCAATAGGAACTGAGCTAATCCTTTCATACAGCTAAATATTATGCACATCATTTGATATACATCATAACATTATAAACTAAATTTTTTTTCATTCAATTCAATTCCATTAGATGAGCTTCTCTGTAAGTACATTAGCTTACAATGACAATTCACATTGTAAGGTACTTAATTTTCCTTCCTCTTGAAAATTTCATTTTAGTCAGCTTATGTAAATCAGTACCTTTTCTACCCCAAGGCTGGAGGAGTTGTTAATAGAAACATTTTGCAACAATAAAACCCAGGCATCTATGTTAATAAAGTACTTAAGGAGAATATTCGGGATATATTATTTCAATGTGTTATATAATAAAATAGCATCCTTTGGGACACAGAGAAGTATATTTATGGAAAATGTGGTCAACTATAAAAACTACAAATCCAATTAGCACCAATAAAGAATTTTAGTGGACAGGTTTTAAAATGGGTTTACTTAAAAGACACTCATATTGGAAACAACCCCAGCCAGGGTATTTGCTGGCTTAACCCAACAGATTAGCCTTATACCAAAGCAAGCATATTGTTGGGGCAGGGCAGGAGTAGTCCCCAGAAGCCACATCTGAAAGTCATCTTAACAGGATTTCCTTTTGATGCACAAACTAAAGGGAATAGGATAATTTTATCTTTTGGATTCAGCACACAACATGTAATTGATAAACTGTACTTTCGTCTGTAACTTCAGTCAGCATATTCTGTGTTCTTGCCATTTGTAGTTGTCTTTTTTCATTATGTATATGGATCTGTTTTGAAAAGTAATCCAATTGTAAATGGGCATTTTACTCAGAAAACAAGGTGGAAAAACACTAAATTAGCGATAGTCATTATCTTTATCTCCTCATCTATCACTATGTGTCCATATCTTTGCCAGTATTTTCTATAAATAATGTAATCTCATCCCCAAGAAACTATGAGAAACAGACTTTCTTACCCTTTCACGTAAGGGGAAAATGAGACTACTTTAAACTTGCCCCAATCTCTCATAGCATGCAAGCGGCCCAACAGAAAGTGAGAACTTGTATATCTTACTCCAAAGGTTTTGAGAATTTCCTCTATTCTTTTTAGACCCAGAATTCTATTCCAAATGTATCCCAAGTAAATAACAGGACTGACAGAGATATCTGCAGCTTTTTCTCTTTTAATAGCAAAAGTAAAAACACCTAACATTAGGAGATGGTACTCCAATACATTGAGATGTTATGCAACTAACATGAACCCATATAAATAATTTTAATGTGAAAAAAGGACCCACAAAATGATGTGAACGGGAAGTTCTAGCTCCAGTTAACAGCTGAACAGCTTGTATCAGAATGGTAGTCCCAGATGATGATTACAAAATCAATATGAAATATATAAAACAACTACTTGTACTGAAGAGAAGCAGTATCAAGCAGAAATTAAAAGGAATTCTCAGGAAAGAAGGAAATTATGCTGCATGAAATTCCTGTTGTATTAGTTTTCTACTGCAGGATAACCAGTTACCAGAAACCTAGCCACTTAAAATAACAGCTATTTATTAGCTCAGAATTCTGTTAAATTAGAAATCTGACATAATGCAGCAAATTCTCTGTTTGGGATTATTGGAAATCTGAAATCAAAATGTCGGCTAGGCAAACTGCTCATCTGAAAGCTCTGGAGAAAAATTCACTATCAAGCTCTTTAAGGTTGTTAGCAGAATTTGGCTCCTTGTATTTATAAGACCTGAGGCCCCCTTTCCTTGCTGGCTATCAGGCAGGGACTTCTCACTTTTTTGGATTCCTTTCTCACATAATGTCCTCCATCTATAGGCCAGCAATGCTGTGTCAAATACTTCTTTGCTGCTTCTGTCACTGGCCAGAGAGTGAGAGGCTATGGGAGTAGTTAAGCCCACAAAGATAATCTCCCCTATGTCAATGTTATATTAAACATCATCATGAGAGTGATATCATATTCACAAATGCCAGAGATTATGGGTCTTTTTTAGTGTTCTCCCTACCTGACCCACTTACATGGTTTTTCCTCCCTGAAGACATTCCGAAATCCATTATGGACTAGTGGCTCTAAAACCAGAAAGATACTCTCCACTAGTCTGAGGAATCAGATCATTTAGCATGGGTCCAGACATAGACATTAAAAGAAATCTCAAAACAGAGGGAGCCACAAGAGAAGGTGGCTCGAATCTGCATATAACTCCTGAAATTCTTTTCTGACAACTGAAATGCACATGCTAACAGCCAACTCCAAGAAGCTCAGGAAGAAATGGCAGAGACTGCAGCTGTCCCTCACTGAAACAAACACAAAGGTTGAAGTTTGAGTCCCAATAAATTAGAAGAACTTTGTAGACACCTTGGGCTTTCCATTAAAATGCCAGAAAATTTCTAGAACTTCAGTTTTTCATAACTGAAGGTGAAACCAAAACAGACCTGACTTAATAAGATGGAAAATAAAGCTTCCACATTTTAGGTGGCCTATCAGTAATTTAATCATCTGTTAAAATATACTTCAAAGGAAGATAAAATCATATCTCTACAATATAGCATCTTAAGCATATGATAAAAAAATCAGAAATGAAAAAAAAACAGAAAAATATGCCTCATAGTCAATAGAAAAAAATCAATAGAGACAAATATCTTTAATAAATATGTGAAAAAGATGGATTTCGTGGGCTTAAAAAAGGGGTTATTTCAAAACAGATTGAAATACTAAGGGGGGAAAAAAATCCCAATGAAGAAATAGAAATCCCACAATTTAAAAAACAATTTCTAAAATGAAAATTTCAGAGAAAACTAGTTGGAAATTGAACACAAAATAAAGAACCAATAACCTGAAGACAGGCAAACAAATCATCTGTACAACAAGTTAGAATTAGATGGCCAAGAATTTAGAAATCAAAACTGACTAGACCTAACACAAGGGAAAACAGGGAGGTAAAAAAAAAAAAAAAAAAGAACTCTGAATATCCCTATATATACACCAAAGAACCAAAATTTGTAATTTAAAATTTTCACACAAAAATTCTCCAGGCACTGTTAGCCTCACTAATGTACTTTACTGCATTTGTAAGGATTAAAAAAAAAAAAAAACTCACAAAAAACATTCCATTTTTCATATAGGGCCAAGCATAACCCTGACATCAAAACCTGCTACAGACACTATAAAAGAAAATCACAGTATCACTCATGAATACAGAAGCAAAAATTCTGAACAAAGTATTATGAAATTGAACCAAGATTCTATATATATATATATATATATATATATATATATATAAAGGTAATAAAATGACTCATTTGGATATAGCCCAGGAAAGCAAAATCAATTAATATAATTCACTACATTAACATATTAAAGGGAAGAAACTCTATCATTTTAATCAATATATAAAAAGTACTTGACTAAATAATGCCCCTTCATAATTTAAAAAATAAAGCACTCAGCAAAGTGAGAAGAGAAGGCAACTTCCTCAGTTTGATGAAAGACAGCTATGGTGTAGGTAAAGAGAAATTTCACTAACTTTCTAGCTCCTCTATCTCCCTGGCAACCTGATAAAAGTAGCATGTCCATACCTTTATTCTTCAGATTATGAGACTGACGCACAGCCCACTGTGCCAAGAGGGCAGCTCATATGTTTATTCTTATAGTAAAAATGACACCTGGTTGGAAGACTTCATCTGGATTCAGAACTAATAATCTGATACAAAGTATAAATTCAGACTTCCTTGTCAAGGACATGTTCCTTGAAGGAACCCTGGAAAAGACATCTTAGAGAGTTGTTAACAAGACACAGTATCTCCTTAGGACCATGAGGCTTCCAAGACAGGGTGGCTCTGCCACACATTCAATGTGGATCTTGTCTCCCTGCACTTGAACTCTCATTGGGGGCCAAAATCAGCCAAAATAAAGCAGAATTGCTAAGCTATAAAATCCAAAACTGAACAACGCATTTGTAATCAAAGTTCTCATGTGTTTTTCATAAAATCAACAACTACGATTTAAAATTTATATGGAAATTCAAAAGATTTAGCATAGGCAAGATAATACTGAGGAAAAATACAGTTGAAGGCCTTACCTTAACTGTTTCCATGACTTAATATAAAACCATAATAACTGAGGCAGCTTATGATATTGGCAATAAGGATAAATATAGATGATAGAGCAGAATAGAAAGTCCAAAAATGGAGTTTAGGCAGAAGCCCATCTTATTCATTCAGGGAAATAGACTGGTAAAGAAATTATATACAAACATTGAAAATCTACATAGAAATAAACACATCTCAATCCCTATCTTACTGAAGAAATTCGTTCCAATATATTGTAAAAATTAAAATTATAAAACTCTGATAACTAAGAATACAATCTTAGTGATATCTTTCTACAGGCAATGCCTTCATAGAGCACAAAAAATAAAAAAGTAACCAAACACACAAAAAAAATTTAAACGATACACTGGATTCCAAAGTTAAAATTTTTTTAATTTCCAAAAACAACATTAAGAAAATTAATTCTACCAGATGCTTTTGCAAAATATATAGAAAATGATCAAAAGGCATATAAAAAGATACATAATTTGTCATCAGAAAATGTCACAATCAGATAACACTAGACTGGCTAAATTAAAAAAGACTGATAATAAAAATTTAGGAGAGTATGTAGAGCAAATAAACTATCATATATTGCCTATATATATTACAGCCACTCTGAAACACTGTCAGTTGTTTAAAACAAAATTCTTCAAAGCCAACATACAGATATGTTGAGCTATAAAATTTTTTGTTGTGAGGAACCATTATATGCATTGTATGGTTAACAGTCTCCCTAAATTCAATCCATTTTCACCAACTGAGATAATAAAAATGTTTCCAGATTGCCACATTTCCTGGGAAGGGGGATTGTTTCTAACCAACCCACAATTAAGACCCTCTGCTTTATAAACATAAATATAATCAACAATTCCATCCACAGCTATTTATCCAAAAGATGTGAACAGGTACACCCTTAAAAGATTTATGCATATAATTGAGACAATTTCATTTGTACAAGTAAAAAGTAGAAATATCCCAAATGTCCATCCATAAATTATATACTCATAAAATAGAAGACGACTCAGCAATAAAAACAAACTACTGATACATCAAGTAACATGAATTTTAAATTATGCTGAACAAAAGAAACAAGATATAAAAGAAAACAAGCTATTTGAGTATATTTATGAGTTCTTCAGGCAAAGCTAAACTATGGTAAATATAAAACTAGTGTGGTTGTTTAGGATAAGATCAGGGGCTGGAAAAGGCACAAGGGAATTTACTTAAACTCTGGGCCTTCAGTGCATGTAAACTATAGCTCAAAGTTCATCTATTCCTCCCATGCTCCCGCTCCCAAAATGCCAAATGTCTTCTTTGATATAAAGAGGCTGATTCATAGTGGGATAGGAAGCTGGAGCATGGGAGGAATAGACGAACTCTAGATAGAGCAGAGGGGTTGGAGGGGAATGGAAGGGGCATGGGGTAATTAATGATGGTGGATTAATTAATGTGATGATCATTATTATCCAAAATACATTTATGAAGACACGAATTGGTGTGAATATTCTATGTATACAACTAGAGATATGAAAAATTGTGTTCTCTCTCTCTATATATATAATAAGAATTGTAATGCATTCTGCTGTCATTTATAAATTTTAAAAAATTACATTAAAAAATTAAAATAAATTTAAATAAATAAATTGCAACTCAAAATGGGGACAAGTTGTGATACTGTACCAAAACTGCAAATGTGCATGTTTATGTTGAGAAAATGAGAAAACAAAAATAGAGTGTAAAACTAATTCTGAGGTAACAATGATTTTTGGTGTCATCGTTATATAAATTTTAAACAATATTTATGGAAAGAAGTGAGAAAGCCAATAAGCATTCCTTGCTAAAACCTGCCACAGGCACAAACCAAGATCGTCAGGCATTGCTTTGAGATATTGTACTTAATAGATGCTTAAATTTTCCTAAGTTGTACAAATATCAAGGCTTAACATAAATTCCTCTTACTCTTTTCAGTAAGCTGGTCACTAATTCCTGAATTAAAGAGACAATATCGCACTCATTTGTTTATACGCTAACTCAATTGTCAAATGAATTATGTGCTTCCTTGGGAAGGTCAAAGTCTTCATAGATTCATCCACCAATGCAACTTGTCACATTTACAAGCCAGTATGCAGAGAAAAACCTATTTAAGATTATTAACTTTTTCATTTCCATTTAATTTCCTGTGACAATCTTACCCTCAAAGTTACAATGTTTCCTTCATTTCACTAATGAGCTAGACAGCTTTCACATTAATTTCACTTCCTTCAAATTGGATGCATTTGGCAGTACCCACCATTTAAATGAGCTAATGTCTAACTCTGAATAGTTCTGAAAATGTTTCAGCACACTTTCTGTCACTCATAAAACTGCCTGGTACTGGGGCTGGGGTTGTGGCTCAGCGATAGAGCACTCGTCTAGCACGTGTGAGGCCCTGGGTTCGATCCTCAACACCACATAAAAATAAAATAAACAAAATAAAGGTATTGTGTCCAACTACAACTAAAAAATAAATATTAAAAAAAACTGCCTGGTACTGGATGTGTTCAATAGAAGTGCACACTGGTAAGAAAAGTTGTAATTACCAAAGCACTCTATGCTACTGGCCACTCAGTTGAAAAAATTATGTGTCTTCTGGATCTACCAAGTTAGATAATGAACTTAAGAGTGAGCAGTACGTGATTTTCACTGGACAGGCGGGGGATTACATAGCATCCTCAAAGCTTAACAGTGAACTGTGTGAAACAGCATATTTAATATCCCTATGTTTTTCCACAATACAAACTATAAAACAAAGCAAAACTCTTCTTTGCTGGGGAAAATAGAACACAGTATAAGAAAATCCACAAGGAGTTTGTCTGGAGGGAAGAAAATGCTATACAATGTTTTCTAGGTACAACTTGTCTTAGGTTCTGACACTGAAGAAAAGGTTAATACCTGAGATATAACTTAAGGCCAAGGTTTAATTCAAGGCAGGAATTTCCAGGTAAATCTTGCCAAAAGGTTGAGTCTGATCTGATTCCTCCAGCAAGGAATGAATTTTAAAAATATACAAGAAAAAATTTAGGCCCAGTGTGTTGGCACAGGCCTTTAATTCCAGCAACCCAGAAGCTAAGGCAGTAGGATCGCAAGTTCAAGGCAGGCCTTGACTAAGTAGCAAGACCCTTTCTCAAAAAAGAAGGGGTGTATAACTTGGTGGTAGAGAGCCCCTGGGCACAATTCCCAGTACTACAAACATCAATAATTTAAATATAAACCCAATGACCAAAAGAAAGAAGATACCAGCAAATAACAGATTTTAACAAAATAGTACAATGAATTAATTAATTAACAAATAACTAATTAACATGAAGAAAAGTGTATAACCAAAGTGCCTGCACAGGGCAATGCCCATAATGACCCTCCTAGTCACACTGCCAATGGACAATAATTCTCACCTCACTAAGGTGTAATATACCAAGGCAAAATTTATTCTCTTGCTGCGTACAAAATACAGAATCAATGTAATTATTCCATACTTCCTACTAGCAACAAGTAAGACAACAAGTCTGATTTAACCTTCCTGGTTGTCCATCAGTCCCAAACCAATGGGAGGTGGGGGATTGAACATAAAAGCACAGTAACATCTACTTATCCTCAAGGACACATTGCAAGACGCCCAATGGATACCTGAAACCACAGATAGTATCAACCCCTATAAGTTTTCCTGTACATATCTGATGAAATTTAATTTATACATTAGGCACAGTAAGAAACTGACAATAACAGACTTATATACTATAATAAAATGTGTTTAAAACTTACAGATTGTTGATCTCTAAGTTAAAAACCAAAAACATTTACCATATTTGGTACTCCTTAGTTTGGCTATAAATAAACTAATCCTAACCCATAATACCTTGGGAAATGAATACTTTTAAGGATGATTGTACAATGATAAAACTGATTCCATGAAAAGACTGACAATTATATAACGAGGTGAAAGGTATGTTTGAGTATATATGTGTGTGTGCACATACACAGTAGGAGAAACAGAGGGAGAAAAAAGCCTCCTAGGCATAAATTCATAAGAAAAAAATCAATCCATAAAAAATAAATCTGATAGCTTCCCAAACAAAAACAAGACAGTTAAAGAGCATACACAGACTACTCTAAAAGACAAGATACAAAAGATAAGATACCAATAGTAAGTAGTGCTACCTTGATAGGTAAAACCCTAAAAGCAATTGCCAATTATCTTGAGTGAGTAGAAAGTAAGATTAGGTTTAGGTTCTCTTTTTGCCACTTACAAGTAAAAGATCTACTCTCTTACTTGTACATCTCTCACTTGGATGATGAGAGACCATTCTTACTAGCGTTTTTACCAAGTATCAGAAGGTACATAATATTAACAAGTTCTAATTCAAAAAATATCATATCTACCAAGCAGTGCTACATGTTATATCTGAGTCAACTGTGAAAAAGAACATAATGTTTATTATAACCTGCACCCCCAAATGAGCCTCAAAGAAGAAAGTTTTATCTGGATTCTTCAAGTGCGTCAGGTTCTGTTAGGCACTGGTCCTGAAAACATGGTCCACAGACCTCAAAAAAAAAAAAAAAAAAATGCTCTCAGGCATTTCTACAAAAACGCGAAATCAGCCTGTTAATTTCAAAGAAAACTGACAGCATTTGTTGCCAATGTTAAAATTCAAGACTTCAAGAAAAAATTACCTTTCTGGAAAATGTTTATCTACTATGCACTGGATTGCTTCCCAATACTTCAAGATAATTGTAATAAAGCCACTGATTATGTTAACATATATAATATTGATACTATAAAGTGAGATAGGTCAATATTTGGAAGATCTGCACAACTCAAAGAACAAATTTCCAATTAAACAAAACATACATGAGTTGAGCAACAATATATGAATAAAGGTCTTTTCAGAGTTGAAGGCAGGCCAATGGGTTTTATTATAACAAAGAAAAGGTTCTTTAACATATCTACATTGTAATTGATCTGTATTAAATTATCACTGGTTGAGCTTTGGTGCATTATCAAAGAAGAATGTACAATTATGTGAAATGATTATTAAAATATTCCGCCCTTTCCAACTACAAATCTGTGTGAAGCCATATTTTCTTAATATTCTTTAAAGATATATGTTGTAATAGATTAACCCAGAAGCTGTTATTATATATGTAATTATATCACTAATATTTTTTTTGTTTTGGAAGACTTATTTTTCATTAAAAAGTTATTTTCTGTTAGCATTTAATAAGTTTGCTATTATTTTAAGTTAATAAACCTGGCTTTAAAGATTGCAACGTCAATTTCTAATGCAGTAAATATCAACAGATAAAGTGTACAAAAAAAAGGTCTTCAAGATCCTCAATTTCTAGGACAGTTCATGGTCCTAAGACCAAAAAGTTTGAGTTGCTATCTGAAAGCATTCGTCAGACATCAATAACTTTTTGACAAAGAATCTATATTCCAGATTATCCAAAGCTTATTCCATACAATAATCATCTATAACACAACTGCATTATAATTTCTATCAATTAATGTTTCCAGGCCTCAAAATTATGAAACTAAAGGCATGGACAAAAGACATGATAAAAAAAATAAAAAGCCATTTCAGAACAACTTAAAGAATAAGGTGAAAACTTATTTACATTGTTCATCTAAGAACTTTCAAGCCAAGAAAACTGACAGATGTCAAAGGCTGCACTATCTAAGGTATCATAAAAATATTAAATGGGTCTGAAGGAACAACAGAATTTCCACAGTATAAGGTAATGAAGATAAGTTCAGCAAACTATACAAAACACCTGATCACTACTCATCACTGTGAAGAGTCACTACACACAAAACACAGGAGCTTATACTCCTATGAAATTGAGATAATAAAATTACATGGTAAATATTACAAAACAATCAAGTTTAACATTTCTGAGGATATAAGAAAAGTAATGTATCTTTTTGTAGGGCTAGTTAGAAAAAGAACCAATCACAACTTACTGGAACAAAAAAAAAAAAAAAAAAATGGGCACCAGAATTAAAACCTCAATGGTTGTGTTACAAATGCAAATCAGATACAGAAAAAGATAGCAGAGGTTGACTGAAAAATGAATCTGAAGAATTAAAATAGAAGACAAAAGATGGAAAATATTAAAAGATCATAAAACATGAATAAAATAAAAAGGCAACATTTATCAAACGGGAGTTTCAAAAGAGAAAATAATGTTGAAAATTTTCCAGTACAAATGAAAGTGATGAATCCTCAGATATACAGAAAGGATGAATCACAATCAGTGAATATGCAGACAAAATTTTAAATGAAATCACAAAGATAAATTGTTACGAAACAATGACAATTAGATTAATAAACCATAGAATGCTGGAAGACAATGGATAATAACCTCTCACTAACAACTAACTACACAATTAACATTTGTGAGTGAAACAGCCATTTTTAGACAACGTTTACTAATATATCCTCACTAAAAGAGACACTAAAAGCATACCACTTTAAAAAAACTAAATTCAAAAGGAAAAAGTGGGGCACCAGAAAGACTTGGAAAACATAAAGATGTGCAGCTATATTTTTAAATAAGGATTGCTATGAAGGGGGGGGGGTCAAAACTAATGTTCAGGGCCTAAAAAATTATGAAACTATAATACACAGAATCTGGGTTAGAAAAGTGAATTAAAGAATTTCATGGATTTATGTTGTACAAATGGTAAGTAGAGATATTGGTTGACGTTAGCTCAATATGCTTTTATTCTACCAAGAATGATCGCAAAATTTAGATGTTTAAGATAACCAGGTACACACCACAAATTAAAACACACTGCATTCTGCAGAAAATCAAAAATGGTGGATACAGATATAAAACCCTGTGTGTTTCACCAACTCCCACTCTTCCTCTAAATATTTCTCATATATGACAAGTGTCAGCTTGATATATGAGATAAGGGGAGTGTCACTGTAAGTCCAACCAATAAACACTAGCAAAGCTTAGTTTTCTCTGAAAGTTTATACAAATAGAAAATCTATTATTTTCTTTCTTATTTACTGAAAGATTATCCTGGACTTCACTTTGGAAACCATAGAGAAATAGATATGCCCAGGATTCCATACGTAGTTGTTCCCCAATCAAACAACCCTTAACATCATAAGCTGTTAGTTAATTAGGAAAAAAAAAAAAAGTGAAGGATGACCCAAACACATAATAACATGAACAAAAGCCAAAGGCATAAAACAGAATGATCTATGTGGAAAAACTAAAAATTGTTTGAAGTTTGCAGTTTTGAACTGGTAGGGCTTAAAGCATATCTCTCTTGACATTCACTCTTAAAAACTAAGAGGAGACAATGCTACCAGTGGATCTCAGTGAGGCAGTTTAATTTTCACCTTCCTTTCTTTACAGTAATCAATGCCCCACACTAACATGTTATCAAGTCTCCAATGCCTAGATATATCTGCCTGAATTAGAAAATAGACAAGATTTTATTGTTTGGCTGCAAAAGAACATGAAATCTGACTTTCACTTTATTGGAGAAAATGAGTTTCCTTAGCACAGATGTACTTTTATACTGCTTTTTCTCAGAAAGAATCTCAATATAAAACAAGTATTCATGCTGCTGTCTTCCAATAAGCAGAAAGAGTAATTCCACAGATGAATTATTTACTGATATACAGAGGTGACTAAGACTGCTGAGAATATAAATCATAAGGTCCCCATCATTTTGTGCCTAACTCTGCTTCCTTTTTGATGCTCTAATATGAGCACTGAAATAGCCAGCATAACAAAACACTTAAGACAATACTGATTTCTTAATAAAAGGCTCTCGAAATAAGTTTTCCACACCTTGAAATCAACTTGAAGCTTGTAATCAATAACTCAAGTCCTAATGGTTGCACACCAGCCTAGCTGGTTGTTTTCTAACAATCCTATATAATTGTATTCACTTATTCTTTCACTAAGTCATTCGTTCAAATTCTCAATGAGTATTAAGTATGTACCAGACATTGGTACACAGTACACTGTTATAAAATCAGATGTTCCTATCTAGTATGACACAGCATTTCCCTGGTTATTTAATCTCAAGAATCATGATATTCATTACACCATCATTTCATCCATATTGTTTTAAAATTCTCAGGACCACAAATCACACCCATGTGAGCCTTATAACACACGTTTGCTCCAAGTCTAAATAGTTGCAATGAGGGGGAAAAAATATTCAGTAGTAGGTGTTACATAAACATATATTAATAGCCACTAAACCACTAAATACTACATAAATCTTGGATCTACTATGAGATTGTCTGTATTTCATTTCAGCAGATGAAGGAAAATTAAGTCTCCAAATATTTTAAAATATTACAAAAAAAATCTTTAAAAAGGTTTACAAAATAGTTCTGCCTTTGTAAGCTTATTATAGTGGAATAAGGTGGAATCCAAGAAACAAATGGAAATATTAAAAATATTAGAACTACAAATGTAGAGACCTATTGATTATTATATATAGAAAATGCCTTAAAAGGTAATATAGCATGAATGAAATTCAAATAAGGATTTGCTGAAATTAGAAATAAAATTATGTATCACTGTTTAATTTGTATATGTACCAACAATTCAATAATTCAATGCATAAATTACAAACTTTAAATTTTCTTAGAACACTTAACAAATTAAGGTTCTTTACAAAAATCACCTAATCTAGTCTTCCACATCATTTGACATCCTCTCACTTCAAATATATAAAGCACACAGTGGGCAATTAAATGACTGAACTATACCTTTGGCTTTAATTTTTTTAAAAAATATATTGTTTATTTAGATGCAGATAAAAATCATTTTGTGGTGCTCACTTAATAAAAAAGTACATGAACGAATGTCAAACATTATGACTTATAATGCATTTTGCAATGTACAAGTAAACTGACATGTATTAAATACAAAATAACTCTTGAATCTAATATGAGGTTGTCAAATTTCCCAAAGTGCAATCAAAATATTTTAATTCATCTCAGCGAATGAAGTGAAACTAAGGCTACAAATATTTTTCTGAGCCAAATTTAAAAACAGAACACCTAATTTACTTAAAAACTAAAAGCATCTTGTCATCAAGACCTAAGTAAAGTTTCTGAAAGAGCTTTAAGTAATCTAAAACTACAGTATATGAAACGTCAATATTAGTTTTTAAATAGGGATAAGAAAAATACCGTGTTTAATTTTATTTTACTTAGGTTTAAGAATCCAAGAGCGGAAACAGGATGGGAATTAAGGATAAACGGGAGCAACCTAAATTTTAAATTCAGCACCACTACCACTGTTGTAATGCTTCCATTTATTTTAATCAAATAAAAATAGGCTGTTAATATTTTTTTTCTTAAGCTCAGGATGCCAATTCCCATTGGCACACTATTACTGCTATAGATTCCTCTGCCTCTGTTTCAGATCTATGAAGAAATTTTGTTCATTCAGTATATTACTTAATTTGAAGGTCCATTAAAATCTTGCATAAATCTCCTTACTTGGCAAAAAAAAACAAGAAAATGAATCTTAAATTGCAAAGCATGCGAATGTGTTTTCATTTGCATGACCTAATTAATTTTCTTATAAAAAAACAATATATTTTTTAAGAAAAGGTTTGCTACTCTAATGCTCTACTTTTTATTCCCAAGTTTTATGTTGTAATTTATACCAGAATCATTACTGGTAACAGTTCAAAAGTCATTATACTGAAGCACTTCCTTATGTTTTATGATCAGTTTTCAAATTATTATGGATTTTTAAGACATCAAGTCAAGGAAATAAGATTAAGAAATACATTCTATGCCAAACCTCACTTGACATTACACTTATTATTTCTTATATTCGTAGTATCAGGGTAGCTTCTTTCTTCTGAGGGTTTGTTTTGGTTTTTGTTCATTTACCTTTGGAAGGTCCTCCTGATTTACAATGTCTAATTGCAAACACAGTGAAATTATTCTGCATTGCAGAGAACTTTATTCTTTTAATTCACACACACAAAAAAAAATTAATTAATTAAAACCCTCTCTAACCATCTCTTTTGCTCTATTTTTGTTCTGCTTGGTTAAACCAAAAATTCACTGAAAGGGAGATATTCTTTTGATGTTGTGTTTGATGATTCCATGGTAGAAAGCTTTATGAAAATATGTAGGCCAACCTCATCGTGCTGCTGATCAAACACAATGTCTAGTACAACATGATCTGGTTTAGACACAGTCACTAAAATACAAAGACTTCCCAATCAACAACTACCTAAAAGTTTCAGATGGTCTTCCTTAAAACAAAAGTGATCTATTTCCACAATTCTCATAATCTCGATTTTTCTTTGCACCCAGGCAAAAATGAAAGCCCCATATTTGGAATGGTTAATCTTTGTCAATCTGTATTTTCCAAAAATAATTTGAAACCTGTTAAAAGAACATTTTCTCTGGATGCAAAGAATAGTATTTTCAGCTATTCTTATGTGAAATTTTAAACCTGAATTGTTTAATGTAGCATTACAAGGTACAGAATATTTACTGGTAAGAGTACCTTTTGCTTTTCTCCATACATACATTCTGAGCAGAATCAAATCTTATGCCCAACTAATATTCCAATTAAAATACAATATAATACCCAATGATTCAATTAATTTACCTCTTCCTTCAGCAAATGACTTTGGTTATAGTACAGCACAACAATAAAACACTTCGAAAATACAAGGTTTTCTAAGTCCATTTTAAAAAGAAGCACATTGCATTCAATACTGGAAACAGCATGGTGCTCACTGACAGAGATATCCTTGGTACATATGTGTACTCAGATGTTAAGGATCTCCCACATCTCTACGAGCACAGATGTCCTAACTCACAATTTGATTTTTTAAAGTATATCCTTTAAGTAATTTTTCCAAAAAGATTATGAATTCTCCTTAAGGTAAGAGGAGAGAGACTAGGTAAAAATAAGCCCAAGTGAGGATGACTTCTGAAAAGACTATGAAATTAAGGTATCAGTAGCATCATCCTCCACTAGAGGAGTGTCAATTTCTCAGTACTACTGCTGCAGTGGACAGTCTGATCTGGCTGCAATGAAACTGAAACCAAAGGAAGAACCACCACCACCAGACCCTGTTCTGAATCTGTTAACTAATCACATACTATGCAAGTCACTACAAATATATTAAGGATACCCTGTCTCTGTTCTGCACAAAAAGCATGTATTATAGTAAAGTCTTCTCAAGAATCAATCAGAATGTAATTAAGACATGTTATTTTTTAAGTTTTAAGCTAGAAACAAAAAGAATCAAAGGGTGGAAGGCAAGAGGAAGATTAAGAGAAGATCATATATTCTACTCATTTTGTGACTAGAAGTTCAGGCATGATACAGAAACTCAAAGATAATTCTAATAGGAATCAGATATTCTATAACAGAAGTAAAGAGTCAGAACAGCCTATTATCAACATTTTAAGAAATACTTAATTATTGTTCCCAAAAAAATATAAATGGCCAACAAATTTATGGGGAAAAAAAAAGTTCAACATCTTCAGCAATCATGGAAATGAAAATCAAAACTACCCTGAGATTTCATTTCACTCAATAACAATCATCCAGAATACAAATAACAATAAATCCCAGCAAATATGAAGGAGAAAAGATACACTTATACATTGTTAGTGGGACTGAAAATTAGTACAACCACTTTGGAAATCAACATGGAAATTCCTCAAAAGATTAGGAATGGGGGCTGGAGATGTGGCTCAGTGGTAGAGCGCTTGCCTAGCATGTGTGAGGCACTGGGTTGGATTCTCAGCACCACATAAAAATAAATTAATAAAATAAAGGTATTGTGCTCATCTACAATCAATCAATCAATCAATAAAGGTTAGGAATGGAAACACCGTATGATTCAGCTATTCCACTCCTTAGAATTTATCAAAAAACTAAAATCAACATACTATAGTGATACGTGCATACCAATGTTTATAGCAATGCAATTTGCAATAACCAAGTTATGGAACCAGCCTAGGTGCCCAATTGAAGAGATGATAAAGAACATGTAATGGAATTTTACTCAGACATAAAGAATGAAATTATGGCATTTGCTGGCAAATAGGTGGAACTGGAGAACAAGTAAAATAAGTCAAGGGTCAAAAGTTTTCTTTTGTACATGGAAGCTAAAGAAAAAACAATAAAAATTTTAAAAGGATCTCATAAAAACAGAAAGGAGGCCAAGAGAGTACAGGAAGAGAATGTAGAGGAAGGGAGGGGGACAGAACACATGGGGAAGCATTGGGGAATCAAATCAACCAAATTACCCTATGTCCATGTATAAATACACTGCAATGAATCCCATTTTATATAGAATTACAACACGCTAATTTAAAAAATAATAAAAGAGATGAGTACAGCAAGGGGATTGGGGGAAGAAGAAGAAGAGGGAAAGGGAAGATATTAGGGAATGAGATTAATCAAATTATGCTGTTTTCTGTTAACCAAATAGAAATGCATATAATTTTATATATAAGAACTCTGATACCATAAATCTAGACATTATTTTGGTTTCTCCCTAACTTTAATTAGATTACTTATTTCCAACAGGATCTGCCATGCCTACTGAAAGAGACTAGTATAAAGATGTTTGAGAACCTCTGAGTCAGATAACCTTCAAGGTACTATCAAGTTCCCCTTAATCTAAATACTTCTACTTGACTAGTAGGTTATGCTTTCAGGAACTTCCTTGGGAGTATTTAATCTTTCTGTCCTAGATTTTTTAGCCTGAGTCCCTAATCTGCATTGATAATGCCTAATTATCATCATATCAGGAACAGAAAGAATCTATCATCCTGTAATCCTTGCTCTGTGTGCTTACTTTCACAATCAAAACAACAAATGAACATAGTATAGCTGGCAGCTCAAAGCATCCTAAATGGCAAAGTAACTCAAGGGGAAATAACTGCTTGATTTTGCAGCGTTTTTTTCTTCCTTTTTTTTTTTTTTTTTTTAAGATTTGTTACCTAAATAGGGATTGCTGGTATATTTCTACCTCACTAGTACCTGTTTGGGCAACATTTTATTTGAGCACTTCATTCAAACAAGTGAACCAAACAGAACTATAAGGAGTTAGAACACATCAACACAACAGAATTTGAGAAGGAACTAGCCCAAACTCCTCCTCTTAGTTATCATATAAAAAGAGAAATTACAAGCTTATAAACTTAACTAACAATTTGATGAAGGTCTAATAAACAGTTTGGGGACTCTCAGTTGTCAGCAGATTATAGTGAGAAGTACTGTTTTAGGAAAACACACACACACAATAAGTTTCTCATTCCTGCTACCAAAAATGCTCTGGGGAGTACCTGTCAAAAGCAGAACACAGGACACATCCAAAGTATCCCTGGATTTGTTCATCTGGCAACTCGACCAAGAAAATAAAATGAGATAGATTTAAAGTGAGTAACCTATACTGGGTTCTTTTGTTCATTCCCTTCTCTTACCGTATGCTGCTAATTAAGCTCTAGAGTTTTCACCAAAGATCAAAGCTAGCTTGCTAATTTTCACTTCCAGAATTTAACTCTAGAGCTTTAAAAAAAATAAAATAAAATCCACTCACTTAGTGTCTTTCTTCTAACTTCTAGCACTTTCTTCAAACACCTTCCAATATTATTCATCAACTCTATGAACATTGCAATTCTCTTTAGAGTCAAGCAAATAATTCTATAGTGCTAAAATTAACTCCTCACTGTTTTAGGTAGAGGGATACAGAGAGAAATGAATGGTATTAAGGAGGAAAATAAAGCCATTTTTGGCTCACACATAGAAGACTATTAAATTCCTGGAATAATACATTAATCCAAATGCTTCTAAGTTCACTTCAGTTGAAATTCATTAAAAGCTTACTATAAAGTATAGAAGTCACTGAGAACTACTGTCATTTTGACATATTTAAGCATTTTTAACAGGAAGATCACAGGTACTTGCTATTCATTTGAATAGTTTCTAGCAAGGGTTACTAGAGAATGAAATGCCCACACACTTCATACCATTAAGGTCCCTTGAATTCAATGAAATATTAAGATTGATTTTTATTATGTACTGGGTAAAAAGTTTTCCCATTACCATAGAAATCAACAGGGAATGTTTTTAATGTACAAATGTCTCTTTCTGCAACTTTGTATGAATACAATCTAATACTTAAAATAAGGTCAAGTTGTTTGCTCTCTAGCAGGAGTATTATTATGCCCACTATGAAGTGATAATGACAAATCAGGAAAGATGTGGAATAAGAACTTACGGAGTGTTACCTCTGATTCACACCTGGTAGGCTATAATATTAATAGTGTTGAGATTAAGTAAATGAATCAGGTTTAGTACATGAACCTTTATCTATGTGTACTACTGGGATAGCGAAAAGTACTGGTGGCTATAATTTACTCATAATTTTTCATTTTAATACATGTAGACCTTCATTTTTAAAATAATTTAAGAAAATCAGGGATAGCAAATTCAATCCAAAGGAGTGTTCTAGTCCAACTGCCAGAATTGAGCCCGAGAAGTCCCAGTGAACAATAAACATCAATATGTTCACTTTTAACTACAGTACCAAGTCAAACTTTGATTTTTCATACATTACTGGTGAAAATATTATATAAATGTACTTAATGATTTATCAACCTAATTTTCCATAGCATATCTCCTATGGCTTCCATAGGATTTGTCTACATTGTACCTAATGTATCTAATGTATACTGGCAAGAAATTTAAGTCTAGAGATCTCAATAAACCCATGTTTGACTCATACATAAGTTTTACTTCTTGCAAGATACTTTCTCCATCTAATGGTCCTTTTTTAGTATTCTTCCAAATGTGGAGGCTCCATATATGTTAGGGCAAAACACCACTACTATGGCTGCTGAAATGTCTTATAAGGAAAATGGGTCTGAGTTTTTACTTGATCCTTTCTCTAAACACCTTATCTTGGCAATATATGGTTTACTCATGTTTTTTCAGCTTCCCGTTAACAAAGGAACTATAATGAGTAATCACTGGGGACAACACAACAACAGGGAAATAGTCTCACCAAGCCAGAAGTAACAGCATTATGAATCAAGAATACATCTTACTAGAGGGAATTTGAAATCCAAAAGATCTTTAAAAGTCAACATTTATAGTCATTTAGAAAGGTCAGAATCAAAGAGGAACACAAGTATGACTTCAGTTCCAATTCAGTTGTTTCCATGCAAAATGAACTGTCTCAAGATCACAAAAAATAAATAATAGAGAAGTGCCCTCTAGACTACTGTTGCCCAAAAGAAAAGAGAAAAACACAAGTATGTAATAAAATTATTTGCATAATGAAAATTAAAAGAGTCTGTCTTCCTGAACAGCTTCCCTGCTTTGAGTACCTAATGAAGTTGAAAAGAGACCCACAGGCTCATTGGCTCTCAAATTTCTGATGAATGCTCTTACTGTTGCCACTTTAGGAAAACAGAAAGCAGGAAACAAACAGGTTCTCGGAGATGAAACCACATTCCATAAAAGCTATGTGAAGTGATGAGAGTTTGAAATTGTTTTCATTTTACATTTTGTGTCTGAATCATTTTTTCCAACACAGGCTGTAGCAAGTACTATAGATGAGATAGGCTTTGTTACACAGCTGGAATTCCAATAGCACATGCTTACAGACTGAATTACTTTGTTTATTCAATCTTCTATTCCCTAGGACTTTTTAAAGCAAAGAAGACTTAGATGAATAGCTCTGGTCATCAGAGAAATTATACATGGCAATAGCTAAAATCAATAAAACTGTTTGGAGAAAACCATGTATAGTTTTCCCATTCCCAAACTCTAGCTTTCTGTTTCCACAGGTCACTCATTGGTAAATCAGCAAGAATAGAATAGGTAGCCACCTTTCTTCTTATAGGCTGTGAACCCCAGTTTTTTAAAATGAAATCATGTTTTACTTTAGTAAAAGAATATCCTAAATCAAATCCCAACGTGATCTTTTATTTGTCCCAAAGACATGATGATAATTTCATTTAATGTACTGCACTAAAAAATAGTATCAAGGAAGTTATTCACAACCTGATGAGCCTCTTAAGCTGACCCCAAAACTTACCAACCATACACAATCAACATGAGAACCTTCTCATATGAACTAGAATGAAAACATATGGGAACTTCAACAAACTTGGAGTTTTTAAATATAAACACACAGACACACACACACACACACAGACCATAGTGAATCATTTAAAAATACAAAAATGTCAAAAGGAGGGTTTGGTGTTTTTTTGTTTTTTTTTTTTCCTATTTCTGTATTCTACTCTTTCTCTGTTTTCAAATGAACCAACATAGGCTATTTCTAAAAATACATCTGAACAGTTTCTTTCACAAATTCAACAACACAATGAAGTACAAGAGACTAAGAAAAATACATTTTACACAAAAAAAGTCTCCTTCAGCATGAATGAATTCACAATTTGGATACCTATAAAATTTCCTCCTCATCTGGAATTGTAATATTAAATATTCCTAATAAAATGATATCTAGTAGAGGCAGCATCTTAGAATAAGTCTTACTGCCACATCCTAATCTGAGCTATTAAAGGAATTCACAGAAAATTTAGGTCATGAGATACTAATGAAAAAAAAGTGGACAATCAAAGTGTTAAAAATATGGTACAAAGTGATGAGGCTTCAAAAGTGAATTCTGCCTACATTAGCATTTGTCAAGGTTAGAACCTTCAAAGTCCTGAGATATTTATATAATTTTAAGATGTCTCAAAGGTTTCCTATAATAACTTTTTAATTATTCGCTTGTATGATAAATGACAATCTAAAATCTTTTGTTTACCTTCTGGATCAAGTGGATAATAAATTAAAACCAAATCAATCACCAGAGTACAGTGGAGTACAGCACACAGCACACTGAGAAGACACGGGCAAAACTCATTGTACCATAAAAGAGCAAAGGTTGGCCGAAGCTCATATGGAGCAGAATCTGAATCACAACACAACCACCCAAACATGACACATTAATGAAAGTTATTACCTGTCCCATAAAACAAATGCTATTTATTTGAAGTCTGATTTTTGTTTTATTATTGTTTTGATTTAAAGGCATGAGATCTTTTAAATACAAAGAACTTAGAAATAATTTTATGTTATACTTCAAATAAGTGCCTAATTTTAAAAGAATCTGAAATGAAGGAGTGCATTATTGATAAATATGTTAGTTATTATCCATTTACATTTTTGCAAAGCATCCTAGTACCAATCTTCAGTAATGCAGAACCCAGAAGAATTGAAAGAATCATATGGAATGCATTATAGTAGTATTAATACTGCTGGTATGTTCATTAGTGTGGACAAAAAAGAAAGCAACTAACAAACAATGTTTTCTATTATTATTCTTACCCCCATAAAGGCAGCCTAGAGACATGCAATGACCTAACTAGAGCAAATGAGTGGAACTTTATCGCCATCCCCAAAAGAAAAACAGGCACCCAATATGTCCACATGCTAATACCCATATCCTGTGAGTATTGGGTTGCATTGAAAGGTGAATTAAGGTTCCTAATCAGCTAAGCTTAAATGAGAAGATCCTGAATATCTCAGGTGGACTCAATGTAATCCTAAGGATCCTTAAAAGTAAAAAGGGAAGCAAAAGATGCAGCAAGAATGACACAATAGGAACTAGGCCAGCAACCCACTGCTGCTAGCTCTTAAGAGAAAAAGGCCAACATGGGTGGATCTGGGAGCTAAAAAGGACTGAGAAAGGGACCCTTGGCTTTTACCACAGTGAGATTCATTTAAGACTTATGACCTATATATAGAACTCTTAATAAATTTATGTTGCTTTGTGCCACTAAGTTTGTCCTGATGTTTGTCACAGGAGCCACAGAAAGTTCATATACTTCCTCTATTCTTCCATATTCCTCATGCATCAAGCCAGTCCTAACATTTTACAAAGCCAGAAGTTTTATTTAAGCTTCACTATTTGATATGCATTTCCTGTGAGCTATTTCAAATTCCTTGTAAACAAGTAGTATACATTTTTTAAAATGAATAATATCACCCTCAAAGATCCTGAATATCCACTGACCATGAAGTTTCACTAGGTGTTATAGAATACAGTAAGTATAATTTATAGTTTTATCTCTCACTCACTACCATGAACCTGGTTTTCTACCAGATGGTATATAATTTTCACTATGGCATCATTAGAAGAAACTGAGCAAGTCGATGATTAGTTAGGAGGCATAAGATTTGATGTTACCACTCTGGGGTATAACGAACCAGAAACAAAGAAGTCCAGTTAAGATTGTGATAATAGGCAGCCCAGACACAAGTAAGCAAAAAAATAACTGGGACTGATAGATGGTAAAGAAAAGTAAAGCAATAGTGAGGAAAAACAAAACAAAAACAGAGAGAGAATAATATGTTATACGGGCCAGAAAGTTAATAAATTAGGGTCAAGGAATAGTTTCAGGTAATGAATATGCTAATTACCTGCCACAGTCTGGCTGGGCACAAATAACCAAGCCGCCATGAGGCACTTGTAACTTCAAACAGGAACTCCTTTATTGCCCAAACTCTCACCAGCACTCCATACGTACTCCCTGGGAACTCTCTCCACCCTCAAGGGGCTCCAAGAGAACTCAAAAGTAGCAGGCAGCAGGAGCTACCCTATTACCAGACAGCAGGGGCCTATATACTACTGAATACACAGCCTGTTTCAATCCAGCATCATCCAGTCACAGCAATTATACACAGCTTAACTTAATTATCATCTTAATAGCTCGCTGGCTTCACCTCTCAACCACTCCTTCTGGCTAAATGTCAGGGACCATCCTGTGGCTCTCAACATCTCCCCACTTCTGTTTAATTAAACAACAAGCATTTGGCTTAGGGACCATGCCTGTCTTAGGTTGTCCAATACTACATATGGTCCTTACCCGTCATCTGATGAGCTGACCTCAAGGCGTCAGCCTCCTGTCTTAGGTTGGTACCATTGCAATTGGATCTTACCTGTCATTCACTACCAGCCCAGCATACAGCCATACTTGTGGATAGGCCTTTGCACCAGAGTGGGGGGGGTGAGGTTCTTTGCCTCACCTCTGTTGGCCCCCAAATTTTAGTTGAACGACCATCACAAGCAGAAGGGAGGAGGATACAAAATGACAAGACACCAAGCCAATTGACGGCTCCTTTTGGAAAAATTGTACCACCGATGACACCATCAGCAAAAATACCCCAGCACTACCACAAGTCGCTGCACCCACAGATAATTCACAATGCATACAAGTGATACATAGTCCAGGAAAGTCCTATAAGTAGATCAAAGCAGAGGAATCCATTAATATGTCCATTTCCTCCCAAAGTAAATCGACTCCTTGACTGAGCATCACTTGTTGAGTTATATTATTCATTGATGCATCAGTTTATACAATTTGTTGTGATAGCTATCGAAGAAGCAGTAGTTTGGTTTTATCTTTGTCTTCACCAGCACTGGAATGAAGATAGGAATTCTGGCAATGATGGATAAAAAAAAAATTATGTAACATTCCAGCAGGCACTAAAAAAAGAGCAATTTTCTAAACAATTTAGTATCCTGAATAGAATTAGATATAATGAAAAGGAAAGGTGAAAGTAAAAAAACAGATCTGTTAACCTCCATTTCTGTTCACATTTTAAAACAATCCTCAACAGCTGTTTACCCAATTTAAATTAAACCAATCACGTGAATAATAAAAAAAAATTGGATCCATTTTTTTATGAGCGCTGCTCATATATGATATGGACATACAGACATACAACACAAACCCAAGTGTGCACACATAATACAATACATACAACACATAACATAATAGTAAAGGCCTTGTAGCTTTTCACAAGTGAAATCCCCATTGCAATGCTCAAAAACTCCACAGTTAAAAAATAGAACTGATCAGAAAAACATTAACCTAGGTCTGTATGAGCTCAAAAAACAAAAGCATTTTTACATTTGAAATAGGCCTTAATGGTGTTCAAAATTCATTAGCCTCCAGGTGTGGGAGAACCACTGTCGCAGATGTAAGGATAGCCAAACTGGAGTTCTGGATATCAGCTGTTATGGATTTGAGCCAAATCATCTTCTTTTTGGTCTGTAGAAAT
>NW_026000242.1:14966206-14975254 GCF_001458135.2 Marmota marmota marmota
GCTATAATTTTTATTTCACCTTCATAATCGGGATCAATTACCCCAGGACTTATCATAAGTCCTTTTAGAGTAGAAGAACTGTGTCCTAATAATAAGCCTACTGTTCCTCAGGGAAGAGGTCCTTTTACCCCTGTGGGAATGATTTGAACTCCCATCTCTGGAGTTAGTACTGCTCTGGCAGAGGCGCAGATGTCCAATCCTGCGTGCCCTCTGGTTTTCTAATGAGGGATCTAATGGAGCATGTGTCCTGGGCACCACGTTGATGGTGTTGCTAGGTTCCTCCAGTGCCCCGTATATTTGTGGTTGTGGGCCCCGGAGCATTGGGCCCCCCGTCCGTTTTTTGGCAATGGAGCCCAATGGTTTTCTCCATGATATCGTGGGTAAACACCTGGTCCTTGTCCATTTTTTGATAACAGGGTACCCTCTATGGTGATTTGAGAATGGCATTCATTAGCCCAATGTCTCCCTCTATGGCATCGTGGGCAAATACCCGATATTCTACCCCTTTGATACCTAGTTTTGTTAAACCCTCCTCCTATGGAGCAACTCCTTCTAACATGTCCTGTTTGTCCACAATTGTAGCATGTTTTTGGCCTGGTACCTAAAGCCTGTTGTACTGCAGCTGCCAAGACTTGCCCTTGTTCATTAATGTCTCTACATAATTTAACATATGTGTTTAAATCTTCATGTTTCCTTGGTCTAATGGCCTCCTTGCACCATTTACTTGCTTGTTCATAGGCTAGCTGTTTAATTAAGGGCATTGCTTGTTCTGTATCCCCAAAACCTCTGGTAGCTGTTTGAATAAGCCTATCTACAAATTCAGTGTAGGGTTCATTAGATCCTTACATTACCTTAGATAATTGACCTTGTAAATCTCCATGTCCTTGTAAAGTCTTCCATGCCCTAACCGCATCTGCAGCAATTTGTGAGTATATGGCAGGATCACATCCAATTTGTTGCTACTGACCCTCATAAGGTCCCTTTCCTAACACCATATCTAGATTTCTCTGAGGATAACCGGCTGCTGCATTTCGCTTAGCCATCTCCATGCAAAATTCCTGATTGGCAACCTTCCATAACAAATATTGTCCTCCATTTAGCACAGCTTTGCACATACTAGTCCAATCTGCTGGCATCATGTCCAAGTTGGTAATGGATTCGATCATACTTACAGTGAAGGGTGCTTGGGGACCATAGGTTATTATAGCCTCCTTCAGCTGCTTCACTGTTTTGAAATCTAAAACACAGTGAATTCGCTGCCCTCCTGCCTGCTCAAATACAAGGCATGCTAATCTTTGAGGTCCTGTCTCAGGATCCCATCTATCAACTACGGGGGTTGGGGGCCACCCAGCATGTGTTGTCTCCATAGGTGGAGCTCTTGGTTGGACACTTACGCCCTCTGGTGATAGAAAGGTGTTAGTAGCAACCTCCCGTTGTAACTTTTCCCCTGATAGCCTTCCCTTCTCTAAACTTTCTTCCCCTGTCTGACTAACTCGAGAGACTTCCACTTTTACTTGATCTAAAATGTCTTCTCCTTGACTAAGCAAATAAGATTGTACCAACATCCATAACGGTAATGTGCCAACTGGCAGAGTTCCTGGGCTTTCCTTTTCTATCCTTTTTAAATCTTCACCATGATGGTTCCATTGTGATACATTTAATAACCCTTCTTTAATGAACCATGGGCTACACCTTTGCATCATCTTAACGTATGCCCTAACGGTTCTTGATTTTACTGAGATGCCTCCTTCCTCTAGCAATTTACTTAACACCCTTTCGGTTTGGTTTTTACTAATTTTTAATTCCATATTTCTGCTGTAAAAATAATGCAACCCAACAAGATAACACAAAACAAAACCGAAGCAAAATGAAACAAAAACGGAACAAAAAATCGTTGTATCAGTTTTTCTATTTTCTTGACAAGTGCATTTGTGGTCTATCTCTATCTCTTCCTCGGGGGCAAACAACTTCAAACCTTGAGCCAACCATTTTCCCCAGTTTGCCTGAGAAAGTTCTAGGGACAGACAGCTTGAAACAAAAACAAAACAAATCAAAACAAGAACACATTGTTTTTTGAATTGGTCACCCATTCTCTCGCCCTCCCTCAGGGGCGAGCAATTTCACTTACTCCCAAGCTTCAGGCATCCCCCATATGGATCACCAAATGTTGCAGTCTGGCTGGGCACAAATAACTGAGCCCCCAGGAGGCACTTGTAGGTTCAAACAGGAACTCCTTTATTGCCTGAACTCTCACCCGCACTCCATGCAGTACTCCCTAGGAACTCTCTCCGCCCTCAACAGGGCTCCGAGAGAACTCAATTGGAACTGTGGGAGAACTCAAGGGGAACTCAAAAGTAGCAGGTGCCTGAGGCAGCAGGAGCTGCCCTATTGTCGGACAGCAGGGGTCTATATACAACTGAATACACAGCCTGTTTCAATCCAGCATCATCCAGTCACAGCAATTATACACAGCTTAACTTAATTATCATCATCTTAATGGCTAGCTGGGTCACCTCTCAACCACTCCTTCTGGCTAAATGGCAGGCGCCATCCTGACTTGGCTATGGCTCTCAACAGTTACCTTGATTTGATTATTACATACTATGTATGTATTAAAATACCACTGAACTCTATAAATATATACAATTGTCTTAAAATGAAATTTGTAAAAAGACACTCCTCCATGAAGGTGGAATTATCAAGAAAAGAGAAATTGGGGTCACAGAGAATGAGTTTTGTTTTTTGTATGGAGTTGGGGCGAGGGTCCTACTGGGGATAAAACCTGAGGCACTCTACCACTGAGCTACACAAAATTTTGTTTTTAAACAGGACATCAATAAGTTACCCAAGCTGGTCTCAAACTTGGGATTTTCCTGCCTCAGTCTCCAAAATTGCTGGGATTACAGGTCTATGTCAGTAAACTCAGTGAGAATGACATGGAAACCAAGAAGTGGTTCTGGAAGGAAATACAGAGTGAACTGGTACAGTCAAATCTAGGCATAAGAGAATTAGAAGATTAGGAAGAGAAGTTAGATTATTAAGGATGCTTAATTTTTTAAGGTTGACACCAAGGAAGTTAACTAACACTTCTAGAGAAAACTCCTTGAGGGGTACTCCTGGCCACAGAACTCTTGGAAATTTGCACCTTAATAAATATGAAAATTATCATAATGAAGAGTGTTGTGGGGACAAGATTGTAGCTCAATGGTAGAGCACTTGCCTGGTGCATGTGAGGCACTGGGTTTGATCCTCAGCACCACATAAAAATAAATAAGTAAAATACAGGAATTGTGTCCATGTACAACTAAAAGAAATTTTTTTTAAAGAGTGCTGTGTGCACACATCTGCTTCCAAATCCTGTAAGTAGTCTCCAATTACAAAAATGTGGTTACCAGTAAATATTTTTAATAATTACAATTCAATGTAATTAAAATTATAATTAACAGGTACATGAAAGTTGATAACTCAGTTTGTATAAATCAAATGTTTTTATATGCAACATGAATCTTGAAAGGGATAATAAACATTTATTTTATAGAGACAGGAAAAAAGGAAGAAAATAGAGATGAAAGTGAACACAGTCATGCTGACATTGTGGTTTGAGGAATTCTTTCTAGGGAAAGAAGGAAGACACCTGCTGTAATTGTTCTGCTAAAATTATGACAGAAATATTCTAATGAAGCCTCAGATGACAGGCCACAGAGGGTCAACCAGTTTCTCAGCATAGTACCTTCTTCTGTCCAATCCACCACAAGAACCTACTTTCCTGAAATGTGCAACACTTAAATGTTCTATGTTTACTGTACTTGTTAGAATCTCTCCTAGGTCAGACAGCATGGTTACTGTATCAGGGTGTTTGAAGAATTACGAGAGAGAGGATTCTACTCAATTAAATGATTTTATAACTTATTCACCTTTCACAGTAAGCCCAAAAGAAGAGAAAAGCAAGATATGGTATATGTGACTGTAATTTACTAATACATAACTTCATTTTACTGCCTGTACGACTAGACAAAAGCCTAATGAACAACACGATCCATCAAGAAAGCATGCATAGATAAATATTCTGAAATTTTACAAGAATACTACCTTATTTGCTTTAGTCAGGCTGCATTGAAGGGGGTTTATAAAAGAAGCCAAACTGAAATCACATAAAATTATTCACAGCTCTAGCCCATCTTCAGTTGTAACTGAAAACCTAAAAAGATTACTAGTTTAGTACTATGTTAGCCAAAGACCAAGTGAAGTCTATAATGTCTTAGATCGACAGACAAATCTAAATACACATAGCAACCTAAAAGCTAAATAAATAGCCCACTGGAGTAAATTAATGAGTGAAAACATAAAATCAATTTAAATTTATCTCTCATCTAATATCTTTTCAGTGGCCTTATTCTCAAGACAACAATAAATTTAAAATTCATTATACTTGCAATCTGATTAAAGCAGATGAAGAAAGTACTTTGATCTTGATGAGTTTGACATTCAAATATATATGGTACTACTGCATGCACAGGTAAATCCTCTTCTAAGAATTACCCAGGATACCATTCTTAGTTTATTGAACAACCCTAAGTTGAATTCCAATAGATTGATATACAAAATATAAACAGATTAACCAACCCAAATAACATTTAATAACGCTTAATGCAAGCTAACAATTCTGTGGTTTGAATGAACAAGAATCTTTAAAGAAGAAAACTGTAGGAGTACTAACAGAATCAGTATAGCCAGAGGCTAAGTATAAAGGAAGAGTCGACTTCTCATATGAGGCATAGTCTTGGAATACAGTAGTTCCTTTTACCTTTTCCTTCAGATTTTAAAGAAAACTAATCTAAAGTGAAAACAGACAATATTTGTTCACCAAGTACCTGTCATACACTAGACACTATTTATTTCTCAGAACAACCTTTTGAGCTAGTACTATTATTAGTCCTACTTTCCAAAGGAGAAACTAAAAGAGGAGTAATACTTTCCAAATCATACAGTTTACACATAGCTGAGGCAAGATTTGAACTCAAAAGGTTTTACTCTAAAGCCAGCATTAACTACTCTATTATATTGTCTTGTAAAAGTAAGCTTCTCCACGTAATGACCTGAAAAGCCATCTAATGCGGGAAAGGAAAGGAAAAAAAAAAAAAACTACTCATAAAATATCTACAAGTTCAAATGACTCAAAGATAGCCTTCCTCCGCCACCCTGTGAAGGGGCAGATAGTAAATATTTTAGGCTTTATGGCCCATAGGGTCTTTGTCCCAACTCCTCAACTCCACTGTTGTAGTCTGAAAACAACAAGTAAAATTTTATTTACAAGCACAAGGCCCTAAGGAGATTTGTCTTACTTTGCTAACCCCAGACTAGCACATAACCAGAAATATATTTTAATAATTTGAGTACAATACAAAATTCATGAGTCCTATAATAAATTACAGAAAACTCGCCATGTATCTTTAAGACATAATTGCAAGGAGTTTCTCCAGGATAAATGCTTTTATTTGCAGGAAGGATTTGTACTTTTTAATTATGCTATTGAAACACATTGTTTTAGAGTAAAGAGCAGGTTCTTTCTTTGCATCTTCCATGGCCACCTCTAAGCTGCTCTAAATCCCCAGGGAAGGCAGCACCTCCCAGGACGCATTTTACAAAACTACAGTAATGTGCACTAGCACTCCTATACAGCCTATACATATTCCTGTCCCACATTTATTCACCACTGACAGCATCTGTTATCAGGTTGCTCACTGAACTAATAAAATCTGATTTTCCTGGAACAGAGAAGGCAGGAAACAGAAGAGTGTTTACTTGAGTTACTGAATGCAAACCAGATGTAAACATATCAGTCTGAAAATTCAACCTTTTCTGATACTGTAACTTTCTAGTTGTTACCTGCTCTCCTCCAGGTTGCCCAATCATTTAGGTAAGAGATAGAACAGGGATTAACATTTGTTATCTGCTTTCATAGATTCCATAGGCTCAGGAAAGTTATGAACAAGAATATGGAATCTTTTTTGAACCTTCTCTCTCACCTGGAACTAAATGTGAAATATATCTCAAGTTGTTACTTTTCTCATATTTCTAGTGCTACCACTCTATCATCGATTATGTGTTTATTTCCAAGTGTTTCTAATAACTTATACTCCCCAGTAAATGATTCAAACCCTAGCAAAACCTTAAAAAAATACCCAAATACACTTTTTTAAAATATATATATACCTTTATTTTATTTATTTTTATGTGATGCTGAGGATCGAACCCAGTGCCTCACACATGCCAGGCAACTGCTCTACCACTGAGCCACAACCCCAGCCCCCCAACACACTCTTATTGACAATAAAAAGTGTAGTTGTGGGTATATATAAAATCAAATACATGGAAAAATATGAAGGATTAGATAAATTAAACGAACTTCATGTTTTAATATTTTATTCCTGTACCCCAATAGGTCAAACACATTCCTCTTGTGAACTGCATTTATAGCAACAGGATCTAAACTTGACACTACCAAAACACACTTTATAAAGTGAGTGTTATACTTCACTGTATTAATGTATAAAGCACTATAAGAACACCAATAAGGAAATGATTCATTGTGCTTGAACAAACCACAAGAGAAGGTTATTAAGGCTAGAACTTTGAAATCCAGACTATACACTGTAAGCAGTAACTGAACTGGTAAAATGATGCACTACAGTCAAAATAGCATCAAATCTGAACTGAAAACAGGCTACTATAAACAGTCTATTACTTCACTACAACATAAACAGCAGCAATATTAAGTGATAGAAACAAACTCTTTAATGAATGACATATCAACACCAAATGCAAAAGGTAAACTGTCAAATTAATGTTTTGAATTAGCTGGTTTTAAATGGAAATGATAGCTAACAAATATAATAAATGTTACTTAATACACACACAAAACATCCTGTATTTAGCACTTTGTGTTCCAAAGAAAAGCCTAAGAAATTTTGAATTAATTAATCTTCAATACTTTTGTAACATTAAGTACCATATGGTTCACATAATACAAAGTTAAAAATTAAGTTCTCATGTATAATTCATTCATATAAAACCTAACTAAAAATTTATAGATTGATTTCAGAAGAATAATTTTGCTTATGTGTCATGATGTCCCATATTTCCAATTTCTCATGATGCTTTTCAATTCTCAAGTGAAAATACATCATATGAAGCATGTCTTAAATGTTTACTCTTGCTTCCTATTTTGATCCAAACCAGGAATTTGTAGAAGTCAATGAATACAAAATCTTTTCCATTCATGACATATAAAAAGTGTAACCATACTGGACATAGTGGCGCATGCCTGAAATCCCAATGACTCAGGAGGATGAAGCAGGAGGATCACAGGTTTGAGGGCATCCTCAGCAACTTAGTAAGGCCATAAGGAACTCAATGAAACCCTGTCTCAATATAAAAAAATAAATAAAAGGGCTAGGAATGTGACTAAGGAGTTAAGCAACCCTGGGTTCAATCCTCAGTACCAAAAAAAAAAAAGTGTAACCAGAGCTGGAGGTGTATCTCGGTGGTGGAACACTTGGTTAGCATACCCAAGGTCCTGGGTTTAATCCTTAGCACCATGAAGAAATAAAAGTGTAACCAATGGAAAACATGACAAAGGAGTAATTGCTGGTCATTTGAGAGTATTTTTTATTATGCAAATTTTTTTATTTATATATGGCACCAAAGCAGACTGGAAGACCAATGGTACAGAATAGAGGACACAGAGACTAACCCACAAAACTACAATTATCTTCTATTAGACAAAAGTGCCAAGAACATGCATTGGAGAAAAGATAGCCTCTTCAACAAATGGTGCTGGGAAAACTGGAAATCCATATGCAACAAAATGGGATTAAACCCCTATCTCTCACCATGCACAAAACTCAACTCAAAATAGATCAAGAACTTAGGAATACAACCAGAAACCCTGTGTCTAACAGAAGGAAAAGTAGGTCCTAATCTCCATCATGTGGAATTAGGCTCCAACTTCCTTAATAAGACTCCTGAGGCACAAGAATTAAAATCAAGAATCAATAAATGGGATAACCTCAAAAAACTTCTTCTCAGCAAAAGAAACAATCTGTGAGGTAAATAGAGAGTCTACATCTTGAGAGCAAATCTTTACCCCTCACACAGCAGACAGAGTACTAATCACTAAGATATATAAAGAACTCAAAAAACTAAACACCAAAAAAACAAATAACCCAATCAATAAATGGGCCAAGGACCTGAAGAGACACTTCTCAGAAGATGATGTACAATCAATCAACAAATACTGAGAGTATTTTTAACATTCATCAAAACTTTTACTTTATAAAGCCTGCCAAGTTCAACACAGTCATCCCACCTTATCTTAGGAGAAGTGGTTAAGGATGTTCAAAGGATATCAAAATCTGCTCAAGTACCTTAAATAAAATGGTCTGATATTTATAATTAAGCTAGGCTCATCCTTCTATATACTTTAAGCCATAGTTAGATTACTTATACCTAATGAAATATAAATGTTATATATGTGAATAGTTGTCATATTGTGTTGTTTCTGGAATAATGATAAGAAAAAAGTCTGCACATATTTAGTTCAGATGAAATTTCTTCTTCCCAGATATTTTTATTCCATGGTTAGTTGAACCTGTTTATGTGAAATCCATGGACATAAAGGCTGCCAACTGAAAATATACAACTTGTATAATGCTGTTTCCTCTGGTAAACACCCACATTGGAGTAAATGACTATTTTGTAGAGTTGTTTATATATTTATTAGTTGTTGATGGACCTTTTATTTTATTTATTTATTTATATATGGTGCTGAGGATCGAACCCAGTGCCTCATATATGTTAGGCAAGCTTTCTACCACTGAGCCACAACTCCAGCCCCAACAACCTATATTTTAAGATAGCTGTTATTTCTTTTAAATATCAAATTAAAAACTCTAGTTCTATTTAAATAGTCTTTATCTAACCAAGGACAGCACTAAATAATTATGTAAAGTTTGTACCATATATATATATATATATATATATATATAT
>NW_026000242.1:14976287-15021527 GCF_001458135.2 Marmota marmota marmota
TTTTTTTTTTTTTTTTTTTTTTTTTTTAAAGGAAGGTTACTGGGAATTGAACCCTGGGGTGCTTTCCCACTGAACTATATTCCCCGCCCTTTTAAATTTTTAATTTTGAGACAGGGACTCACTAAGTTGCCAAGACTGACCTTCAACTTGTGATTCTCCTACTTCAGCCTCCAGACCCACTGGGATTCTAAGACATATTTTTAATAAGCACTGAGTTGTGTTGTTAGTCCATCAATTTGCTTATACAAATATTATGCATTATAAAATATTCTCTTTATAAATAAAAACTGCTGGTTGTAAACCTATTTAAAACTTATGACAGAGAATTGTACATTTTCTAAAATTATAACTTGGCTAACAGAATTCAATTCAGCAAACATTTATTTAGCCTTTACTATGTGTTCCAGGACCCAAGAGAGAAAAATGAAAATCAAATGACATTCACTGCCTAAAAATGGCTCAAAATCTAGCATGAAAAAGATAACATTTTTAATAGATAACATTTACTCTTCTGGGAAATATAAAAATCTAAAGCATCACTGCTCACAGTGGTAAAAAATGTTAGGCTAGGTTGTGTTTACAATTTGGTGCTGGAAAAACACTGCTTTATAATCTTTTATCAGTTCTACTTATGCAAGATAAAATATGCAGGATAAAATACTACTGTATGTTTTTGCTATTGGGTAGGGAACAGCTGTGAATTTAATTAAGGTACCACATAAATCACTTGGAGAGCCACCTCCTCCGGAATTTATCCCAAGAGAAAGTGAGCAGAGCAGCATAAAGACAGCTGACTGAAATATTAGGACATCTTCATTGTTTACTCCACATTATGATAAGTATGCATTAAGACCAAGAGGCAAGTCAGCAGATTTAACCTTAGATTAGACTTAAAGGTCTTTCACAAATGTATCTCTCATACCTCCACAAAAAAACTAGTCACTACAGTCAAACTAGCATGATCATCCTCAAAATGTAATTTCATGGTGTCAATTCTTACAATGCGCCCATTCTTCATATCTATATAATTTCTCCTTCATAAAATCTTCCCTCTTTACCCCTACCCCATGAGAAACGGAACTCAAGAACCTTAAACCAACACTCGCTGGAAACTTTACCATATATTAAGCCTTCCCAATGTAATGAAAAAAATGTCTATTTAGCATTATAGTAAGATATTCCTAATTCACATTCTGGCTCAAAACTGTATTTTCACTAGTTTCTGAATCTCTTTAAGCCTTTTACTGTTGATTTAAGATATAAAACAAAGATATAGAGGTTTCCCTAATTGTTTCAAATGTCTATGCACAAGAGAACTCTGTGTGTGTTATATTCCTATTTTCTCTAACACTGCAATTTTTAAGAGTTTAATATATTCACTGTCTAGTATAAATGTCTCAACATTTATTAAAATAAAATCATGACAGGCTACATAATTTAACATAAAAAAATTAAAGGGCTTGAAGAACAGTAGGTAGCACTCATCTAAGAAATAACAAAAAGTTATAGAGCAAAAGATTTTTTACATTAAAGATATTCAGTTATAATCAAAGAATAAGAAGAGTCAATCATCTACTTCAATTCCTTTCACTACAAATCTTAGGCTAAGATTAACAGTAACTAATAATAAAACACAGTAATTATAAACTAATAAAATTGCCAGTGACAACAGCACTTCTGCACTTCTGGGGTTACTCTTTAAAGAAAATAAGGGTTACCTGAAAATGAGCACTGAGATATTGCTATAATTGACCTGATAACTGAGACAGCTACTAGGTGACTAATAGCCAGACAGAACATACAGTGTGAATAAATTGGAAAAGGGGATCGTTCACATACTTATAACAGCATCCAATTCCATTAAATAACTCCAGGCTTGTTGACCTCAGGTAATTTAAATATTGGAAAGCAAATCTATGGATAAGGGGAAACTACTGTAATCTGATGTATTTTATGCATTTGAAATATTACTCTGAGAAGTGGCCTATAGACATTATCAGACCACCAAAGGAGACTTTGGCGAACAGTTAGGCTCAAAGAGATAGTAGTTCAGAAACTCAAGTAAAATAGGGCAATGGATTTACAATATAATTGTGCTAGTAGCTCAATATCCTTTAGGTAGTTAGCAAAAAACAGAATTCACATCTGCCATTAGCTCTTTAATATTATCTTTAAAATGAATGTTAAATTTAAGTCAACCATGTAAGCAACTTACAATTTGAACTCTAGCCGCTTACAGTACTAAATGAAAGACAAACTAGATGGCAGTGGGTGCTACAGCATCATTCACTGATAAAAAACCCTAAAACAAAAATCTTTCAAGTTAGCTTTTCTGATTGCTTCCCAAAGAAGAAAATAATGGCACCGCAATAATGATTTCTCAAGTGGAATATTTCAGAACCAGAATCTTAATACAGTTTCTCATTTCCATCAACTACAACTTTCAAAGCAACAGCAGGACTTTATACAGATTTTGCAATTTAATTTTACCTTTGATCACAACTAAACTATAATCCACTTTTAAACAGAAGAAGTTACAGATCCAAGACAAAAAACATCTTTACATATAGTATTTATAGGATTGCCCATCACACTAAACAAAGTTCCCAAAAAATCCATGTAAAATATTCTACCTGATATAGTTTTACCTATTGTTCTTCCCAATTAGCAAAACACTTTGCAATAAGTGGCCATTACAAGTTTTTCAAGTAAAAGTAATTCTGCTTAAATGAAAGTAAAGCACCAAGTTTAAATCCTGCATTCTTTAAATGATTAGTTTCTATATGACTTATTTTGTGATGAATAATTCAACTTCATTGACAAAGTTTTACACATCAAATATGATTTGAGTTTAATTTATAATGTCTTACATATGCTATATGGGCTGACATTTACAGAAGAAAACTTGCAGCAAGTGACACTTCCAAGAAAGGTGAGGAGAGAAAGCCAAGCAACTAAGGAAATGTTTAATAGGAAAATTATAGTTCCTCTTTCAAGCATTTAACAAAAGAGAACCAGTCTTTTACCTTTAAGAATTAAGAGAACTTTAAACTTTGACCTGACAAAACATGCAATCTTGTCACTAAGCTAAAAACCTGAATAGTTAAAGTATGGCATTAATGTCCCATTTCTTGAGCAAAGATTTCCACCAGTGACAGTGTAAATACCTTTTGAGAGAATTAAGGAACTCTGTAACAAATCTATTTCACAAACTGTGAATAATGATGAATTTTTATTTTCAGTCTAGACTTCAAAAATATCTAGATATGGGCTGGGGATGTGGCTCAAGCGGTAGCGCGCTTGCCTGGTGTGCGTGCGGCCCAGGTTCGATCCTCAGCACCACATACAAACAAAGATGTTGTGTCCGCCGAAAACTAAAAAATAAATATTAAAATTCTCTCTCTCGCTGTCTCTCTCTTGCTGTCTCTCTCTCTCTCTTTAAAAAAAAATTATTAAAAAATATATATATATCTAGATATGAATTTTAATAATCCATATGCAACCCATTCTGTTCCTGTTTTTATCCCTCTTTTAAGCAATGAGTGCCCATGTCAACATAAAAGACAACACAAAAACAATTAAATTAGCAAAGACACTATCTTCAGACCTTACACATACTTAATTTCCCAGTATTTTCTGTTTCCCTAGATATCCCACTGATAGTTCAACCCTTTCAAACATAATTTTCCTATGTTCATATATGAATACACCACAGTGCATCTCCACATTATATGCGACCACAAGAATAGAATCCTAGTTTGAATAAGATGTACGCCACATATGTATCATATGTCAAAATATACCCTGCCACATATATCTAAAAAGAACAAATAAAACTTTGTGACCTAGTATATAGAGCATTATGAATATACCAGGTGAACTAAAGAATGAACATTCTGCAGTTGTTCAATGTAATATTCTAAAATATCAATGAGCCAAGGTGGTTAAGAAGCCAAGGTATCAAAAAAAGTGACAAATACTATGTTCCTACAATGCTCGACCTGAAAATATTGACAATAAATCTTCTCTCCATGTTTTTTAAACTTATCGTTATCACCTCCAGATACCCTCTAGAAATGGGAAATTGGTGATCATGTTAAAACAACTCTAGCCCATGCCAAAAGTAGGTCTCACTAATTATCGATCACTGTATTCTGGACAATTCATAGTTATTTATAGCTGGTAGAAATCAAGTAAGGAGTTATAACTTAAAGAATGTAAGGTTTCTTTTTTGAGGTAGTAAAAACATTTTTTTAAATTGATAGTATGCTCAATTGATTAGCCTGACCACTAAGAACTTGTGATTTATACACTTTAATTGTGTGAACTGTATGGTGCACAAATTATATCTCAATAAAGCTATTACCCAAATGGAAGACATGCTAAAAGAAAAAAGACTGGTCCACTGAGAAAGGAATGTGATAATACAATTTCAGACCTAGGTAAACCTATATCAGATCTTCGAGATCTAGAAAAGTTGAGTATCTGAATAATTTACTTTCTTCTTACCAAGAGAAATCTGAACTATAAATACTAATATTTAATAAGACTATTCAGAGAATTACAAATAGGAGAACACTCTATGTTAAAAATCATACCTTTAACATGATGCATAGCATCAAGTAAATGAAAGTTGATGCAATTAGATTTATATCTAAGCTGCACCAAGTGGTAACAGTAGTAAAATTGGATAACATAAAAATATAAATAAAATAGAAATTATTCTTCACTTGCTTCATTACCCTTTATCATGTCCTACAGAGCTCTTCTATTCTTCCATATCTAATTGGTGAAAACATACTCTGTGCTCTACATTGTCCCTCTTTCTCCACAGGCCAAATCCAATACAACTTTCAAAATTTATCCAATTTCACATATTCCAGAAAGATCTTCCAGAGCATTCTAGCTTCAAAATATTTTATTACCACAGATAAGAAGCTCACACTATATTTCTTGCCCTGTCTCACTATGTAAATTTACTGAAGAATGACAAGTCTAATTTTTTCATACTTGGGAACATAGTATCACATCCATAACACATGAATTTTAAAAAGCAATTAATTATGACAGGGCCATGGGTGGCAGAGGGTATTTAAGGTCAACGAACATAATCCCAAAGGCTCAAGCTAATCTACTGAGACAAAAGGCACAATAATTGTAATTTCTCCCTGAGTAGACTTTTGGGTCCTGTTGCTGAGCATTTTTTTTTTAACTGAAAGCAGAAATAATTAATTAATAATGGAAATGAATATTTAAAAAACATATCTGAATTTTTTAAGAAGCTCATGAATCATTTTTTTTCCTTTATACTACTGGATATACTATCAGTGTTTTTTACAAATACCTCAACAGCATATGAAAGAAGCTAGCATTTTAAGCAGTCCAGCAGGGTCTTTTAATCTGAGAAAACCAGAGACATAGATAGCCTAATTAAATAATCATTTTTTGGCACCTGCTAAAGCTCTACATTTCACAAATTCATGTGACTCATTATGCAGACACCACTGGAAAAATGCTTCCCAACTGTGACAAGACTACTCTTTCCCTCAATTTCCAGTGAGAGAAATTCCTAGAAAAGTACACAAAGCCATTCATTGTAATTATATTAATGGAAATGAATATTTAAAAAGCAGATCTGAATTTTAAGACGCTTATGATCATTTTTTTCCTTTATACTACTAGATACACTTCTGGCAAAAATATATAAACCTAACAAAGATGTAAAAACATCAGCCTGCCAAAACAATTCTACTTTTATTTCTGGTTAAAAATAGCTAGATAATTTTGATTGTTAAACTTAGGAAACGTTTCAAAGTGACAGCACAAGTATTACCTAGCACTTTTTGATTGCTTCTCTGAGCTTCTGAATGATAGAGATCACAGGACTCTAGTAGCACTGCATGTTTTGGAGCACTTGTTAAGAAACAAGCAGCCTGCCTCCATTTGCCTTGACCAAGGTTAAATCTCCAGCTCAAGTAGTAAACACTGTAGGAAAGAGTCTTGTGCCAAGTCTTCTGGCAATGGTAATTTATACATACACTCTTTACTTTAATCCTATTCAAGATTATACACACATTTATGCCCCAAACCAACTATTGACAGAACATTAGGATTTAACATCTTTTTGTGAATTCACTTTAAAATAAAATTATAATTCAATAGGAGAAGTTACTTTTTCTACTAAAACTTCTCAAACATCTTTAAATGGTAAGTAACCAAATTTCACTTAATTTTTGTTTTGAGAATACAGAAAATCAGGTTTAAAAAAAACACAGGTACTAGAAATCAAAGCAATCTCTATGAAAAGGAAGGGATGATGGATTAATTTAAGTTTAGGAATGATTTCACCCAAGATATGTACTCTGGAGCTCAACACAGCGGCACACACCTATAGTCGCAGCTACTCAGGAGGTTGAAGCAACAGCAGGATAGCAAACTTGTGGCCAATCTAGGCAACTTGAAAAAGTTCTGTCTCAAAAGAAAATGTAAAAAGTGTGGGGGATGTAGCACAGTGGTATCTCACTTACCTAGCCTGCATGAGGTACTGGGTTTGCTCTTCAGTAACACACAAACACATACATCATGCTCTAATACAGGATACAGGGTCCTGTACAGATTAACCTGATTAGTCAACAAGTGTTTACTGAACTTTCATGTCTCCAGTCTATTTTTCAATCAGAGAGTATAGTCTCAAATCTAGCTAATGAATTGGAATAAAAAGATATCAACCAGATTTGAATTAAAAGGTTCTTATCCACTTATTTATTCATTCACTCATTTAACAAACAGGAAGAACCTGCAATACAAACAGGCAAACCTGACAGTAAAACACCAAAATTATTAAAATCCATTCCCTACATTCATAAAGGCATATCATATTGTACAGGTAGAGCAATCACTGCAAACTTGAAACTTATGCTGTCTGCTATTCCACACACTGTCCAACAACATGTATAAAAATATGGCAGGCTAATTTGTGAGTCTCCAAGTAGGAAACAATCTCTAACTCTTCACAGTTCTTGAAAACTGGAAATAATTTGCTTCTCTCTCTTCAGTAAAGAAATGAGAAAAGCCAGAAAGATCTTCAATTTCTGCCAAAATACAGTAGTAGTTAATGGCAGAGGAGCAGGAAAAAGAAGGGCTAACCTAGCAGACACAAATAATCCTGAAATTATAAATCCATTACAAATCTGGATATTAGCTAGGCTGATGCTAGAAGATAGGCTGCAAACTAGATGGGTGTAGGCTCTGGAAGGCTGATAGCATGTTTGGGGGAAATAAAATAACTACTCTCTCCTTTTTTGAGGAAGGGGTAAAGACATCAAAGATTTGAGTGGGGAGTAAAGATAGACTAATAAAAATTTACCTGCTTTTTGATTCATAAAACTCTATCAAAATGTGAGCAAGAAAAAAAAAAAGTCAGTTCGGAAAGATCAATAGATGCAAAGGAAACAAAACAATGCTGATCCAAATCACTGGAGAAAACATTATTTAGCAAGTTCTTCCTAAGAGTTTTTGGAATATACAACCATTTCCTACAAGCATTTTGAAATTAGTGTCTTCCAAAATTAGTATCACAGCAAGGAAGAAAACATTCCTCTGCTCTGTTACTTCCCATGACAAAAATGAGGTGATTAAAAAAAAAAAAATGCAGGCAGGTGGAAGAATTATTCTTATTGTGATTACCCAACAGATGTAAGAGCACCATTTTAATTTAGAAAGCAAAGTTGGGTAAGAATTATTATATGTAGGCAGGTCTTACAGTGATTGCCATTCAGAAACTAATACATTGAGTCTAGCAATGCAACGGATGAGGAGCAAATAGACCAACAGAAAGGAACACTGCAACAAGACAGTTCATCTCTCAAAATATGGGCTTCATGCTTTTATGTGATTTAAGCAAGGCTTCAGTAAATTATTTCTATCTTGTACATGCCTAATTCTTAGGAATTTTTCCATATATTCCAAGGACATTTACACTGGTTTCTGGAGCTTAATTTACGCACCATAAAAATCTCCACCATGTTGGCTTTATTAGAATTGTAATAAAATAGCACTTTGTTTTCAATCATTTATTATGCCAAATAACAACCAGCAGATTCGCAACCCAACAGTATATCAAGACTGTCTGTCACCTCTATCCTAACAGCCAGCAGGCAAGCTAAAAGAAGAAACCGAAAACAGTAACAGCCTTCTGGACAGAAAATGCCTAGAGATTAATGATCACTCGCTTAATAGACACAAATTTTTTTGTTTATGGCAAAAAAATCTTGGCTTAAAAGCTCTATTTTAGACTCAGTTTATTAAAACTAAAATAGAGATGCTTCTAATCATGATGAGTTGAGGAAGAGCTACATTGTTTACTCTGATTCTAGGAAGAAAGTGCTGTCCACAATGCTCATTTAAAGAAAATGAAAACAAGCATTATCATGTGAAAGATACTGCAGATGATGCAGAAGCTCCAAGTGTTAGCTGATTTCAAAAGAAACTCTCTTACTGCATACTTCATTATATCATCAATGCACATACCAGAAGACTATATACTAATTCTTCTTAACCTTCTTCCTTTCTTTCTGCAGGAAGAGGTAGCAGAAGAGAAGGAGGGAATGGAATCATTTAAACAGACATCCTTATCCATCTTGTGCTGCTGTAACAAAACACCTGAGACCAGGTCATTTATAATGAAAAATATGTTTCTTGTGGTTCTGGAGGTTAGTAAGTCCAGTGCCCAGGTGCTAACATTTGATGTCTGCTTAAGGCACTCTTAAAGCATCCTTGCAAGGCAAGAGGGATAAATGCTATATCCTTTCTTGGCACATGAATAGAAGAGCAAGCTAGAGCAGAAGACAAGCTAGCAGAACAATATGAAGAAGCTGTTTTTATTTTAAAAGTTTCAATTCCTTTCATGAAGGAGAAGCCCTAATGGCATAATCACCTTTTAAGGGCCTCACATCTTAATATGATTGCAATGATTAACACCTGAATTTTGAGAGGGACACACTCACACCACAGCAGAGCCCAATACCCAAAGAGGTCAAGGAACCCTCACATCCCAACTGCAGTCATCCCTAATTGAGGCAAATCCCAGGAATAGCCCCCAAAGACATGGAAACGATATACAGAAATTGCAAAGTTTTCTAAATTGACAAATAGTAGTTTTATCCATTAAATATTATTCATGATGTTACAAACATCCCATAATATTATATTCTAATATGTCCACATAAACAGAAGAGACAGACAAAAAAGAATGCACAAGGAGGTTTTTTGTTTTTTGGGGTGTTTTTTTTTTGGGGGGGGGGGGGTCCTGTTTGTTTTTGCCACACTGGGGATTAAAGCCAGGGCCTTATGCATGCTAGGCAGGCACTCTAACATTGAGCCATAGTCCCAACCCTTTTAAAAAATTTTGAGATGGGGTTTTGCCAAGTTATAGATGTGTGCCATCATGCCCAGCTCAGAGGAGATTTTTATCATGAAAAGATAAAACAATACTGGATAGAGAATTCCATCCATTAAAATCTTAATAATTTCATGTAATTCATTATTAATAATTCTTAATAAATTCATGCAAACACCACATGAAAAAAATCTGTTTATAAATAGAATTAAAAATATTTTTGACAGTTAATTTCTACTATACTGCCTTGATATAAAAACTACAATTTGTCATGAACTGTTCTTAATCCATCCTATACCTTACAGTGCTTGATACAATGCTATACATGCACTTCTTTTTAGTCAACATTTGGCTGTGCTATGAACTGGACTTGTGATAACAGTATAGGGTTTTGCACTTTTCAGGTCCATGCTAGACAGTAAAAATGCTCCATCAACTAACTGTGCCATCATTTTTTAGAAAAACATCTGTTTTCTGATGTTAAACCTGAAATAAATGAAACATGTCACCTTTTCTTTCTACAATGGGTCCTCAGCTCAGAAAGTGATCTTATTTTTCAGTGGCTACCTCAGACATGGCCTGATCATCTTTTTATTATAATTTACCAAGTGGAAATAATAATAGCTAACATCAACTATTCTCCTCCCAAATACACAAACTATGCTAGCTGCTTTATATTTCTAATCATCACAATATCACTACCAAGCAGACATGTTATTGACTACAGTTTACAGGGATGGAAACTCAACTCAGGAAAGTTAACACTCCTTATAGCCATGGTTTTGCTCATTCGGTTCTCTTCAATTACAACACTTGCCCCCTTTGTACTAATTCCTCTGTCAATTCCTTACTCCACAATTTCTTCAGGACATCATTTCTACTATGAGGCCAGTAGAGCTTTCAAAGCTTTAGAACATTGGTTGAATCAATTATTAGTCTGCTACCTTATAAGTTTAATCTTCTATAAGCCATCGAGTACCTAGCATAGTCCCTGGTTTTCAGGAATTGCTGCAGGAAAGATAAAAAAGGAAAGGAGAAAATCAGGAAAGCAGAGGAAAGATGGAAAGACAAAAGAAAGAAAAATCTTGGCTCCTTTATCACAATATAGATTTAAAACTTAAAATAACATGAGTATACTGACAAACAAGCTCTGAAGTTAGCTAATCTAGCTTTAATAACATTAGTGAGTTCTTACAATACTGGAGGGAAAGAAGCTACCAAAAAAGAAAATCTCAACAGAATCTAGAATCAACTCTAAGGAACAAAAAATAATCTGTATTGGCCAAGTCTTAATTAAAACCAACCTATGTTTACTATGAAGAGAGCTTCAAAATGACACAGCTGAGCTAGAAATATAAAAAAGACAGCAAAGTATATCCTTAAAGATATCATTTTATATTTAAAATAAATGTCCTAAATTATTTTTAATTGTTTTAGTTACATATTCAGTCTTCTCTAACACCATTTCCCTAGAGGTCAACTTTCTAAACACCAAACAGCCCATAAAACTGGTCCAAGCAAGTCATCCCATCACAGCAGGAGGTCAACAATCTTCTCTTACTGCCTCAGTGCCTGCTCACCCCAGCTGTGATCTCTCCTGCATATCCTATTGCCCCATCACTCATGACCCCCTCACCATTACTAACAAAATCTGTGTCCTTTACTGCTTTGATCCTGTCAAACAGAAAAGTATTGCTTGCACCTGGCCCTCTCCATTCGTGTCTAAGCCTAAAGACAACATACTCATTCTACATTCTGTGTGTATACACAGCAGGTACCTTAAAATTATTTTTGGTGCTGTGGATTACACAGACATTCCTCAGTTACTACACACAAACTACACACAAATGACAATAGGCAGCAGGATAGAGAAGAATGATTTGGCAAAGCAGACAGGTTTAACTATACACCTCACCCCTGTAACCTTGGAAAGGCATTTAATTCCTTTGTGAAATTTTAGGATCGTCATCTACCTTTTCTGTCATGATAAAAAAATGAGAACTTATCTGGGCATGGCAGCACATGCTACCATAGTCCCAATTACTCAATAAACTGACGCAGGAGGATCACATGAGCACAAGGGACCATCTTAGACAACCTAACAAGAGCCCATCTCAAAGAGAAGATAGTTAAAAATGAAAACTCATAAAGAAAGTATCTGGTATCCAGTTCAATGCCAAATAAAGAAAGTTAAAGAAGAGTTATGGTCTTAGTGATATGACTGATAGACAAATTCCATCTTATCTGCAGTCCAAAATATTTCTATTGATTCCAATTCTCAAGTTAGCTTGGCAAATTTTATCTCCTTTCCAGGGAGACAAGAAAGGAAAAAAATGACAAAATGAAGAAGACAGACAACAAGTAACAAAACCAAATCTTTTATGTGTATGGTACAGTGTATATGAAGACAATTCTAAGACAGGAGCAACAGAAACATTTGAACAAAGTCAGCAGTGTCTAAAAACAGCATTTAGAACCCCACAGAAAATACACTAATTTATTTATGTAAATCATCATTTCCCACCCTGTATATGGTTTCTATGGTTTATCTTTATCAGGTCTATTCCAAAAAAATAGGTAATAAAAGAAAAAAGCAGTCAGTGAGTAATGACTGTAATACAATAGTAAAATATAAAATGCAACAGCAAAATCTAAAACAGAAAGCTGATTGAGATTGTGAATGCTGATTCACATTCAAAATCAACTGCTTTAAAAAAACATGGTGATTGAAAGAATATTAATGTAAGCACAAATAAGAATTGATTTTAAAAATTCAAAGGCAAATAAGAAATGAAACAGACAACTAGGTAAAGCGGGGGGGGAGCAGCCTATTTCTAGTTCAGCTGAAGAACCAATAAACTCAACTCCATTTTTTGTATACAGTACTAGGCAATGTACAGGAATACAAAATTCCTTGATCAGCATCTCAAACTCCTATCAACTGTTCCAAAATGTTCCTCATATTTGACAAATACGTCATAATATTTCAAACTTATAGTAAAAAAAAAAATCATGCAGCTGTCTTTTTTCCTGTTCTTTTTTCTTTAAATTTTATTGGTTCTTTTTAGTTATACATGAGAGCAGAATCCACTTTGATATAATTATACAAGTATGTAATATATCTTATTCTAATTCAGACCCCAGTTCCTTTTCTTCCCCTTCCTATTCCCCTCCCCTGTTCCCTCAAGAATTTTTTAGTGTGATGTAAACATAGTCTTAGAAATCAGAATTTCACATCATTACAACTAGACATTATCAATTACCTAAAGTACGACAATGCTAGGCAGGCAAAGGTCTATCATTTAGAACCAATAATTTACTTATGTCTATGCTCATAGAACATTCAACAATACTTTTTCAGTATAAGTCAATCAGCTAAACCTTACATAGCTTCAAAGATATACTATTTTCCAATAAATATTACAAATAAATTCTACATAAGTCATAGTCAACAAAACTATCAAAGTAAATCTGCTTTTTCATTCATTAAATACTTGTGAAATTTGCACATGAGACACTGTACCAGAACCTAAACACACACTGATCAATAAGGCATTGTAAGTCAGGCAAATAAGTATTTTGTGTGACAGGAATACTTAAAAAAAATAATAATAAGTTAAAAGCCAGAAACAATAAATTTGATAAAACCTTGCAAATCAACAGGGGGAAAAAACAGTACCAGAAGTGAGGGAGAGGCACATAGAAAATGTAGACACAAGCGTCAGGTGGTGGAGGGAGCCACTAGGGGAGAAAGACATGAAAGCAAAGGCAGGGGGAGCACATGTAGGGGAGAGGAGAGGGCAGGGCACATGTCCAGGGAGACACAGTACTGGGAAGACATGAGGTGAAGGTAGACACTTGGTAAAAAAAGACACAGGGAGTAGAAAAAGACATGGGGTAAAATGTGTGTAAGCAATATGGAGAAATCAAAGCTGAGAAGTAATTAGTATTCATTAATATTAGGACTCAAGATGGATTCAAATAATAAGACATTTCTAATTGTTCCCAAAATAGTAAAAACATGTTCATATTCGGTGATGGTTTGAGTAAATGGACATTAAAATAAAAACTACTGGGATAATTATCAATATGACCTCTCTTTAAGAGGATGATTTGGCAAAAGATTGCAAAAAATTTAAAATATACCATATTATCAGTCAGCTCATTAAAGGCAGAAAATCTACAAACTAATTTCACTTGTGACAAAAAAGTAACAATCCCTAACAAAATGCCTATTAGCAAATAAAATCTTGCAATATATAGAAAAACAAATCATGCTTAAGTGAGGTTTTTCAAAGGAAGCTAAATTGGTTCAACATAAGGGGGAGGAAAAAAAATGCACCCTATCAACAGATTAAAGACCACATGATCACCATAATAGCTGTAAAAAAGGCAAGTGAAAAAATTCCTCATCTATTTTGTTTTTTTATAAAAACATGAAAGAAGCTAGGAATGGAATGGAACTTTCCCAATCGGATAAAAGTATTTACCCAAAAAATGGAGGCTAACATCAAATGTTATGGCAAACAACTGAAAGCTTCCCCACCTACCCCACCCTAAGATCAGGAACAACATATTGATATCTACTCTTACCACTACTATTCTTGAGAGCCTGTTCAGTGTAATAAAGCGAGAAAATGAAATAAAAGGCACACAAGAAAATGAAATAAAAGATGATAAGTAAAGTAAATTATGGTTGTTTGCAAATAAGGATTGTTTAATCAACTACAGAGAAAATCCCAGAGAACTTGCAAAGAAGCCACAAGAACAGGTAAGTTTAGAATAATCAGTAAATAAAAACAAATTGTATTTCTGTATACTGGCAAGAAAAATTAAAAACTGAAATTTTAAGAAGTACTACTTATATTATTGATAATATCAAATAGCAACATATTAATCTAAAACAATGTGCATGATGATATGTGTGTGCTAAAAGACAATAAAGACAACCTAAAGGAACAAAAATATATCACATTCATTAGATTAAAAGACTTGATATTAAGATGTTTCCTCCAAGTAGATTTATAGACTCAATGTAATCCCAATGAAGATAAAACCAGCTTTTTGTACTAATCCACTAGCTGATTCAAAAACTAATGAAAATTCAATGATCTAAAAATAAAAATAGTCCAAAGTTTTTGAGGAAAATAAAGATACCAAATTGAAAAATACACTACCTAAGATTTACTATAGGGTTACTCTAATCAAGACAGGAGTTATTGGTGAAAGCACACACACAGAGAACAGAACTGAGTCCACAAAGAAACCCACACCTACACAGTCAACTGACAGTCAAACTAATTCAATGTAAAATCCATAGTCTTTTCAATAAATTGGTAGTGGGTCAATTACATACCCATAAGTAAAAAAGTGAACCTTGACCCTTACTTAGCACCATACCCAAACATTGAGTTTAAGCAGATCCTAATCATGAATACAAATGCTAAAAAGGTCAATCTTCTACAAGAAAACATATGGGAAAACCTTCATGGCGTTGGATTAACCACACATTTATCAGATATGACACAATCGTAAACTATAAAAGTAATAAATACTTCAAAAATTTGCTGCTTTTACAAGACACTTAAGTGAAAGATGCCATAGACGGGAGAAAATATTAGCAAAATACATCTCATAATACAAGTTCAGAATACAGAAAGAACTCTTAGAAGTCAAGAATGCAAAAAAACACAATTTTTAAAAGCTGAAAGACATTTCTCAAAAAAAGATATTTCTATGGCAAATAAACATGAAAAGAGGCTTACCGCTAAGTCATTAGAGAAATGAAAATTAAAACTATAACAACATTCAGCTACATACCTAGCAGGAATGGCTACAAAGACTGACAATACCAGGCACAGGTGAACTGAAGAATCAGAACTCCCATACATTGATAGCAGAAACACAAACTGAAAGAGCCCATTCGAAAAGCAACTAAGGAGCTTCTCAAAATTCAATATATCAATTCCTAGGATCCCAGTGAACCCACTGTTATATATAAACTCCAGAGAAATAAAAAAAAGTTATCTTCACAATAACTTACATGTGAATATTTGTAGTTGTTTTTGTCATGATCATCAAAAATGGGAAATAATCAATTTATTAAAAATAAGAAAGAAAACTAGATGTATCCAAACAATGAAATTGAATCAGCAATTAAAGGAACAAACTACTGATATATCCAATAACCACATATTAAACAAAAGGTGGCAGGTGTAAAAGGCATAAGGCTATACATATTGTATGATTCTATCCATGTAATTCTAAAAAATTCAACACTATAGGGTCAGAAATCAGATCAAGGGATAAAGGTGGAGTGAAGTTACTGACTGAAAAGAGGATAAGGGAAGGACCTGCACAATGAAAATATAGAACACTAAAGAAAGAAATTGAGAAAGACCTTAGAAGATGAAAAGACTTCCCATCTTCTTAGATACGCCAAATCAATAGTCAAAATGGCTCTACTACCAAAAGCACTATACAGATTCAATGCAATACCAATCAAAGTTCCAATGACATTCTTCATAGAAATATAAAAAGTAGTCATAAAAGTCATTTACAAAAATAAGAGGCCCAGGATAGCCTAAGTAATCCTTAGCAAGAAAAGCAAAGCAGGAAGCATCACAATACCAGAATTTAAATTATATTACAGAGATAGAGGAAAAAAACAGCATGCTATTGGCATCAAGACAGGCATAAAGACCAATGGAATAGAAGACACAGAGGCAAACCTACATAAATATAGTTATCTCATATTTGACAAAGATGCCAAAAGCATACTTAGGAGAAAAGACAGTCTTTTTTTAACAAATGGTGCTGAGAAAACTGGAAATCCATATATAGTAGAATGAAACTTAACCCCTATCTTTCAACCTGCACAAAACTCAATTCAAAGTGGATCAAATACCACTTCTTTAGACTAGATGAAAATGTAGGCCCAATACTCCAACATATCAGCTCAGGAACCAACTTCCTCAACAAGACTCTCAGAGCATAAGGAATAAAATCAAGAATCAATAAATGGAATGGCATCAAACTAAAAGGCTTCATCACAACAAACGAAACAATCAAGAATGTGGAGAGAGAGCCTATAGAATGGGAGAAAATCTTTGCCACCTGTTCCTAATATAGAGCATTAATATCCAGCATATACAAAGAACTCAAAAAACACCAAAAAACAACCCAATCAATAAAGGGCAAAGGAACTAAATAGGCACTTCTCAAAAGAAGAAATACGGTCAATAAATATATAAAAAATGTTCAACATCTCTAGCAATTAGAGAAATTCAAATTAGAACTACACTGAGATTTCATCTCACTCCAGTCAGCATGACAATTATCAATAATACAAGTAGCAATAAATTTTGGAAGGGATATAGGGGGGAAAGAATACATTCATACATTGCTGGTGGGACTGCAAACTGATACAACCTCTCTGAAAAGTAGTATGGAGATTCCTCAAAAAAACTAGGAATAGAATGACCATTTGGCCTAGCTATCCCACTCCTTAGTACACATCCAAAGAATTTAAAATCAATATGTTACAGTGACTCAGTCACATCAATGTTTACAGCAGCACAATTCACGATAGCTAAGCTATGGAGCTAACATAGGTAACCTTCAACAGATAAATGGATAAAGAGTGTGTGTGTGTGTGTGTGTGTGTGTGTGTATACATGTGAGAATACTATTATTCAGCCATACAGAAAAATTATTTTATGACATTTGCTGGTAAATCGATGGATCTGGAGTCTATGGTGCTAAGTGAAATAAGCCAACCCCAAAAAACCAAAGATCAAATGTTTTTTCTGATATGTGGAAGCTAAACCAGAATAAGGGGTGGAATAGAGAATAGAAGTTCAGTGGAGAAGCCAAGGAATGATGGGATTGCGGTAGGGGAGGCATGTTGAAGAAAGACAATGGAATGAACCTGGCATAAATTTCCTATATACATATATGAATGTACCACAGTGAATTCACCATCGTGTACATCCACAAGAAATCAATTTAAAAAAAAAAATAACTATGGGTAAATGGCAAAAAAAAAATGGTAAAGGGAAGGGAGCAGGGGGTGGGGAAAAGAAAGGGATAGGAAAGTACTGGGGACTGAATTAGAACAAGATATAACCTATGATTTTATAATTATGTCAAAATAGATTCTACTGTCACGTATAGCTAAAAAGAACCAATTTTTTTTTAAGTGATAGGAGTGTTCTACTCTTCATTGTGGTAGTGTTTACACAACTTACACTTCAAAACTCAAATTATATATTTAAAAAAAGTTAAATTTTACCCCACATCAGTTACCTAAATTAACTTTTTTTAGAAAGTTAAACGTTTTTTGCTATATGCATTTAATTTTTTTTTCAAATGCCAGATGAGCTATAAATACTTGAATACGCACCCTACTTATAATATGAATAATCACATGCCATTACAAAATTTTGTCATTCCTTCATAATCTTACCTCTAGCTTATTCCCTTAACAGTTTTTAAAAAGGCATTAAAACAATTTTAATGCACTAAGAGCAAAAAGTTAGATTGTTTCGTTCCACTTATTTGAAATGAGACTTAACTGCAAACTTAAAGTGATTTAACTTGAGTAGAATAAGACAGTACATGATTATGCCACAGGTTTTATTCCCCTCACCTATATAAGATGACAGTTCCTACTTCATAGTATATTTCAAGTACTAAATGATGCCAACTTTTAGAAAATGCTTCATACATAATACACTATGTGTTCAATAAACATGTCTACTTTTTTCTTTTTTTTTTTTTTTTGGCGGGGGGGGATAAATATCTGGGATTGAACTCAGAGGCATTCAACCACTGAGCCACATCCCCAGCCCTTTTTTGTATTTTTATTTAGAGACAGGATCTCACTGAGTTGCCTAGCACCTTGCCATTGCTGAGGCTGGTTTTGAAACCACAATCCTCCTGCCTCAGCCTCCCGGGCCACTGGGATTACAGTGCTTATTTTTTTAATTACTTTAAAAAACACCTTTCTAAATCTAATGGTCCAAATTCTATGTATTTCCTGCTATGAATCTTGGCATTTTATTAAACATTACATAAACACTAGGAGTCTGGTTCCATTTTTCATTCAATTCTCTTTCAACAGTTGATCAAGAATAAAGGGATACAAAGCAAGAATGGAAAGAAGGAGGAGAAAGAAGAAATATTTACTGAGATCCTATAAGTATCACAGGGCAACAGATTATATGGGATGAATCAATCAATATCTCTCTCTCTCTTTCTCTCTCTCTCTCTCTCTCTGGTTCCTTCTAGCAGGTGCCAACAGAGAAACAAAGAATCTTCATGAAAACTTTATAAGCTTTTATAAGGGGTCTTTAAAAAGAAGTGTTTGAGTCTACTTAAGATACTAGGTACGTTCCCAAAAGCCAATGTTTCATTACAAGTAAAGTTCATGTTCAGAAAGATTTAAATAGTAACTTCTCCTTACAACAATTTAATCAAAGTAGTATGTTAACAATCACAATGAAAGATTCTCACATCATAAACCATGAACCTCACTGCCTTCCTTCATGTCATAATCATGACTCTGACGACTTTCAAAACATAGTATCAGAAAGCCAATAAATACAATTAAAGGTGATAACCTCGTAGGATAAAATAAAAATTCTTTGGCACTTACTCTGTGTTTAAATATGGGGGGGAGGGTGCCACTGGAAAAAACAAAACTATGATTCTCTTAGTTCTTACTTTTCTTAAAATCCCAAAATGCAAAAACTAGTACACAGTAAAAAAACATAACAGAAGACCCTCAATGGAGAGTAAACTTACCTGTAACACTTCATTCTCTGAAAGATTCAACCCAAACACATTGCACCGTTTCACTGTAAGAAAATCATTATCAGGTCCATCTTCTTCCTCATCATGTTGGTCCAAGAACAGCACAGAAACTTCCTTGACCTTCTGTGTCTCCATGTTGGGATGAGATTGAGTTTGAGACCCTTTTGCTTTTCCCAGTTTCTCTTTCATTTCTTCTTCTTCTCCTTCTTCTCCTTCTTCTTCTTCTTCTTCTTCTTCATCCTCCTCCTCCTCCTCCTCCTCCTCCTCCTCCTCTTCACTAACATCACTATTCTGTCTATTCTCTGTCCCTTGTAGTCTTTTCCCACCTTTCTGAAGGATGGACATCTTCTCATTGAAATAGGCTCTAAATTCTTCCACCTCATCATTGGTGAGAGATGGAGCCCTGGGCCCAGTTACCACATTGCCTTGACTCTTCACCAATTCTTTGGTAGATTGTTTCTGCATTTTCTGAAGAAATCTTACCCGTGGTGCCACAGCAAGACCAAGAGACCTTAAAAATGAGGGAAAAAAATTTAAAAATTATCTCAGTACACTGATGGTACATGTACAGTATTATGGAAGAGTTTCTTGATTAGAAATATATTTCTAAAACTTTCATAAAGAAAATCTTCCTCTGAAATAAAATCCAATGTACTGACACACTAGATTATCCAAAATGCAAACCAAAGTTCACTTAAAAGCTGTCTGAAAAAATTTTAGATACTGGTTTTTCTTCTAGAATAATATGGTATAAAATAAAGAGCATTACAACAAACCTAGATGGTCACAGATTAAGTACTAGACCTATCAATTTTCAATTCAACTCTCAGACTCAGCTTCCTCATAATGTAGTATAACACCATGTGCCAGGACTATCATAGTTATTGTGAAGATCCAATTAATTAACTATATTAAAGTACATTTTATAAAAATGTGAGTTACTGAATAAACTGACAAAGACATGCCATGAAAGGACAAAATCCAGTTCTTCAAAAGAATGAACTAGAATATCATCCCTATCCCACCTCATGCTTCTTATCAAAACATGGCATAATCACTGCATAAAAATGAATTTTTATAAAAAGAGATTAGATAAAAATAATCTCGCTTTCTCCATCTATTATCAAGATTCCATTTAAGATCAAGTGGTTCCCAGCTGGGATCAAAGCTAACAGCTTTCATTAAGTTCCTAATAGCAGATTAGAAATAAAACCTTAGAGCAAGGTTGGCTTTAGTAAACAGCTAATGTTACAACATGGATCACTACTCTTTCCCTGTATGACATGGTGAACATCTAAAAACACACTTTCAGAAATAGTACTGTTGAGGTTCAAATCCTGGCTCTGTCAATGACCAGTTAGTTGTATGGTATCAAGATAGTATTTAATCTCTCTAGCCCCAAGTTTTCCTATTTGCAAAATTGGGCAGGAGTTCAACCTCATAGGGTTGTTATAAAACATCAATTGACACATACAATGCAGTCAAAGTTGTGGTATATGGGCAACCACTGAGAACTTGCTATTATCATTATTACTTTCATGGAAATGAGGGGTTAGGATCATGAACTTGAATCCACCTAAGGATTTCTCTTAATATAATACATTTACATTTATGTTTTCTTGGCTACTAAAATTTTTTGAGTTCTTAAAGAGTACACATTCATATATAATTCTATCACTGAGCACAATGATCTGCACCTACTAGGCATCCAAAATACGTATCTATAGTAAAATTTTTAAAACCTTTTTTATATCTTACATACATAGCCCTGCTTTAGGCATCCAAGACTTCTACAAGACTACACATCTTAAGGAAATTACACATCTATCCACAAAAACTAAAAACACCAAGGTAAACTGTACCAATAATTTAGGCTCAAGTTTATTTTCTGACTTCTTCAATTATCACCAAAAAACAGTCTTTAACTGTAAACATGACATTTACTGGAGTCAGTTTAAACAAAACATCTCCTAAATATGGCCCTAACATGTTAAAGATTTGTGCAATTTTTGTTTGTTAAGAATCCAGCTAAGTCAGTCAGAAAACTAGGATAGCACTTCACACAGAGCACAAAAATCAGCTAATAATCCAAACCATGGGCCATGCTCAGAAATGGTGAAACCATGAATGTGTAAATAAATGTGAGCAAACAAAAAACTGTTATCCATAGCACATGGTTTTCCTTCCATTACTTAAACAGAAAGTTAGTTGCTTAACAATGCTATGAAGCAAATAAAGTGTTCTATAATAAAACTGACAAATTACCTTTTGTATTAAACTTACAATATAACATAGTAACAAAGAATAGAAAGTAGCAGCTTGCCCAAATAAAAGTTTTTGTTACACTCAATTTAAAGGTCAAGGCACTCAAATTCCTGAAGAGCAGGCTAAACATACAGACCTTGACTAGTAAACACATTTCATCATTATCTGGGCAAGTTTATTCTTATATTCAAAGTATGATGAAGTTCTATAGGATTATGTCAATGCTTTCCCCACAAGTAGGACTCCTTTAAAGAATGAACACTCCTCTTTTATAGGTGAAAAACTTTCAGTATTTTGTTGCTGTTGTTTTTATTTTAAAATCAAACTAAGCCAAACAAAACCAATCATTCCATTCACTAAACAGGGGTATCTTGCCATAGTAGTTGCAAATACTTATAAGAAATACCAACTCAGAAATAATATTCAGGCAATAAGCAATATGGGGAAAACAATCTAACATAAGAACTAGAGAAGAGACGCACATCCAAAGCATAAAATGTCTATGGTAATCTATAGCAGCATCTTAGAGGGCAAGAGAAGACTACAAATGTGAAGATTTCAAAGACTCAGTTGCTTTCTGTCTCCTATAAAATCAAACCATAGATATCCACCACTTTAAGGAATTTATATTTATTGGGAGAAAACTTTTTCCTGGCAACAGAAACTAATTTTCCAGAGATTACTTAATCTTTTTTCTTTGTACATCTGTAACATTCTTTTAAGGCAAAGAAGAGTGGTTTAAACCAGGACCATCAGAGAACCAGGCCAGAAATAAACTAACTTTGAAGACTGACTAGCACAGCTACATTATGAATACTTACAGTGCATATTCAGGAATAGGTAACTTGTTCACATCGAATACTTCTTTATCCTTCATAAGGTATACTGAACGTATGTAGGAGACAAAACACTGAAAAATAAAAGGTTGAGAGAAAGAAAAAGAAAGGTTGAGAAGTACAACAGCATAGCAATGGAAAATGAAGTTAGGCCAATAGAAGAACAACCACCACGACGGGGATAAATTTAACAGTAGTAAGCACACACACACACAGTCATTCACACACACACAAAAAAAGAAAACCTACTTTTAGAATATTAGAAGAAAAGATTTTGCGTCTGTTCAAGCAAACTAACCACAGAATATCACTTCCCCAAAAGGCTACTCCACAAATTAATACTCAGTTACAATAGGTAACATGGAGAAAATAAAGGCACTGGAATAATATAAATAGGATCTACACTAAGCTACTTATTAGTTAAGCAAATTTCTTGGTTTCTCTAAATGGCAGTTTCCTCATCAAAGAACTAAGTGTTATGACAATAAAGGGGGCATATGCATATAGAATACCTAGTATTTACTGCATTCCAAAAGATATGCTAATACATGCTTCTTATTGTTAATCATCAGAAGATACATTTTGATAAAATTTTACTGTATTGAATGAAGCTTAATTAAATTATGACTGTCAAACCTTTCCCCTGTTTTACTATAATTTTATATAATTCATTATCAAGCTGGCATACTTTTCTTTCATTTGTGCAAAAATACTAAGCAAGAGTTATACACAAATCAGAAAGTAAATATGGTTCCAATACTTTACCAGTTAGTAAAACAGGTAATAATATATCTAAGCAAGTAATGTCTTTCATTTTTAAAATAATTCTTATAAAGTTTATTTAATCCTTTCCATAATTTCTTCACATTTTGTTCTAGCTTTACACTAATCCTTTCTACATCACTTATCTCTATAGGCATGAATAACAATGAATGGCATCAGTTCAATATAATTTTTCCCCTACAACCATCCTACAAGAAACCATTCAAGTTGAATATCATTTTTGTTCTCTCCAGGTTATAATCAAAAGTTATACAATCAGTTCTCTGAAGCCAGATAGCATGCTATTGCTGGCAACACAACCAATCTGCTAAACCATGTATGACACTCAATAAATCACAACATTTATTTCAATGTGCTATTCTAAAAATCTTTATTCTGGAAGGATCATTTGTTGTAAGCACAAACCAATGAAACAACATCCTTCCAATATTTCTTATTTCCTGATAGTTGAATGACCTCCTAATCATGCAGAAAGTCATGACATTATCTGAATTCATGTTATGTTTTTTCAATGTCTGCACTATTCTTAAAGCTTCTAAAAAAAGTTTAGCTTGAATATGTGCTAGACAAAACACATACTCACAAATGGTTGTTGCATAGGCACAAATTAAGAAAAGAAAATCACTAATTTGTTTTCATTGGATTTCAGGTGAAGTGAACTTATAGATATTCAACTTAGTGTAGCTCAATAGTTGATTTTCATATTTTGGAATTCTTTTCTCCTAATGTAGCAACGTTCTCAACAATGAAAGACATAGATTTCAATCTCAGACTGAGACTTTTGATAACTATGTGACCCTGGACAATTTTTAATTTTCTGAAGCTAGCATGTAACCTCTGTAAAAATCACATCAACACCACCTACCTCATGTGTTCTTGGGAAGAATAGATAACACAGTGCATGTAAAATACACATGAAACAGTCAAGTCATGACTAAGTGCTTGGTACATAGTAAGGACTCAAATTTTAGCTTTTGTCATTGACATCATTTTATGCATAGCAATGTTTTGCTAAAGTATAAGTCAGCAATAAATAGAAGCTTTGATCTTTAGTAAAACTTACTTCTCTGCTTCTCTGCTGGGAATATCCAGTTTCAAAATAACAAAGAACCCAACTACTCAATGTTTTTTCTGCCCGAGTTACCCCAACAATCTTATCTCCTCCTTCCTTATATTCTTCCCCCCACATCATGTGCCTGCTGAAATAGAATCCAGCCTCCTAATCACTCCTCTCTAGCTCACTTTTGATATGCTATGAGAGAAGCAAAGATCCTATAACTATAAGGAAGTTAGTAAAAACAGTGGTAAAAATGCAAAGCTTCATAAGAGTACTCATAATTGTTAATTCAAAGATTATAGACTGGGTAGATTGGAAGGCACAAGTCATAATCATTTCACATCTTCCTTTTCCACAGAATCTATTGCTAGACACTATGAACTGAAAGAGTAAGTATAACTAAACATGACTTCTCTCATCATAAATAACTGGTATGTAAGGTAATGAATATTAATGTTTGATTTAGCCACTCCAAAATGTATACCGTTTCAAAATCTCATGTTGCACACTGTAATGTAATTTGTCAATTTAGCAAATAAATTACTTTTTAATTTCATTTTTCTAATACAGAAGATTAAAAGTCCAGAAAAGCAATCAGAGAATAAGTCATATTTACAGATTAAAATTTCATCCCTAAAGATAACTTGACAAGAGTTTTATCCTTTCTAGAAATTTAACCTAATATATAAAGATATTAATTTCATAGTCAAAGTGCATTCAGGACTTACAGTAACTTTACTGAAGAAATGTAAAGTTTACCCAATACACTAGAAAACAGGGCACTATACGTATAAGAATAATCTTAGGATTTTCTGTGTATCTCTGACAAGACTATATACAGGTTATTATAAAAAAAACACTTTGAAATTTTAAGGAATATTCTAGGTGCATGTACAAATTACACCATTTGAATATGTGATACATGACCATGCAATGTAGAAATAGCAGAACAACAAAATTTAAACTTATTATGTATTGCACTCCAACAAAGGTACCCAACTCAGAAAGAACTTACCCTTTGAGCTCTTTCTTTTAAATCTTGATCTTGGGCTAAAAAAGATTCCAATTTTTTCTGTACATCTATAAGTTTTTCTGGATTGATTCTTTGTAACAAAAAGAAAGATATAATGGTTACACTAAGAAATCTGAATTTTAGAAATGATAAATAGCATATAGCATTTTTCTATTTCCCTCAATATTGTTTTTAAATATATAACATTTCTCATCTATGACCCAAGTTAGAACAAAATTACACTTGATCTAAATCTCTCTCCTGCATATTATGAATAATACAGGAGGAAAGAAATGACAGATACTTTCTCTAAACACCCCATGCTGAGTGAGTGAAGGATACTTAGATTAACAACATAATTAGCATTGATTACTTCTTAACTCTATAAAGATGGAAAGTAGCTTGAGCAAGATTAATAAAATGGAATAAATGAAATCTAATGTCATTTTTAAGTGTTTCCATTTTCTTATATAATAAAATCAATTTCAAGTAATAAACAAATACACAAAAAATATAAATATTGATTTACCTATTTAGAAATTAGGCACAATGTAACAGAGACATAACTTAAAACTCTGCCTAGGTAAGCTATAGGAAATCCTGAGATTCTTTTAAGGGTACAAGCTTCACAATAGACTTCACTTGTTTCCTTCACTTTAGACTGCTTTGAACCACTTTTTCCTACAAAGCCAGGGTGATGATAGGTGGATGTGAAGCAACTATTTTTCCTGTTTTTATTGCAGAAAATTTTAAAACACCTAAAAGTAGAAAACTTTAAGTCTCAACAATTATGAACTCATAGCCAATGTGTTTCTTCTAAATCCTCAACCATTCCTGTCCTTATCTAACTACTGTCTAATTTATTTCTAGTCAAACCAAACCAAGGTGTTTCAATGGCCCTTATACTAGTGAAATTTTGATGAATTCCACTAATAATCCACATATCCTCAATGACAGAGAGCACATAATATTTTGAAATGGACCCACAACCTGAAACATTTCATTGAAAGTTTCATTCTTTCAACTTCCTCTTTTAAAAAAAAATATTTATTTTTTAGTTATAGGCAGACACAATGTCTTTATTACACTTTAGGTGGTGCTGAGGATAAAACCCAGTGCCTCACACATGCTAAGCCAGCGCTCTACCTGAGCCACAACCCCAGCCCTCATTCTTTCAACATTCAATGCTTCCTAAAATTAATAAGTTCTCCTTTATCTCTTTTATTTTCTCCAGTTACAGTCTCCTGAAAATTTTGTTTAAACAGAAACCTTTAATTTAAAAATTCAGACTTCTGATTTTTAGTACTACACAGAAGCTTACAAGTCAACACAGTATCTTAACAAGAAAAGAGCTGAATGTATTAGATAATCAGCAACCTATATTGAATTTGCTAGTAGGGTGAGCTGACACAGGGCAAACCACAATCCTCAAAATAGGAGGGGAGGAGGGAGAAGGAGGAAGGAAATAGAAAGGGGGGAACAGAGAGAGGAGGTAGGAGGCGAACCCAAGAACATGGCTGAATGGAACACTCCCGTGAGCAAAGCCCACTGGGGGAACCACTGGGGCACCGGAAAACTTGAACCTGCAATTTAAAAATAGATGGAGGCTCAATGTGAACAAGTCTGAAATACATAAACTTCAGGAGGACCCATTTGTGAATATAGGAAACTCCTAAACTTGCTTGAGTCTTACCACCAGGAGTCAACCACCAGTATCTGAGAAAAAAATTCCTCATGCTTCTGGCAGAGGATTGGTGGGAGCATTTTAAAATACACTATAGCACCAGCTTTCTCTTAACTAGTTTCTCCTAAGATTAGTCCTTATTAATGAGAGTCCAATCTGCCAGGGGTTTATCAGAGCCCAACAGGTTTGGCTCTGATAAAACTATTTTGGTTTGGACCCTAAATGTCACCAAGGCCATGGGTTGAAGACTTCATTGTCAGCTTGGGGTACTACCGGAAGGTGGTAGAACCTTTAGGAGGTAGAATCTGGTAGAAGATGTTAGGTAATTGGGGGTGAACCTTTTGAAGGGGATATTGGGTCTCCAACCCCTTACTATCTCTTTGGTTCCTGGCCACCATGACCTGAGCCATCTTCCTCTGCCATGTGATCCTTATCATGATTCTCTGCTGTAACATGAGTTCCAAGTGATGCCAAAAACTATAGAGTGAAACCACAGGTGCTGAGAGACAAAATAAATCTTCCCTCCTTGTAAGTTGATTTTCTCAGGTACTTTGTCCCAGTCAGGAAAGGTGATGTACACATACAAACTAAGCTGGGGAAAGGGAAAGCCACCCCTGGCCACCCAGCCTCACTTAAGCTTGGATGGAGGTACTAAGGACTACTTGTGAAGTTCACAGTCCAGAGATACAGACTTACTCCAAAACTGAAACGAACTGGGCATGGTAGTGCATGTCTGTGATCCCACCAACTCAGGAAGCTAAAGCAGGAGATTCCAAGTTCAAAGCTAGTCTCAGAAATTTAGTGAGGCCCTAAACAACTTAGCAAGACCCTATCTGAAAATAAAAAGGTTTTAAGAAATGACGGGAAAGAATGGCAATTATCAAGAATACAAGCAACAATAAATGTTGCTAAGGATGTGGGGAAAAGGTACACTCATACATTGCTGGTGGGACTGAAAATTGGTGCAACCTATCTGGAAAGCAATATGGAGATTCCTTAGAAAACTTGAAGTGGAACCACCATTTGACCCAACTATCCCACTCCTTGGTCTATACCTGAAGGATTTAAAATCAGCATACTGCCAAGATGTGGATATGTCAATGTTTATAGCAGTTCAATTCACAAGAGCTAAATTGTAGAACTAACCTAGGTGCCCTTCAACAGATGAACAGATGAAGAAACTGTGGTCTATGTATACACAATGGAATACTACTCAGCCTCAAAGAAGAATGAAAATGGCATTTGCAGGTAAATGGATGGAATTGGAGAATATTGTGCTAAGAGAAATAAGCCAATCCCAAAAGCCAAAGTCTAAATGTTTACTCTGATATGGGGATTCTGATCCCAAAAGGGTTGGGGGAGGGGGGTGTTAGAATGGAAGAATTTTGGATTGGAAGGGGGTATGGGGGTAGAAAGGATTACCTTATGTACATGCATGATTGCATGAATGGTGTAACTTTATCATGTACAACCAGAGAAATGAAAAGTTGTGTTCTATTTGTGTACAATGAGTCAAAATGCATTCTGCTACCATGAATAACTTATTAGAATTTTCTTAAAAGAACTGGGGATGTGGGTCAATGGTTAAGTGCCACCAGGTTCAATTCTGAGTCAAAGGGGGAAAAAAAACTGGGACCTAATCACAGGACTATAACACATGTCCCCTCCCTATCCACATTAGTCAAGGGCCATTTACATCCATTCTTTTTATCCCATCACATCAGCTATTAAGGAAAAATTACAAGGCATACAAGAGACAAAAAACAATTTGAAAACAGAGCCAAAACCATAACCAACTGTGGAAAGTATACTGAAATTAACAAAAGTAGGAATTTGAAACTAAAGTAATATACGAAGACTTCCTATGGATTTAGTAAACAGAAAGCAACAACAGACAGAAAATGTAAACTAAGAGATGGAAAACTTAAGAAGGAATCAAAACTAATGCTACAGATCCACACAACCACCAGTAAGAAAGAATGTTTCTGAGAGGCCTATCAGCAGATTAAACATGGCTAAGGATAGAGTATGAGCTTGAATAACATTTAAAAAATCCAAAATTGAAAAACAGAAAAAAACAAACTGATAACACAGGACAGAACATCCTAGGTCTTATGAAACAACTACAAAAAGTCCTCCCACATGGCCCCAAAGCTAAAGTCACTGGACATTAAGATCTATTTCTCAAACAAGAACATATATAAAATTACAGAAATCACTTAACCCAGTAATTTATTAAGTTATCTAAACCTATTTTTCATAGAAGTATTATCTTAGTATATTTTAATTATTGATTAAAATAATTAATCAATAATTAAAATATACTAAGGGGGTGTTCAAGATGGCAGAATAAAGCAGCTTTCCTGGCTGCTCCATGGTGTGAAATCAAGAAAGGAGAAACGCAGTTTCTCAGCAAGGTGAGTGAACAGGAAAAAAAAAGGGGGTCAGGGGACTTTATTGGAATTTAATACTGGACACATAAACACTCCCCAACTAAACTAAAAGGCACATAGCCACAATAGCACTGCTTGGAAAAGCAAACACATCTCTCCCAGTGGCATGTGGAAGTCAAAGAAAGGAATCATTTTGTAGCCACAGCACAAGGATCAAAAGCTGAGGGAGCGGAGTCCTGGTAAACACGAGTCTGGCTGAAAATATAGGCTGGCAAATCCACACTACATAACATAGACTGTGCCTAAGTGACCAGGAGAAAATTAAATATGGAGAGAGGTTTACACAGGGGACAACTAGTTGCAAAAATTCCCCCCCCACACCCCCCTCCTCCAATCTGGCTGCCTGCAGGACTGGCAGGGAGAGACTTACATGGTCAGGAATTCCAAAGGGTGCATGCAGGAGATACCAAGTTTGGAGACTGAATCTGAGACCAGGAAACATAGGGTCCTCAGGTGAAGTAGTGAACTAAGAATTGGCTCCTCCATCACATGAAAGGAACCCAAGGGAGATCCTGGAGTACAGTCTTCCAGTGTGGACCCCAGCAATTGCTGGGCCTTGTAGGTGTGCTAATTTAAAATCTCCAGATCAATTTGCATCCAGCGAAGCGCCTGGAGCCTACCAAAGCCTAAACGGTCTCTCCAGAAGTTCTGCCTATGGGATTACTTTTCTCACCTTAGCAACCCCACCCTGAGGTGGGAGCAAGCATCAATCTCCAGACAACCCCTCTTAACCACTGAGAAGGGAAGTCAAGAGTCTTTTAAACTCCATTGAAAACAAATCTTTAACCTTTCATTTTGTTTTTCCCTTTTTTCTTTTCTTTTCTTTTTTTTTTTTTTGCTTAATTGTGACCTTAATCATTCATGGACATTTATACATACTAATATTTAGGACTTTGTCTTTCCTCATTTCTAGCATTTTTTAAATCATTTCTTCATGGATCAATTTTTTGAGGACTAGGAAATTTGATTAGTGTATTTCAGGGGGTTTTATTCTTTTATTATTTTCATTGTAAACTTTTTACTTTATATATTTTTTCTTCTCACTTATCTACTTCCCTTCAATCTCTCTCTCTTTTTCTGCTAACAGCCAATCTCAATTATTCTCTTTTTCACTTTTCTTTAATTTTTTAGTTCTATCTTCTCTCCTCCTCCCTAATAATCATCACATCCTAAACCAGTTCTGTTAACTCTCTATCCACCATTTGAAATTGCAAACTATTATACAAACTATTCTGCAAACTTACTGTTTTTATTGTTGGAAATAACTCATCATTTCTGTTTGTGACAAATTCGTAGACATCATAGCATTAATGCTGTATGTTGTTTGCATTGGTTGTTATTATTTGTCTTCGCCTAAACAATAAGATACAGGAAACCTTCAGGAACACTGTGTCTATAGGTTAGAAACTCTCTACTGCCTTACACTCATACTGTTAGATGAGTAGAAACACAAATAACATGAAAAAACAAGGGAACAAATCACCCCAAGCAAACCAATAGAATTCAGTAACAGAATCCATCCCTACCACAGTGGAAGAAATGTCAAAGAAGTTTAGAATGTACATAATTAAACTAATCTATGTACATTATCACATTTAAACTATGATAAAGGACAGTGTAAGGAGTGATATTAGAGAGAAATTACAGGAAGTGAAAGATCACATCAATAAAGAGAGATTTTGGAAAATAAAATTAAGAATAAATACTCGAACTGAAGGTATCAATAAACCAAATTAAAACTTCAATGGAAAGCATCACCAACAGACTAAATGACTTGGAAGACAGAGTTTCAGGCAATGAAGACAAAATATATAATCTTGAAAATAAAGTTCACCATGGAGAAAAGATGTTAAGAGATCATGAACAGAACTTCCAAGAAATATGGGATAACCCAAAAAGAACAAATTTAACATTTATTGGGACATATGAAGGCTCTGAGATACAAACCAAAGGAATGCACAATCTTTTCAATGAAATAATATCAGAAAATTTCCCAAACCTAAAGAATGAAATGGAAAATCAGATACACAAAGCTTACAGGACCTGAAATATACAAAATCACAACATACCCACACCAAGGCACATTATTATGAAAATGCCTAACATACAGAATAATGATAGAATTTTAAAAGCTGCCACGGAAAAATAAAAAGTCACATATAGAGGGAAACCAATCCAGATCTTAGCTGATTTCTTAACCTACGTCCTCAAAGCTAGGAGGTCTTAGATAATATATATCAAGCTCCGAAAGAAAATGGATGCCAACCAAGAATACTATACCCAGCAAAATTAATCTTCAGAATTGACAACAAAATAAAAACCTTCCATAATAAACAAGTAAAAAGAATTCACAACAAGAAAACCTGCTCTACAAAACATACTCCACAAAATATTCCATGAAAAACAGCAAAGGAAAGAACTACACCATCAGAGGAGAAACTAATTCAAATTAAAATATATCAAAATGACAGGGAATAAAAATCATATCTAAATAACACTGAATGTAAATGGCCTAAATTCATCCATCAAAAATCAAAGACTGGCAGACTGGATTAAAAAACAAGACCCAAAACTATAATCTCCAAGAGAGTCACATCTTAGACAAAAGACAGTCCCAGACTGAAAGTAAAAGGATGGGAAAAAACATATCATTCACATGGATCTCATAAACAAGCAGGAGTTTCTATCCTCATACCAGATAAAGTGAACTTCAAGCAAAAGTTAATCAGAAAGGACAAAGAAGGGCATTTCATACTGCGTAAGGGAATTACACATCAACAAGACACAACAATCATAAATATTTATGCCCCAAACAATGGAAAAATCTATGTACATCAAACAAAATTTTCTCAAATTCAAGAATCAAACAGACCACAACACAATAATACTAGGTGATTTTAACGTACCTCTCTTACCACTGGCTAGATCCTCCAAACAAAAACTAAATAAAGAAGCTATAGAAGTAAAATATACCACTAATAATTTAGACTTAACAGACATATATAGTATACTTCATCCTTCAATGACTGGATACACTTAATTCTCAGCAGCACACAGATCCTTCTCTAACACTAAACGTATCTTAGGCCACTAAGCAACTCTTAGCAAGTATAAAATATAGAGATAATATCTTGCATTCTATCAGATCATAATGGAATGAAATTAGAAATCAACAATAGAATACAAAATAAAAGCTATTCTAACACCTGGAGACTAAATAATATGCCACTGAATGAACAGTGAATAGCAGAAGAAATCAGGGATGAAATTAAATATTTAAAGGTAAATGAGACTAGGGATACAACATATCAAAATCTCCAGACACTATGAAGGCAGTGCTAAGAGGAATGTTCCTTGCACTGAATTCATTCATTAAAATAACAAAAAAAAAAAAAAAAAACTTAACATTACATCTCAAATCCCAAGAAAAAGAATGAACCAACACCTAGAGCAGAAGACAGGAAATAATTATCAGGGCTACAATCAATGAAATTGAAACAAAAGAATGAAAAAAAAAAGACAAATTAAAAAGTTGGTTATTTTAAAAAAATAAATAAAATTGATAAACCATTAGTCAAGCTAGCTAGAGAAAGAGAAAACTCAAACTATGATGGATCCAACATGGCAGCGGGCGCTGAGAGATCAGTTCTCTGACCTCTTCAGCTGCGCAAGCAAAGGGAGCCTTGGACCGACTGAGTGCTGTTTGCTCAGGATCACTGGGCAATGCTAGGCTGACATGGACTAGGGGTGAGCAGTTTGCGCCCCTCAGAACCCACGCCAAGCCGAGGGCGGGTGAATTCGAGCTTCCCGTGCAAAATTTCTGGCTGTCTGCCTGCCTCTCGCAGCCAAACCACAGTGACTCAGCGCTACGGATGCTTCGGCTGAATAGAGGGGCAGCTCTTCGGTTCCTACGTGAGCCTTTTGAGGTGATACCAACTGAGCTTTCATAGGCAGCGGGCCCAGGATTGGGAGGGGGCCTGGAAGAGCCGGACTGGACCCACCCTTCGCATCGGACACCCAGCAAAGGGAACTAACGGCAGCCCTTCGCATTGGACACCACCATGGCAGAGAACTGACGTCACCAGAGTTCGGCGGAGGGGATAGCTTCATTGAGACCGACGTCTGCAGATGTATGACCCTCGGGCCCCTCCTCTCCGCACAGCGGGGAGATCTCGGCCACCCCCAGCTCTAACCATGAGCGCGGTTGTCAGACCGAGGGAGAGTCAAGAGCAGTGCATGACCCCCGGTTACTGCTCCCACCAGCGCTGACAACCGAGGTCTCTTGCGCCAGCTCCCGGGGGCGTGGCTACCGAAGGGCAGGCAGAATATGCTGATGGTTCCCAGCCCCGCGCTCCACAACCTTAGGGTCTGGGGGAATGGCAATCAGAGAGACTGGGCCCAGTCGTTCAAGAAAATAGGGCTCCCGGGAGCAGCAGACCCCGCGTGTAGCCAGTTTTGTGGTGAAAGTCACTGGTGAGCAGGGCCTGGCTAGAGGAAAAGCGAGGAAGTGACTGAATACCAGGAAAGGCCCTGGGCGCCCAGGATTGGAGAGCCGCCCAGTGGGGGAGGAGGAGCCGCCTCACAGTGATTGATGCCTGCATATTTAGAGGAGAAGCTTGGCCCAGTGGGCACAGCTCCACCTACTGGAAGAGAAGTTAATCAAACGCTAAGACTGCATTTTTTAAATTTTCTTTTTATTCTTTTTTTTATTTTTTTTATTTTTATTGTTTTTTTATTTTTATTTTTTGTCTTTTCATTTCTTTTCAATTTCCTTATTCCCCTTTTCTTGAATTCTACATGTTTACTCTCATTCTCTTTAGCGACTTCTTCCCTCCCCTTCTAATACCTTTCCTCCAAAACATTACGATGCTATTTATGTGTAATTTACTAAATGTGTATAGGTAAATGTTCGGAGGCATTATATAGTGCTACCAATTCCCTAGCTACTCCCAAATACTCCAGACCATTCTCCTGTTAATATCCCTCATTAGTAGAGCAATCTTCCAAGTTTGCCAAGATATACCAACCTCTATACCATCACATCACTCGACCTAAACGTAAGTCCCAAGACCAAACCGCAGATCACTATATGCCATCAGAATCCATACACAGTTTATGAAACGAATGAATCTGCTTTAAAGTGCAATAAAATTCATCATCTCTAGTCATAGTCTCCCATCACAAAGGAGAGACTCCGGAGATACACAAAACCAAAATAAATTTATAGGAGTAAACAGTAACTCAGCAGTCAAACAGAACTGGAAGTAACATGAGCAGCATGAAAAAGCAAGGAAGAAAAGGAGTACAGACAATGCAGGACAGCCTAAATCTACAGACGACCTAGAGGCATCAGAAAAATGGTCAAATAAAGAACTCAAGAAATACCTTATACAGATGGAATGGAATCTTAAAGAGGACATGAGACAGCAAATTCAAACAATGAAAGAACACACTGAAAATGAATTATATAAACAGATAAAAGAAACAAATAAGCAACTTTACCAGGAGATAGAGATTATAAAAAAAAATCAAACAATAATCCTAGAAATGAAGGAAACTATAAACCAAATTAAAAACTCAAACGAGAGTATCACTAGCAGAGTGGAACAAGTAGAAGTCAGAACGTGAGACAATGAAGACAAAATATATCATCTTGAAAACAGTCTAGCCAACTCAGAAAGGCTGGTAAGAAACCACGAGAAAAACATCCAAGAGATATGGGATAACATAAAAAAACCAAACTTAAGAGTCATCGGGATAGAGGAAGGTATAGAGGTCCAAACCAAGGGAATGAGCAATCTATTAAATGAAATAATTTTAGAGAACTTTCCAGATATAAAAAAGGAAACGGAAGTACAAATTCTAGATGCATACAGGACACTGAGCATACAAAATCACAGTATACCAACGCTAAGACACATTGTTATGAAGATATCCAATATACAGAAAAAAAGAGAAAATATTAAAAGCTACAAGAGAAAGGAGGCAGATTACATTCAGGGGTAAACCAATAAGGTTAACGGCTGATTTTTCATCACAGACACTGAAAGCGAGAAGATCCTGGAACAACATATTTCAAACACTGAAAGACAATGGATGCCAACCAAGAATTTTGTATCCAGCAAAATTAAGCTTCAGGTACGACAACGAAATAAAAATCTTTCACGATAAACAAAAGTTAAAAGAATTCGCAGCCAGAAAACCAGCATTGCAAAGCATCTTGAGCAAAACACTACACGAGGAAGAAATGAAAAACAACAACCAAAACCAACAGTGGGAAGTACCTCAGTAAAGCGAGAGGGGTGGGGGGAGCTAATCATAGATAAACAAACCAAATTTAAAAAAGAAAAAAACAAAGATAAATAATCAAACATGACTGGAAGTACGAACCATATATCAATAGTAACCCTAAACGTTAATGGCTTAAACTCACCAATAAAGCGACATAGGCTGGTAATCTGGATTAAAAAAACACCAACAATATGCTGCCTTCAGGAGACACATCTGATTGGAAAAGACATACACAGGCTGAAGGTGAAAGGTTGGGAAAAATCATACCACCACACGGTCCTCGGAAGCAAGCAGGGGTGGCCATCCTCATATCGAATAAAATCGACTTCAAGACTAAGTTAATCAAAAGGGATAAGGAAGGACATTATATACTGTTAAAAAGAACGATTCACCAACAAGACATAACAATTATCAATATTTATGCACCAAATAATGGTGCTCCAACGTTCATAAAACAAACTCTCCTCAAGTTCAAGAATCAAATAGACCACAACACAATAATTATGGGTGACTTCAACACACCTCTCTCACCATTGGACAGATCCTCCAAACAAAAATTGAATAAAGAAACTATAGAACTAAATAACACAATCAATAACCTAGACTTAACCGACATATATAAAATATATTAACCATCATCAAGTGGATATACTTTTTTCTCAGCAGCACATGGATCCTTCTCAAAAATAGACCATATATTATGCCATAGGGCAACCCTTAGTAAATACAAAGGTGTGGAGATAATACTATGCATCTTATCTGATCATAATGGAATGAAACTGGAAATCAATGATAAAAGAAGGAAGGAAAAATCCTACATCACTTGGAAAATGAACAATATGTTACTGAATGATCAATGGGTTACAGAAGACATAAAAGAGGAAATCAAAAAATTCTTAGAGATAAATGAAAATACAGACACAACATACCGGAATCTATGGGACACAATGAAAGCAGTTTTAAGAGGGAAATTCATTGCCTGGAGTTCATTCCTCAAAAAAAGAAAAAACAAACAAATAAATGAGCTCACACTTCATCTCAAAACCCTAGAAAAAGAAGAGCAAAACAACAGCAAATGTAGCAGAAGGCAAGAAATAATTAAAATCAGAGCGGAAATCAACGAAACTGAAACAAAAGAAACTATTGAAAAAATTGACAAAACTAAAAGTTGGTTCTTCAAAAAAATAAATAAGATCGACTGACCCTTAGCCATGCTAACGAAGAAGAGAACTCAAATTACTAACATATGGGATGAAAAAGGCAGTATCACAACAGATGCTACAGATATACAGAAGATAATTAGAAATTATTTTGAAACCCTATATTCCAATACAATAGAAGATAGTGAACACATGCACAAGGCCATGGGTTCAGTCCCCAGCATCACCAAAAAAAAAAGGAAAGAAAGAAATTGAAGACACCTACCAACAAAGAAAAGCCTGGAGCAAGATGGATTCTCATCCAAATGCTACCAGATATTCAAAGAAGAACTAACACCAATGCTCCTCAAGTTACTCTATGAAACAGAAAGGAGAGAACCCTTCCAGACTCATTCTATGAAGCTAGTATCATCCTGTTACCAACACCAGACAAAGACAAAGAAAAATTCAGACCAATATCTCTGATGAACATAGATGCAAAAATTCTTAATAAAATATTGGCAAATAGCATACAAAAACATATTAAAAAGACAGTGCATCACAATCAAGTGGGATTCATCCCAAGGATAGAAGGTTGGTTCAACATAACAGAAATCAATTAACATAATTCATCACATCAATAGACTTAAAGAATCACATAGTTATCTCAATAGATGCACAAAAAGCAATTGACAAAACACAGCATCCATTCATGCTTAAAACACTAGAAAAACTAGGGCTAGTAAGAACATACCTCAACATTGTAAAACCAATATATGCTAAACTCAAGGCCAACATCATTCTAAACAGAGAAAACTTGAAAACATTCCCTCTAATATCTAGAACAAGACAGGGATGCCCTCTTAAACCACTCTATTCAACATCGTCCTCGAAACTCTAGCCAGAGCAATTAGACAGAAGAAAGACATTAAAGGGATATAAACAGGAAAAGAAGAACTCAAACTATCCCTATTTGCCAATGACATGATTCTATATTAAGAATACCCAAAAAACTCCACTGGAAAAATTCTAGAACTCATAAAAGAATTCAGCAAAGTAATAAGATATAAAATCAACACCCATAAATCAATTGTGTTCCTATATATCAGTGATGAATCAACTGAAAGAGAAATTTGAACAACTATAGCATTCAAAATAGCCTCTAAAATAATAAAATGCTTGGAAATCAATCTAACAAAAGAAGTGAAAGATTCTACTATGAAAACTACAGAACTCTAAAGAACAAAATTGAGGAAGGCCTTAGAAGATGGAAAGATCTTCCACGATCTTATACAGGCAGAATTAATATTGCCAAAATGGCCATAGTACTAAAAATATGATGTAGGTTTAATGCCATTCATGTTAAAATTCCAATGACATTTTTCTTAGAAACAAAAAAAGCAGTCATGAAAATTATGTGGAAAAATAAGAGACTCAGAATAACTAAAGCAGTCCTCAGCAAGAAAAGGGAAACAAGAGGCATCACAATACCAGACTTTAAATTATACTACAGAGCTATAGTAACTAAAACAGACATTGGCACCAAAACAGACATGAAGACCAATGGTACAGAATAGAAGACACAAACAAACCCACATAAACACACTTATCTCATGCTAGACAAAGGCATCATAAACACACATTGGAGTAAAGATAGCCTCTTCAACAAATGCTGCTGGGAAAACTGGAAATCCATATTGAACATATGAAAATAGACCCCTATCTCTCATACTGCACAAAACTCAAATAGATCAAGGACTATAGCATTTGAACAGAGATTCTATGCCTACTAGAAGAAAAAGTAGACCCAAGTCTCCAACATGTTGACTTAGGAACCAAATTCCTCAACAAGACTCTTAATGCATAAAAAGTAAAATCAAGACTCAATAAAAGGGATGGTATCACACTTAAAAGCTTCTTCACAGCAAAAGAAACAGTCAGGAATGTTGAGAGCCTACAGAATGGGAGAAAATCTTTGCCACTTGCACTTCAGTAGAGAATTTTCTCCAGGATATATAAAGAACTCAAAAAACCCAACACCAAAAAACCAAATAACTAATCAATAAATGGGCAAAGGAACTGAACAGACATGTCATAGAAAATGAAATATGATCAGTGAGAAAATATATGAACATCTCTAGCAATCAGACAAATGCAAATTAAAACTACACTGAGATTTCATCTGACCCCAGTTAGAATGGCAATTATCAAGAATACAAGCAACAATAAATGTTGCTGAGGATGTGGAGAAAAAGTACACAGGTGGGACTGCAAATTGGTGCAACCACTCTAGAAAGCAGTGTGGAGATTCCTCGGGAAACTTGGAATGAAACTACCATTTGACCCAGTTATCCACTCCTCAGCATATACCCTGAAGACTTAAAATAAGTATACAATAGTGATACAACCAAATCAATGTTTATAGTAGCTCAATTCACAATAGCTAAGCTATGGTACCAGCCTAGGTGCCCTTCAAGAGATGAATGGATAAAGAAAATGTGGTATATATACACGATGGAATATTAGCCATAAAGAAGAATGAAATTATGGCATTTGCCAGTAAATAGATGGAGTGAAATAGGCCATTTCAAATAGGCCATGCTAAGTGAAAAAGGCCATTTCCAAAAAAATCAAAGGCTGACTATTCTTTCTGATATGCGGATGCTGACTCACAAGTGGGGGGGAAAGGGGCTTCACCAGGTTGAACAGGTTGAACAGAGTAGAGTGGGAGGAAGAGAGGAGGTATGGGAATGGGAAAGACAGTAGAATGAATCAGACATACCTTTCCTATGTTCATACGTGAATACATGACCAGTGTAACATGTACAACATGTACAACCACAAAAATAGGAAGTTATACTCCATTTATATGTGATATGTCAAACTACATTCAACTGTCATATATAACTAAGAAGAACAAAAAAATTTAATTCAACATAGGATAAAGGGGATAACATGGTAAAGGGTTCAATTCTGAGAATACATAGTAATCCTGATCATGCATGCATCTAACAACACAGCAAACTACATAAGGCAAAACTGATAAAACTGCAAGGAGAAAGATGAATCCATCATTTTAGCTGAAGACTTCTACACCCCTATATCTGAAATGGATGGATTCAGCAGGCAAAGTCAGCAAAGACACAGTTAAACTCAACAATACCATCAATCATGTAGACATAATGAATATCTGTACACTACTTTATCTAACAGCAGAATATACATCTTCAAGATCACATGGAAAGTTCGCCAACACCGAACACATTCATGGCTGTAATACCATAAAATTTTTAAAAGACTAGAAATCATACATTGTTTACTCTCTGACACAAAAAAATTAAACTAGAAATTACACTAGCAGCTAATAACGCAAAAATTCCAAGACATGTGACCATTAAAAATACTTCTAGCAGGTCAAAGTACAAATTTCAAGGAAAACTTAAGTATTTTGAATTAAATCAAAATCAAAGTAAAACTTAGGAAATTTTGTGGAAAGCAACCAAAGTAGTACTTAGAAAAGGAAGTTCACAGTACTGAGTGCAAATAACTAAAAATCAATCTGTTTCCCAATTTAGGAAACTAGAAAAAGAGGAACAAATTAAATCCAAAATATCTAAAAAAAATAAACAAATAAGTAGAAATTAATGTAACTGAGAAAAATAGGTTCAAAAATGAAATCAAAAAGGTGTTTCTTTGAAAAGTATTTTTTTTTAAAGAAGAAGAAAATTACACCACAGTAAATCTCTGGCCAAAAGAGGATACAAAATATCAGAAATGAAATAGGGATCATCATTCATATTAAAAGGATAAAAAGGAATATGGATAAAAAGGAATATTTTTTTATTATTGAATTCAAAACATCAATTAAAATAATCTACCACATTGACAGGCTTAGCACAAGTCACATGAGCATATCAATAGATGTAAAAAAAAATCTGATGAAATCTAATTTACAAATTTTATATCCACACAAAAAGGATATTGTCACAATCCTTAACAATGAGAAATCAAGTTTTGCAACTAAGATCAAGAGCAACGAAGGGATGCCTCCTTTCACCACTGCTTTTCTACATATTACTGGCAGTCCTAATTAATGCACTAAGACAAGAAAAAGAAAAAAGCCATACTGATTGTGAAAGAAAATATAAAACTATCCTTGTTCATGGATAACATATCTATATGAAAAATCACACACAAAAAAAATAGACAAAAACACTCCAGGAACTTGTAACAATGATAGCAAGGTTTCAAAATTCAAAGTTAATACATACAAGTCCATCATTTACCAGCAATGACTAAGTGGAAACTAAGATTAACACAGTGCCATTTACACTGGGACCAAATAATAATAATAATAATATGAATTTGACAAAATATGTATAAAATCTATATTAAGAAAACTACAAAACTCTGATGAAAGAGGTCAAAGAGTAACTAAATCAATGGAAAGATAATCCATGTTCAGAGAGATTTAATGTTGTCAATATGTCAGTTCATTCTCCATTTGATCTATAGATTCAATATAATCCAAATCAAAATTCCAGGAAATTATTTAGTGGATATCAATAAATTTTAAACTTTATATGGAAAAGGTAAAGACCCAGAAAACTGAACACAATAGGAAATAGAACAAATAGGGGGACTGATATTACCCAACCTCTCAAGTCTTAGTATGAAACCACAATAATCAACACAATGAAATAAAGTTACTCTTTCCAACAAATGGTATTGAAACTGGAAACCTACCTGCAAAAATATGCATCTAGACACAGACTTTACATCTCTTATAAAAATTAACTCAACATGGATCATAAATGTCAATGTAAAACACCAAAGTACAAAATTCCTAAAAGAAAATATGGGGGGGCAATCTATATGACTCTAGGTATGGCAATGGCTTTAGAGGTAACACCCAAGGCCTGATCCATGAAAGAACTGATGAGATGGACTTCATTTAAATTAGAAATATCTGTTTTGTAAAAGACCTTGTCGAAATTATGTGGAGATAGTCACAGAATGGGAAAAAGTATATTCAAAAGACATCTGATATAAAAAGACATGCACAAAGAAGTCATAAAATTTAACACAAACAATCCAATTTTAAAATGGGCCAACAACCTTAATGCACATCTCCCCAAAACAGATGACAAATAAACATAGGAAAAATACTACACATCCTTCATCATCGAGGAAATACAAACTAAAGCAATGAAATACCACTACACACCTATTGAAATGACCAAAATCGAAAACATTCACAATCCCAAATGGTGACAAGGATTGGAGTAATAAGAATATTCTCATTCATTGCTGGTGAGAATGAAAAATGGTACAGTTTTCTTATCTAAGAAAAAAAATCAAACATTCTTTCCCAACAATCCAGCTATTATGTGCCTTGATAGTTACTCAAAGAAGCTAAAGTTTTATATCAGCACAAAAACCTGCTTGTGGATATTTCTTCATAACTACCAAAATAAGAAACAATCAAAATGTCCTATGGTAATGAATGAATAAACTGGAACATCCAGACAATGGAATATTTTTCAGCACTAAAAAGAAATGAGCCTTTAAGCCATGAAAAAAGGAACTTACATATATTTTATATTAAAAAGTAAAAGATATTAACCTGGAAAAGCTACATACTTTATGATTTGAACAATATAACATTCTGGGAAAAGCAAAACAATGTAAACAGTAAAAGACTGGTGTTTCCCAGAGTGGAGAAAGTGGGATAAATAGACAATCATGGAGTAGTTTCAAGACAGTAAAAATACTATATATGATACTATAACAGTGAATACAAGTCCTCCCACATTTGTTCAAACCTATAAAATACACAACACAAAGAGAAAATCCCACTATGGACTTCAGATTATAATAATGTCAGTGTAGGTTGTTAAACTGTTACAAATTCATCACTCTGTTGGGATGTGTTGATAACTGGGGGAGGTTATGTATATGTGGGGTAAGGGTTATATACAAACTCTCTGCACTTTCTCCTTAGTTTTACTGAAAACCTAAAACTTCTAAAAAAAAATTAGTTTTTACTTTAAAATTTCAAACCAGACAACTGAATGGGTTAGGATGAAAAGGGAAATAAATGGAGATAAGCAAACATAATAATTTCATGCCTTTACTTTTCTAATAACATAAACCAGTAGCTCTTACTTGATTTCCTTTACAGGTACTTTTTTCTGGAGAAGTTGCTGCACCATCCCTTTTTCTTCTGAGGGAAGCAAAATTAATAAGGCTTCACCATCCTCTTTGTACCTACACAAACAACAAAAATTAATACATCAATGCAATCTATATTTTACATTTTAACAGTGTAAGTAATTAACACAGAGTCAAGTTCATCTAATTGTAAATATTAAGAATCCAAATTTTTCATCTTCTGTGATAACAGAAAACTAGGGATCTGACCACCTTATATCAAATTACATCACTTATTATAATTTCTAGTTACTTTAAGGCTGTGCCTTAATAGAAGTGCTAGCTTCTAAGAAAGAAATCAATTCAAGATAGTTTCTTAAATAGCTTCCTATCCACACAGCAAGAAGATAATTTTTCACACAAGCAACTAAGAAAATGTAAATAAAATTAGTCATTTAATAAACAGAGCACCCTAATATATTAATTAAATAAATTCATCTTCCTGGAAATTTTATTAATGCCTCTGGAATAAAATTGTTCAGAGGCATCAGTATGAAGAAAAACACTCAGGTAAAACACATGCCTCCAATTCTTGCATCTTCTCTTCCCTCACCAAAACAGATAACCTTATTTCATTCTGCACCTTCAGAAATTTGTATTGACATAGGTCATAAAGCATCCTCTGGTTATTTAAGCTTTTGGTACTATTTGTATACAGATCTTACTAATAATACTGTAAGATCAACTGTTACATATAAAAAGTCAAACAGATTAAGATTGGGTATTTGGGAAATTTTTTAAATAAACCAAACAAAAAAATCTCAAAGCACTCTAAGATTTATGCTACAAAACATGAGTACATTTTATATCAAATCAAATAAACTATTGATAAACTATGATTCAAGCATAAACCAAAGAACACAAAAAAAAAAACCAAAAATGAAAACTGATCTTCAGGGATCTAACACTAAAGTTGACTAAGATAAACATCACAGAAGCAAGAGATTCAAGATGACAGTTACAGAATGGTGAATAAGTCAGTGCCAAAGGACAGCCACAGGCAATAAATGTCATCAACTCACAAGTAAAGAGCCTACTCAGGGGCTGGAATTGTATCTCAGTAGTAGAGTGCTCGCCTAGCATGTGTGAAGCACTGGGTTCGATCCTCAGTACCACATAAAAATAAATACAATAAAGGTATTGTGTCCATCTACAACTAAAAAAAATTAAGAGAGAGAGACTAGTCAGGGCAAGCCACAGGGCTGGGGAGAAGGGTTTATATTAAAAAAAAAAAAAAAAAAACTGTGTGTGTATGTGTGTGTTTGTGTCTGTGTCTGTGCCATAGCTGATGGAATTTTAGGTAAGTCTTGAATATGAATAAAAAGGGAAAAGCTACATACTTTTTAACATGATCAAATGAATAGAAACCAAAAAATGCAAGGCTAATTCAGGGGTTTTTTTTATTTGTTTATTTGTTTATTTTTAAAGGAGTAATGCAAAGCTGTAATACAAAATGGATAACAGAGAAGAGTACTAAGATACATTAGAACCTGACTTTAGAGACCTTGGATGTCTCTGCAGAGATTCAGAACAATTATATGCTTGCAGAATTTTATTACTGAATGCTGAAGGGGAAAACTGGCCATAACAACTTACTGAAAAATGGTAGTATACTTTATTTTGAAGACTGAGGGCAATTTTTACCTTATATGTTGACTTTAAAACTCAACTACTCTACATAAGGTAAAACTTCAGTAAGAAAAAAATAAATACCCTTGTATGCACAAAGAATATGAAATAAAACACATAAAATATTAAGTTTCTTAGATAATTCAGTAGCTTTAAATTCTTTTTATTAAAAGTACTCTATGTGCCAAATGCTAACATAGTGGGAAAATAGACATGGTTTTGGCTGATAAAAGCTCGTGGCCTATTGCCACAGACATTAAAATCAAAGGCTATGAGTGTTACAATATACATACAGGAAGCTGTAAGGACATGACAGAGCTCTAGCTAAGTAGTCTAGGTGTCAAGCAAACTGTCCTGAAGAAATTATATCAAAGCTGAGACCTAAAGAATAAAGAATTAGTTTAACATTAGGGTTAGGAATATAAATGGTGGAGTCAAGTTTACAGGGAAAAAGTAGAATTTCAGAGTCTAGTGGATACTTTTGTCTTCATAATTATTTGCTTTTTCTAGTAAAACTGAAAATAGCTTATTCCTTAATTATGTTTCATAACTAAAAAACTAGTACCAAATAACTTATTTGTTGTACTTTAATGCAGAAATATGACTCAAAAAAGTTTTTCATCTTTTTTTTCTTTAAAAAAAATGGGGGGGGGGGGGTTTTAAAA
>NW_026000242.1:15022831-15047255 GCF_001458135.2 Marmota marmota marmota
CCCTCCCATCTTCTCTCTCTACCCCATCTACTGTAATTCATTTCTCTCCTTGTTTATTTTCCCATTCCCCTCACAACCTCTTATATGTAATTTTGCTGGGTCACCATTTGACCCAGCTATTGCCCTTCTCGGACTATTCACTGAAGACCTTAAAAGAGCGTACTACAGGGATACTGCTACATCGATGTTCATAGCAGCACAATTCACAATTGCTAGACTGTGGAACCAACCCAGATGCCCTTCAATAGATGAATGGATAAAAAAAAAATGTGGCATTTATACACAATGAGTATTAGGCAGCACTGAAAAATGACAAAATCATGGAATTTGCAATGAAATGGATAGCACTAGAGCAGATTATGCTAAGTGAAGCTAGCCAATCCCTAAAAAACAAATACCAAATGTCTTCTTTGATATAATGAGAGCAAATAAGAACAGAGCAGGGAGGAAGAGCAGGAAGAAAAGATTAACATTAAACAGATACATGAGGTGGGAGGGAAAGGGAGAGAAAAGGGAAATTGCATGGTAATGGAGAGAGACCCTCTTTCCAGTTTTTTAAGAACTTCATTCACATTAATTTGTCAATCCTAAAAAGAAAGAAACCAAGAGAAGAAGCGAATGAAGTTCCTGACAGACCAAGAAGCTGGCCTCAAGCCAGCTGGTCACTACGTTTCAAAGATTTAAACTTTTAATCCATGCTTTTTCAATTATACAAGAAGACTCTCCAGAAACAAAGATCCTCAAGAGATTGATCATAACTGTCTAACTCACATAAAGAACATACTCAAATCCTGCAGTTCACTAGTATTTCTAGATAAATAAGATGTCCAGACTATTGGCTTGAGTACACATGGCAATTCCTCCATTGAAATAACACACAAACAAACTGGCCAAAGCAAGGAAAGCAATCTTGCTATTTTAGCAATAATGTGCCTTTTTCCCCAAAGTGAAGAAAGCAGTCTTGCTATTTTGGCAATAAAGTGCCTTTTTCCCCCAAAGTCAATAATCCTTAACTATTCCATTTCAGATTACCCAAACATCAATGCCATTCTAATTGAGTCTCTAACTGTCCCTTAAAGTTTGCTCACTGATAGTGCCAACTACTGTCCTACTACAATATGACTGTTTACAAAAAACTGTAGGGACAGTTCTCCATGTCACAAGCTGGGTTATAAAAGGGTCTATTTAGAACAATTCCATTTCTGTAATTTTAAAAAATAAGTATATACATATAGCATACATTAAAATTTTTCTTTTTAGGGATTTTGGAGATTTTGTCATTAGTGCCTGTCTGTGTTGCCATTTTGGTATTATTGCATCTGTCTAGTGATTAAGCACTGCTTTTATAATAAAATAAACAAGTTATTAAAAACAAGTAAAAGCCAGACATAGTGGCAAATGCCTATAATCCTGGAGACTTGGAAGCCTAAGGGAGGATCTCCTGCTGTCCTGTTGTACTGTTTATTAGCTAAAAACTTTGTATAAAACACTTCATCACCATTTACCACATTTTCTGATTCATACAGTATACAACTGAATCTAGGTTTCCTTTAGGATCAAAAATTCTATAATTCTGACTATTAATAAACTATAGACATTGTTCACAATACAAGCATCATCAAGAGATAGACAAGTCGGGCGTGTTAGTACATGCCTATTATCCCAGTAATTCTGAAGGCTAAGACAGGAGGATTCCAAGTTCAAGGCCAGCTTCAGCAACTTAGTGAGGCCCTGTCTCAAAATAAAAAATAAAAAGGGATGGGGATGTAGCTCAGTGAGAAAGCACCCCTGGGTTCAATCCCTGGTACCTACCCCCCAAAAAAAGAAAAAAAGGAGACATTTGTTGATGACCCCTTACTATTCTATAGTACCTTCTCTTTTACCCTCTCTATCTCTCCTACTATTCTCCCTGTATCTCAGCCTTACCTGTAACAACCATACCTAAGATTTCATGTCACTGTGGGAGAAAAGTACAGTCTGTCATACCTATGCAGAAAGACAGCCATAAGGAATCCAAGTCCAAGAGTCTTATTCCTCCTACACGATGTGGTACAAAGGAAAGCTTACTACTCTAGGAAAAAGGCTATCTGACTTATAGACTGTCTAAAGATTCTAATCTATTTTAAAAAGAAAAAAAATGGCATGTTTGAATATACTCTGGGACAAAGAAAGTCATCTGCAGCCTAGAATTTCAGAAGCTACCAAAAGGTATATCATGATAGGCTCAGTGACAAATGAAGTTCATCCACCATAAAATAATTAGGAAAAAAAAACAGGTTGGTTAACATATATTATATGTAAGAACAAAGATTTAAGAGGTTCACAAAGAAAGAACAGAAATCATTGCACTCTATCAACTGTTCTCAGAAAATAAATCCTGCTGGGCACACTAGCGCACACCTATAATTGCAGCAACTAGGATAGGTGAGAGAGAAATGCAAGTTCAAAGCCAGCCTCACCAACTTAAGACTGTCACAAAATAAAAAAGAAAGGACTAGGGATGGCTCAATAGTAAAGCACCCCTAGGTTCAGGTTCAGTAAGAGAGAGGAGGGGATTACTTTCCAAAACATAAATGCTAAACTAAATTTTAATAGATTAAAAATAAAAAGAAAAATGAAATTCTACTGCCTAAAATTGTAGTGTCAGAAAATAAGTGAGAGAGATGATTAACACCATTTTACAGAAAAAAACAGTCTCAGAAGTTAAAAACTGATCCAAGGGTACATACCCAGCAGGTAACCAAGTCAAATTCAAACCTAAGTGTTCTGACTTTAAAGATAATAATTGAACAACTATGGGAAACCTGTCTCATAATCCAAATGAAGATGGAAAATAAATATATTTTTACTTGATCTTCATGATTACAAATGGGCAGCAAATTTAAGTAAAGACATCTACCATTCTTCTCCTGGCTTTCATACATTCTAAAAGCCATGCAGGGGAGCAACAACCATTAGAATCCATTAAGTAAAAACAGCTGGATTTAGGCATCGCAGTAAGAAGTTAGAGACTTCAGTACTCATTCCAGGCCTGGTACTTAACTGAGTTATCTTAAATGTATTTTACCTTCAAGTCTCTGGGAAGGAGTTTCTTGATAAGAAAACTTCTTCCACAAGTTGTTCTCTATTGGCTAAATGAGTCCATTCATTTATTTACTCAACAAATATTTATCAAATTTTGGAATGTAACTGGAAAAACAATTCATTCAAACCCTGGGTGTAGCACAGAGGTTGTCCCAGTTTAAAACACAAACAAACAAAAATGATACGGTCAAATCTCCTCATAAAACACAAATGACAGAACCCTTTGAAAGCAAACATGGCATTTAGTAGAATGAGTCCTCATATATGAGGCACTTACCTTTGGATAGGTTGTACCAAAGTTGTTCACAATCTATAGATCCAAGAAGTACATTTCTAGTGAGCTTTGTGACCAAATATCCAAGTATATAAATAGCTCATCTGTTTAATTGATATGCCACACACATCATTTAGTCTTCTGTGTTTATCTGGGCCAAAGACGTCCCAAATATGCCAATGAATGATAACTGAGGTCCTAGACTTATTTCTGTTCCACCTACCCTTGGAATTGCTTTTATCCTTGAAATTAGTAAAGCCTGACATTGGATGTGGAAGGTAATTCCTAAAATGGCTCCCAACAATCTGCACCTCTTGGTATTCACCTCTTTGTAGTCCCTCCACAAGGAGTAGGGCTGGCATGTATAAGCACTAGGATAATGCAGGAAAGATGAAGTGTGACTTCCAAGTTTAGGTAACAAACAACACTATTACTTCCATTTTCTCTCCTGTGCTCTCTCATCTGCTCTCTGATTAGGTTAGTTGTCTTGTGAGCTTCCATTCAAAGGGAGCCACATGAAAAGGAATTAGAAAGTACCTCTGACCAATAGTCAGGGAGGAAATGAATCTGCAAAACATCATGTGAGTGAGCTTGGAAATGAATCTATTCCAGCTGAGACTTCAAGTACTAATGACACCTTGACAGCACCCTTTTGTTAGACTCAAAGCTGGAGGACCCAGCTGTGCCACACCTGGATTCCTGACCCACAGAAACTAAGAAAGGCTATTGTTGTAAGCCACTAAGCAAGATGATAATTTATAGCAGTGATGGGTAATTAATGTGTTTGGTAGAATCTGATTCATGAGCCTGATTTGTTATCTCAAGTGTCTAATATTCATGCCCTTTTCTAAGCACTTAAGATACATCAATAAAAAGACAAACATTCTTGCCTTTACAGAACTTACAATCTAGTAAGAGAAAGAAGAAAAATACCAAGCAAATACTCAATATAGAAGGTGATAAGTGTTGAGGAAAAAAGAAAACAAAAAGCAAGTTAAGGAGAAGTTGCTGGGGGGTGAGTTAGAAAAAGAACCATGTCAATAAGTCAGGAAAAAGCAGTCCAGCAGAAGAGCTAATATAAAGGCCCTCAGAGATGAGTATGCCTGGCATGTACAAGAAACACCAAGACCAATATGAAATTTAAGAAACAGGGAAGAACAGCAAACAGGGTGAAGGATGAATGCATAGGCCCTGGAGGTCACTGTCTGTCACTCTGAGCTGGGAAGTCAGAGATGTGACAAGATCTAGCTTATGTTTTAAAAGATCACTGTGCCTGCTGCATTTAGTAGACAGTAAGGGAACAAGGGCAGAGGGAAGTGCTAGGGGAATGACAAACTCTTAACAAGTATCAGCCCCTGTCTACCTCCACAGCTATACCAGCTATATTCCACCCCAGCTCTTCACTGCTTCAAGACACAAAATACACGAGTTAATTTGCTTTATGGCAAAATTAAGGCTTTAAATTCTAGAAATCAATAAAGACAGAAGGCCATGTCAGGGAGCATCAGCCTCCATTTGGAAAACACAGACTAAAGACAGAACCTTACAAATCTCAGCTAAGGAATGAGAGAATCTGGCTAACAAAAGCAGGTCCTGGCTTACATCTAAGAAATTCACAGTTAAGTTAATGCAAATAGAAATGGTCTTTTCACTATTATTTCTATTTACAAACCAATTAAAAACTCCACAAAAATTTTTTTCTCATTGATTCTTTAAAGTACAAGTACATTATACAAACCATGAATCCTTCTCAAGTCATTAAGAATTTTAACCAGTTTCTAGCTTGATTTTTATGAAATTGATACTACAGTCAGCAAGTGTACAATGCAAAGGTTTGGCCTCTGCTGTCCCCTAGTGGAATCACAGTCAGCTACCTAAATTATTCACAAAATCTCAGCCACAAAATGCAAACCAGTAAATAAGGTGAAAATGGAATGTTGCTGAAATGATCTTATTTCCGAGTACACTGGAAAATAAAAGTTACATATAAGCCCCTATCTTCTACCCAGGGCTACCCTATTCTCCCCAAATAGAAGTATCTGATTTGTGTCTACCTTTCATTCCCAAATTTCTATTTTCACCTACACATTTTTATAAGAAATAAAAGAACTTAGTTTTTTTGAGTACCAAAAACTGATAGCCCTACAGAGAAATGCTTCTTAATGGCAGAATATACCACAGGATATAGCATTAAAAAAAATTTATATCTCTTGCCTCATTTGTCTCACAAGAAGATTGTTTTGTTAAAAGGGGCATGAATAGTTAAGAAAACAAGAAAATTTCTCAACTGCTTGCTGTAGGTCCAATGAATTCTAGACAGGTAAATCAATTAATACAAAGCACCTCAAGATGTTAAGTATCTGAATCACCCTTTACTCTTATTTAGCTAAAACATAGAAAAAAATACAGATTCCCACGTACCTTAGCTACTTTGCTAATGAATTCAGTCTCCTATATTCATGTATTTTAGTTTAATTCCAAAAGCAAACACTATCTGACAAACCCTATTTTAATTACAGCCTAACACAGGATTTTAATTAGTTTCAAATTTTCATTTAGCCTTTATTTAACTCAATTATTCAGTCTCATGGCCCACGAAACTTTCTAATTATTTCTAAGTCCATTAATGGCAACTTTTGAACTGCCAGGGAAAAGATAAGAATTATATATGATAACCTTTTCACTGATTATACATATAAAATGGTAAATTCAGAATATAGTTAGCTGTTATGAATAGTCAAACAGATTTCTACTTTTAAAATCAATGGCCGTATTAGAAACTACATTATACCATTTTTTTCATTAGCATTCTCTTCAAACATAATCTTTATGTTGTTCTTTTTTCATCTCAGTCATTATTGCCCAATTTAATGCTCACCACAGCACATGTTCAACATTAGATTTTCAGCAACTTCATCAGAACCAAGAACCCAAAATATTTCCCCTTCTTGGACTTTTTCCTGATATAATGAAATGTTCAACAGTCTTCATTTAGGAAAAATACACAATACTGCTAAACATTCTATGAAAGAATTAGTCTGCCCTATCCACATACACATGATTGGCACATCTACAAGACCTGTAAGTAATCCCCTGGTAAGTTGTGAGACACCATATGCAACTTTAGCTATCCAAAGACTCAAAGGACCACAAAATACAGATGTGTGAGGGTACAAGTACAAAGGTATAATTATTACACATTAACTGAGAAGAACTAAACAATGGAACAAGATATATCCCACCAACCACCACTAATAACTTCTCAGAACATCTCATTATGAACCATAATCCAAACATGCACCCAACAGATTCAAGACCTCTGTGACATTATGTACCTTCTTATAAAATGAAAAGTGGAACAAGCTATTGTTCTATCCATGTCCTATTTTTCTTAGATCTCAGAAAAAAAAAATCGAAAGTCTAGTTTGTTTGAATATACAATTACATCTTATATAGAGCATAGTCCTATCTAGTGCTTGTTCAAATATTTTATCACTAATTATCATTAATTATAATTGAAAGACTTACTTTTGAATATTCTAGTATAAAAATTCTATTTTAGAAGCCTTTTACTACTAAACTGTTGTCTCCCTTCTTTCATGGAGTTAAAAGAAACACAAGTAAGAAAGTACATTTTGATTAGAGCCAATTTTGAAGGCAGCCTACAAGATAACTTCGAATCTATCAAAAGACAGACACTTAGACATTCAACTTATTTTATGAAAATAATAAGAAAAGCTCTATTAGTTAAGCTATGAAAGAACTTGAAATGTTATGGATTAGATTATGTGCCCCTAAAAACTCATATGTGAGAAAACTTAAGAAAGTTTAGAGGTGAAATGACTGGGTTAACCTAACCAGTGCATTAACCCCCTGATAATTGGTTTGTAAGTAGAAATAATAGTGAAAAGACCATTTTCATTTGTATTAATTTAAGTTAAATGTGAATTTCTTAGATATAAGCTAGGACCTACTTTTGTTAGCCAGATACAGATTAACTGGGTGGTAAGTGTAGGCAGGGAGGGTGTGGCCTACAGAAAGAGGGTCCCAGGGATTGTATCTTTAGGGTTTATATTTGTTCCTTCTTGAGTAAAGAGATATCTCTCTCTCTCTCTCTCTCTCTCTCTCTCTCTTGTTTATATTTGTTCCTTCTTGAGCAAAGATATCTCTCTCTCTCTCTCTCTCTCTCTCTCTCTCTCTCTCTCTCTCTCGGTAGCCATGTCCTAACCTGCTTTCTTCCACCACATCCTTCCGCCATGATGTTCTGTCTCACCTAAGACCCTGAGGAATGGAGTCAGCCATCTATGGACTGAGACTTCTGAAACTGTGAGCCTCAAACTTTTTCTCCTCTGATTATTCTTGTCAGGTCTTTTTGGTCACAGCGGTGAAAAAGCTGAGTAAAACAATGAACAACTTTCATTTCAACGGAAACAAGGGCCACCATGTTCCAAAATATTATTTTGTTATCTTTCAAGGATATCCAGGAAATATGATGTAAAAATAGAAGAATGATAAATCCCAAAGGAAATTCCTAGATAATCCTTTAAACAAAGGATTATCTATAGAAGACAAATTATACCTGTTGTGGGCACAGGGCTGGTGGAGGGAAAATATATATCAAGCCTGCCAGAAGTATATTCACAGTCTTTGCTCAGATGAAGATTTAAACCTTGAGTCTAAAGATCCTATCATCCCTGAGAAAGCCTTACATGTTCATGGCTTGAAATCAGAAGCAATTGCTAGTCCAGTTAGAACCACATCAAAATCCCTCTAAGTACCCAATCATTAAGTTTTGATGAAAAGGAAAATGGGAAGAAAATGTAAAACTGAAGAAATAGTCCATCTGTGACTAATCATAAGTTAAAAAAAAAACTAAATATTAATCACAATGAGTGTTTTTCCAAGAAAAACATTATAAATATCAGTAAGAATATTTCTTACTGATTCACCCGTTTTCTTATGATCAATTTCTGGATGCAGAATTACTAAGGCAAAAAGAAGTACTGTAATGCTTTGGATAAGTCTTACCAAATGCTACCTAAAAAGCTGTTAGCCATTTACAATTCTACCACCAGCACACATCTTTTAGCTTCAATGCAACTCAATCGCATCTTGTATGATCTTTTTTATTTATTCAGATATATTTTTATATTTCAGTCCCAAATCACTGTGACTTTTTTTTTATATTTATTTTTTAGTTGTAGTTAGACACAATACCTTGATTTTATTTATTTATATGTGATGCTGAAGATCGAACGCAGGGCCTCGCACTTTGATGTCTTCTTTTGTAGACAATTTCTATATAGATTTTGATCACATATAAGGGGTGTGGAGAAGGAAAATATAGAAAACTAAAAGTATTTACCAATACCTCAATTCCCACTAGGAAGAAAGGGAAAAAAAGGAAATCAAGACTCCAAAATACCTTCCCTTTAATAAAGCCTATAACACAGAAGTAAGAATACAAGATGGGACCAGAGGAGTCTGACTGCCCAGGTTCAAATCCTGGCCCTGTGTATCTTTGAACACATTGTTTACCTGCTTAAAGACTCAGTTTTCTCATCTGAAATTGGAAAGATCATTAGGATTCAATGAATGATGTTCAGTGAGCAGTTTGGGTGAAAAGTTTAGAATAAGTAAAGTCAAACAAGAAACTAAAATAAGATTAATGGATTTTTCTTAACATTAATCAAGTCTCAGCCATAATGATTCACAACAGCTGTCAGGTTGCTATCAAACCACACTCCAAATGCCAAACCAATACTCACCTAACTTCTCCATTCTTTGAAGATGGGGAAGCATGTTTTGTTACTTAAATTGTACCAAAAGCAAAGAAATGGGCTAGGACACCTACCTGGCAGTTCTACCTGCTCTGTGAATATATGTGTTGGCATCCTCTGGACAATCAAACTGAAGAACCCAATTTACAGCTGGAAAATCTACACAGAAGGAATATCAGGTTAAAAATTTTAAAAAATCAGTTTCAAGATCTGCCCACTGTACTATTTTTATTTTACAATATTGCCTGCCAACACAAACTAATATCAACTGTGAACTCTACTAAAAATAAAATTAATTGCAAGAACCAAGAGATAATAAACACTGCTTCTTGGACAAAGTGAACTAAAACTAATTACAGTATTTGAATGTAAAGATTATTTCACAACTGACACAGGACAAATTGCTTTGTGTCAAGCAAATAATGAAATACCCTGATGTTTAATAATCTTAAAAAGAAACACTCTTCTTGGGGTGAACTATATAACTGGATTCTAAATTTAAAGGGAGGTTTACTTTACCTGCTAGTCCCATCTCTGGATTGAATTGTTCTTTTTTGAGATCCTTGTCCCTGATTCCTAGCAATTATTACTCCCTACATACTTATGGCTACAGCAGTTTTCATTCATTCTCAGAATCCTCTCAACAGAACTACCTCTGATCACTTATGAATTTTGCTATGAGGATTTCAGATAACTTTCATCAGAGAAAAGGGCTGAACACCAAAAAAAAAAAAAAAATGGGCATCATGGCACACATATACACCTGTAATCCCAGTAGCTTGGGAGGCTGAGGCAGAAGAATCGCAAATTCAAAGCCAGCCTCAGCAACTTAGCAAGGCCATAAGCAACTTAGCAAGACCTTGTCTCAAAAGAAAAAAATAAAAAGGACTAGGGATGTGGCTCAGTGGTTAAGTATCCCTGGGTTCAATGACTGGTACAAAAAAAATGTTGAAAGATAATGAGTTTGATACCTATAAGTATTAAGTGATACAGCCTACCCAAAAAGGTTAAAATTTAGTACAGGGACAAAGTCAAGAAAAACATTTAAAGCAATTCTCTCAGAACTTGAAGTAAAAGGTACTTCAGAAGGAAGTCAGAAGGAAAGGCATATTGCAGGGCTATCAACAGATTGAAAGCAGCACTTGAACTCAGGCCTCCTACCTCACCCAATATAACTGGGTCTCTTGGAGAAAAGTTTTTTGCCAGAGAAAGACTCCAAACTCTAGGGTACCAGATAGAGCAGAAAGGAGGGCAACAGAGCCAGAGTGAAAAAAGGGATCCTGAGGCAAAGTCTTCATGCTTCCTGGAAGGCCTTGGTGCCAACTTCCTTGCTAGTCTTCCCCAGAGACAGCAGCAAGATTAATTTATATGAGATTGAGGGTCCCTTATCTAGAGGAATTAAATATTTGAAAACGAATAGAACTCAACATTTTAAATCCTCCACAAAATAATAGACTTTGTCCAAATCCCCTCGCAATGACAGCCATTAGTCAACAAGTCTAGATAATAAAGAGAAAATTAGAACTGTGTTTCCACTCTTAGAAAACTAGGCATGTAACTGCTAGAACATTTGAGAACACAGAATTGGGAACACATAAAACTAAACAAATTTTGTAACAACAGTATGAGACAGGAAACAGTACTACTTCCCTCAGCAGAAACTATAGTCAAAACAATGTAAACACAAAGTGTTTATCTAGCCGAAACTCATGATATAACAATATAAAAAAGATGGGGATTAGCAGAAGACAGATAATTATGAGAGTTAATAAAAGGAGTAATTTCTAAACACGCTGTCATTAAGTGGTAGTATAAGATTACTTAGTTAAATAGAGCTAAACACCAAGTAAGATTTTTAAATAGTTGCCTCTAGGGGAAAAAAGAGGGCTAGAGCAGGGTCTGTTCATTTGAACTCATTACCCCACATAATTTTATTAAAAAATAAAATTAAAACTAAAATAAAGTAAGAAGATACAAATGTATTCTGAAATTGTTCTTGGATGGGGACAGGAAAGCTCAGAATATTCACTGCACATTTTTATGTACAAAAACTGAAAACCTAAGTGTCCATTGTTATAGGAAGAGTCATGTAACTGAATAAATTCTTTCTATGTGACACTATATAAACACATTAAATCTTTATACATCACTATGGAAAGACCTCAAGAGCAAGTTAAAGACTAGCCCTTACGTTACTGTTTATAATAAAAGAGTTTTTCTATCACCTAAGATAATATATTCACAAAGTACTTTCTTTTAAATATTTTTTTACTTGTTGTTTTATTTATTTATATGCAGTGCTGAGACTCAAACCCAGTGCTTCACACATGCTAGGCAAGCATGCTACCACTGAGCAACACCCCAGTCCCACAAAGTACTTTTAATAAACCAAAATTGAGGCTCTTGATCCTTTTTGTGCTATAATTAAAGACTCTAACCCCCATCTCAGAATGATTTTAACAAAGCAAAACACAGGTTATAAGAGAAAATATTTATAGTATTTACAATAAAACATTTTTATTTTTATTATTTTTTTATATACTAATGTATAGACTTACTAAAACATTAACACAACCTCATTGTGGGTCTAATAAGCACTATAATGTAATTAATAATGTAAGTATAAATAATTTTCCAAGATACCCATAACAATATATAATGAAAATATGATTTTAACTGGTGACAAAGTCACAGGAACTATTAAAACTATGATAGTTTGTTGCTTACATTCATAGAGCTAAATTTCAATCAAAGATTACTGAAAACCATATTTTTTTTTAAAGAAAGAGAGAGAGGGAGAGAGAGAGAGAATTTTAATATTTATTATCTAGTATTTGGTGGACACAACATCTTTGTCTATTTGCGGTGCTGAGGATCGAACCCGGGCCGCACGCATGCCAGGCGAGTGGCTACCGCTTGAGCCACATCCCCAGCCCTGAAAACCATATTCTCCCCAACTCTATTTACAGTTCACAGACCTGCTAATTAATTTTTACCTTACAATTCACTGAACCAGATGTAGAAAACTTAAAGGCTCTATTCCAAATATATGATAGTAACTGTTTGATAGGAGGTATAGGAGTAAAATGAGAAAGAGAGAGAGGGTTCAAAAAGGACTACATCAATTAATATTTAACAGAATCCAAGGAAAATGTGACAAAATATTACTATCTGTTGTGGCTACTGTGTTTATTGTGAGTTTTCTGAATTATTATTTTGCAAAATGAGATCATAAAAGGAATAAACTTCAGTTTAAAACATGCTTTGGTTAACCTGGAACTACTTTAAGTTCAAAAGTCAGATATAATTTGGGGGAGAAAATCACAAAATGTTTCAAAACTACATAGTCAAAGAACAATGCAGGTTGTAGGGGAATTGTCATTGGGCTGAGTAAAAACTAGTTTTTAAAATATGCATACTTGGCTACTGTCTCTAGTCACACGTTAACAAACTGATGCTTTAGAACAGAGGCAGGAGGATGATCATGATAAAAATAATTATTAAAGTGGAGTAATGTGTGTATCAGAGTACGTAGGACCTATTCTTTGTGCAGGTTTGAAATTTGCCACAGTTAATAAATACAATAAAACAAAGCTACCACCTATTTATTCTCACCTCTTATTCCTACCTCTAGACTATTTCTACTTCTATGCCCATCTTACTCCTCCAAAGCCATAAGTTAAACATGAGTATCATAGAATTTTTAAAATAAATTTTAAGTACATTAAACAGCCATTTTCCCCCCATACTAGGGACTGAACCCAGGGGTGCTTAACCACTGAGCCACATTCCCAGGCCTTTTAATTTTTTCTTTTGAGACAGAGTCTCACTAAATTACTGAGGCTGGCTTAGAACCTATGATCCTCCTGCCACAGTCTTCTAAGTCATTGGGATTATACGCGTACACCACTGTACCTGGCTTAAAACAGCAATTTTTAAATAAAAATTAGAAGGGTAAAAGGATGGACTTCACAGATTTTCATTAAATGAATTATAATATCAACACATTTCCAATTTTAAAAAAAAAGGAATTTTTTTCACATCTTTAAACCCTCCTTTGGCTTTACAGACTCTTCAGGTACTATGATGTAATTATATCATGAAACACTAGTAAAAGTACAAAAGATACATATATTACAGAATGTTTCACTGACACATCCTTAATGTTAATTAACTTATTTACTTATTTCTCCCACAAGAAAAGTCCAATTATTTAAATCCATTAGATTTCCAAAAATACACCTTAAAATTAAACTATGGTTCCCATGATCACAGACATTTCATTGTAGTAAGTTTTCTTACCCAGCCCCCTGGCTGCAATATCCGTAGCAAAGAGTACTGCAGCTCTCTTGCGGACAAATTCATTATAGACTTCCATTCTTCTCATCTGTTGTTGTCGACCATGGAGAGCAAGGATAGAAATACCAGGGCGAAGCCGACAGAAAACTCGGTACAGGTACTGAACCTAGGCATTAACAAAAGAATGAGTTTGGTACTTCTGGATGGCAACAGTAAGGCTTACAAGATAAACAGCAAAAATGCACTGAAAATGCATCCAGAACACAAATTTTGCCAGTTTGAAATTTAAAAAAAAAAAAAAACAGTTAAATATGGAGCAGAGAAAAGGCAAATGGAATTTAGGGTCTTCAAACAATTTTGCTCTCATATTTCCTAAAAGAATTGTGAAAGGAAAAATATATTTCAGTTGACATCTAAAATCTTTCCAAATTTAAATAATTATAAAAAGGCAATTTCTATTTAAACGGATGTTTTAAAACTTTTTCTTTCTTCTACAAATGTCCAATGCATTCTAAATAGAACTATAGGCCAACAACCAAAGTAACCAATATGTAAAGACACTTCTTTACAGAAATTTTATTCCCTTTCCTCCTTTAACTCATTTCTAGTTCCTGACCTCACAGAACTGCATATTATGTTTTAAGCCTGAAAGCTCCTTACTGATCACATTCTATTTCATAAATTTCAGTGTTACATTTAATTTCCTATGTTCATAAGGCCATATTAATTTTCTTGTCAGACTAAGCAATTATTACAATATGAACACAGAAATGACCAAAATAAGAGATGTTGAGTTTAATAGACATTAGACATAAATAAACTTGTATTTTAGCCAGGCACGGTGACACACACCTGTTATCTCAGCAACTCTAGAGGCTAAGGCAGTAGGATCAAAAGTTCAAAGTCAGCCTCAGCAACTTTCGAGGTCCTAAGCAACTCAGCGAGACCCTGTATCTAATAAAATATAAGAAAGGGCTGGGGATGTGGCTCAGTGATTAAACACCCCTGGAATTCAATCCCTGGTACAAAAAGAAAAAGGCTAGGTTTAATCCCAGTATCAAAAAAAAATGTATACTGTAAATACATCTCAATGTATAGACCAAGATTTTTTGGTTTTAATTCACTTGTATTTATATTTCTTAAATGTATTGTATGGACTGCTGGACAAAACAGTTTAGCATTTTATTCCCAATTTCTCTTTCTAACCTAAATTAATAAAATCTATCTACATAAATACAGAAGATGGACTCAAAAAAAGGCTTATCCCTTTCAACTCCTATAAAATCTGCCAAAAATCACAATGACAGATGACCAAAGATTACTTATAATACAGCTAGAACTCCATTTAAGTCTCTCTTCAATTCTATTCAAAATAAAGAATGGGAAACCACAGTGACTTACTACCCAATCATTAGTGTCATTCACTTTCTCAACAGTAATTCTCTAATGTCAGGGAGGTTCTGATTCTGAAATAAGGTACCGGCAAGATTAAGGATAAATGGACTTATTCCTTTTTCTTGTAAAGATATAAAAAGGGCCACCATAGAAGGGGAAATAGTTAAGGAGACTTGTGGACTACAGATGCACTCTCAGGCAAATCAATCTTAGAAAAAGTATATGTGGAAAATTAGAAAGTATAAATTAAGTTTATGAAAACTTTGTAAATCTGAATCTTGAACCAAGATTGACCTTGAATTCCTGCTCTTTTTAACAAATCTGCTAGCGTGAAAGACATCTGTTGAATAAAGTCATTGAGGTTTTAAGCATGGAGTTTGATTCTAATTGACAGAAAAAGTAACTGAAGGATTTTAAGCAAAGCAATGATTATTCTTGTGTTGACTTTCCAAAGGTCACTCTGGCTATAAAGTGGAAAAACCAAAGGAAACAAAGTGAGGGAATGAGGAAAGAAATAGGAGGCTAAGAGAAGGTTAAGCGCGGTCCATACTGCACTAGAACAGAGGAGATGGAGGTGGATGAGAAATGGTAGAGCTAATGTGTAATCAACAGCTTGAGTATGGGATTAAAACAGAGAGGAATTAAGGATTCTGTAACTTAATGAGATAGAAAAGAGTTGGGGAAAACAGATCCAAGAACAGGAACTCTTTAATTGTTTTTATTATATTCTATTTGCAAAACCTTCTAGTAATCACTGGAAGTATCCAAGGGAATACATAAATCTGGAGATCAGAGAAGAAGTGAGAGCTTGATACATGAATTTTCCAGTTAGCATACAGGTGGAATTTATAACCATAAAACTAATAAATTTTCTCACAAAGAAGGCAGAGATGGAAAAAGAGCAGAGTAGACAGGTCAGAGGCACTCCAATTGCAATGGTCAAACAAAGGCAAACTCAGCAAAGGAGTTCAAAATAGAGCAGTCAGAAAGCAGAATGGGATGACAAGCTAATGAGTGTGGAGTCACAAAAGCCTAAAGTGTTTCAATAGGGAATGATCAGCTGTAGCTAATGCTTCTGAGAGGACAAATAAAATAAAGACTGATAACTTAGCACTCACTCTGGAAAGCTTTCTCTCTGACGGGCTGATTCAGTGAAGGGCTTAGTAAAGAACAGGAGGTAAGAAAGTGGTTCAGCCAGGAAAGTAAGTTTTTAGAAGAGACTGCTGTGAAGAGCAGAGAAAAAGGCAGTGACTGGAAAGGGACACAGGATATGTTTTGTTTGGTTTTCCCCCTTAATACTGGCATTGCTGAAGAGTAAGGAGAAAAGAAAATGTGGAACAAAGGAGACATTTGCAGTGGCAAAGGCCTTGCAAAAGGGAATGGAGCACACAAGAAGGGTGGGTCATAGACACAAGGGAGAGACAACTGTCCACTGTGGCAAAGAAAAAAGCAAACATTACAGAGTAGAAACTTTAAAGGATTCTGAAAATAATTTTCCAGTATCTAGGAGACAAAGTTTTGAAAATCTAAAATAGACACTAAGAAGATCTGAAGTCATTCATTACATGGCAAAAGGATAGGGTTCAGTGGACAACAGAACAGACCACTACTTGCCTTTCAAGAAGCTGGAGGGAAACTCACCTGCATACTTATGGTAAACTATTATTAGGGAATATATCTAGAATTGATCTATTATATGCTCATATGTTATCAAAAATCTGAAATACAAATGAAAAGTGGTATACAAAAATCAACCATAATCACTTATCCTTAAAGAAGGAGATGAGGGGCTGGGATTGTGGCTCAGCGGTAGAGCGCTTGCCTAGCACAGGTGGGACCTGGGTTCGATCCTCAGCACCACTTAAAAAATAAAGGCATTGTGTTGTGTCCATCTACACCTAAAAATTAAATATTTAAAAAAAAAAAAAAAGAAGGAGATGAAATGTTCTCACGTATCTCTGAATCCCCTATTCCTAACACAGGGCAAGAGTTCATGAAGAACACTTTATTAACCAAATAAGGATATAAACAAACATCGCAAAAAGATAGGAAAGGGATAACTGATTCTAAAAGAGCATCAGAGAGAGTCAGAGAGAGACTTTCAGGTATAATATTTGAGCTCAGCTTTAAAGAGCACCAAATATTTATCCTGTATGTGGGTGAAAGGATGCAAGAAGGGCAGCCCAAACAAATCAGTATGAACAAAGGTAAGAGACATGGGGGGAAAAAAGAGAGAGCGAGCATATTCAGTTCCATATTCATGGAGAGTAGGAAAGGTGTCAGATTATGAAAGCCTCTGCTCAGCCAAGCTAAGGATTGTTTATTCTACCAATATTTACTGGAGGCTACTATGTTTCCAGGATTATTAGCACCTAGCACAATATTGAAGAAGACTGATAGTTTCTACCCTCATGGAGATAAAAGTCTCACCCGTGGATAATTTATTTACAGCAACACAGGATTCTCATTATCTATGGATCCCTCACCTCACCTAGCACTGTGTGTCTCATACAATATAATATTTGCCTAACTGAAATTTGATATCTCAAAGGAAATGATTCAACATGAGTAAGTTCAGAAAGAAAAATAAACAGTTGGTACCTCTTTGCAACTAGAGAAAAACACAATACTCTTCTTCTTCAGATGACTTCTCAAAAAGGAATACAGCACACTTATTTTTTGCTGCAGCTCACAAACTATGTAGTTCTGTTCCAAAGTAGCAGGGGTGCTTGAAAAATTAGGAAAAAATATATTAAAAATAAATTGTGGAGTGATATTCGCAAAACTATATTTTTTCATGTATGAACATGTAACCACAACTCCCACCATTATGTAGAACTATAATGCATCAAATTTAAAATGTGGGGGAAAAAAATGAAAACGATGTGTTGTTACCTTTGGAATACACACTTTAAAAAAGGAAAATTTTAACAATAGCTCACCCCTCAAATTATTCTCCCTCTCTCTCACCCAACTCCACACACACCTTTTCTCTACTGTCCCTTAGGAAACTAATTCAACATGTGATTAAAATACATTCAAAATCCTTTATAGAATACATGTCAAAAGACACTCAAAATAGTAACTTCTGACAGTGCAGAGTCAAGGATTAACTATTAAAAGGGGAAAGGACCCACAATCTATGAAAAGCAGCATAAAAGACTTGTTGGGTTGATGGTAATGTTCTACATTTTACTGGGGGTTTGGGTGACACAGATATACACATTCATCAAAATCAGCAAATGTACACTTAGAAATTGCAGATTTCATGATATTAAGTTTTACATTAAAGAAAGAAAATATATAAATATTAATGATGGTATATGTGCTGAAATATTTAGGGGAACATACCTGCAATTTATTTTGAAAAATAAATTAAGATAGTTAATATACAGTCAGCGAGATGAACAAACAACTAGTAAATCGATACTGCCATTAGGTAACATCTAGTTGACAGGTATGAAGTATTCACTATAGCAGTCTTTCAATTTACTGAATGATTGAAATTTTGTAATAAATATTACAGAAATACATGTATTTACTCTTTGAATAAATCCACTTTTATGTTTCTATTCCTAACATACACACACAAAAGACACATGACATTATTTTAAAAACAGAAGATAAACAACCCAATTGTCTATCACTAGAGAACACACTAAATATCCACACAATTAAGTATTATATGCAACTGCAAATAGGAATGAGCAATCTATCCATATATCACTATGGAGTTGTCTCTGGAACTTAGTGTTTTGGAAAGAAATAGCAGAGTAGTAAATAATTGGTAGGATGTATCAGTGTGGAGGTACACACATACACATACATATATGCACATCTGTGTGTATCTATTTGTATTGACGGGAAAACAAAAGCAGACACCAAAAACTATACATCAATTTACATGACACCAAAATCATGATCCATAAAAGAACTGGTAACCTGGATTTCATTTTCATTAAAATTAAAAATAACTGATCCATGACAGACACTGCCCAGAGAATGAAAAACAAGTCACAGAACTTAATATTTGCAAACAAACGATAAAGGACTATTCTCCAAATTATAAAAAGAAGCATTAAAACTCAACAAGAAGAACATAGTTATTTTGTTTGTTTGTTTGTTTGTTTGTTTGTTTGTTTTGGGTATCAGGAATAGAACTCAGGGATGCTTTACACTGAGCTACATTCCCAATCCTTTTTTTATAAATTGTGAAACAGGGTCTTGCTAAATTGCTTAAGGAATTCCTGAACTGTGGAGGCTGGCCTCTGACTTGCAATCCTCCTGCCTCAGGCTGCCAAGCCATGGAATTATAGGGGTATACCATAGTACCTGGCAAGAGCAAAATGTTTTAATTAAAATAAAGGGGAGGGGCAAAAAACTTTAACACCTCCCCAAAGGGGATATACAAAAAGCAAATGAGCATATAAAAAGATTTTCCACGTCATGTCATCAGGGAAATGCAAATCAGAACAATGAGATACTAGTATATAGATACTAGTATATACCTTATTAGAGTGACCAAAATCCAGAAGAGTGATAACAAAAGATATTAAGAACATTCAACCACAGACTCATTCATTACTGGAAGAAATGCAAAATGGGATAGCCACTTCTCAGACAGTTTGACATTTCTTACAACAACAAACCTTACCATCTGGTCTAGCAATGTGCTCCTTGGATTGACCAAAAGGAGTTAAAAACATGTCCACACAGAAAAAATTCTGCACAGATGTTTATAGCAGCTTTCTTCATAATTGCTACAACCTGGAAGAAATCAAGATGCCCCACAGTAGGTACAAGGATAAAATGTGTTATATCCAGACAATAGGTTATTATTCAGTACTAAAAATAAATGAGTTCTCAGAGCTGAGGGTATAGCTCAGTGGTAGAGCACTTGCCTAGCATATGCAAAGCCCTGGGACAATGGGGGGAGGAAGCAGGGGAGGGTGAGCAGCTCTCAAGTCACGTGTAGACATGGAAGACACTTAAATGCATCTTAAATCAAAGAAACCAACCTGAAAAGGCAGTATGTTATGATTCCAGCTACATGACATTCTTAAAAAAAAAAAATGGGTATAATAAATGGTCGCCAAAAACTAAGGGAGAAGAAGGGATGAATAGGCAGAGCATAGACAATATTTAAGGCACTGAATGAAAATACTGTACAATAACTATCACATTAGATATGTGCAATCAATCATAAATTTGTCTAAAACCATAGAATGTGCAACACCAAAAGTGAACCCTCATGGTAACCATGGGCTTCAGGTAATAATAATGAATCAGTAGGTTCATCAATTGTAACTGTGCCACTCTAGTTGGAGCCGTTGATAAAGGAGGAAGGCATCTTCCTCTCAATTTTGCTGTGCATCTACGCATGCTCTAAAATAGTTTTTAAAAATAAATAGGTCATATCCATAGGAAAATATGATAACACAGTGAACTGAAGTTTTATTAAAAAGCTCCAAAATGAGCCAGTAACAGTGGTGCATGCCTGTAATCCCAGTGACTCAAGTGGCTGAGTCAGGAGGAACACCAAGTTCAAGGCAAGCCTGGGCCACTTAGTGAAACCCTGTGTCAAAATAAAAAGGGCTAAGTATGTAATGGTAGAATGCCCTGGATCCATCCCCAGTAAACACAAACACACACACACACACACACACACACACATACACACACAAAAGGTCCACATATATATGAAATTTACAGCTTAATAGCAGCTCCGTAGTGTGAAACCAAGAAAGCAGACAGGGCAGCTTCTCCACAAGGTAGGTGACCAAAAAAAAAAAAAAAGGCAGGGGAGCTTTACTGGAACCTAAAACTGCACATTCAAAGCAGACTGTGGACACAAAAGGTTGGATATAATAAGGAAAAAAAAACCCAGCCTCACAGCTGCTGTCACAGCCTGGACAGAAGCTCCTACCATGAACATAGTAGAGGGATAAGGGAATTAAAGGAACCTGCATTTTTCAGAGGCAGTGCAGAGCATGTGGGTTTGGAGCATTTAGAGACCAAAGACATTTCCCAACAAACGTGAAGGACATGATGCATGATATCTGTGTGTTGGGAAAGAAGTCACCATCTCTCTAGGTGGCATATGGAGGACAAAGGAAGGAACCATTTTGCAGCTGCAGCACAGGGGCTGGCACCTTAGGGGGCAGATTCCTGGCAAACCAAGTTTGGCCTGAAATACATGGCCAATAAACACATGCTGCACGACATGGAGTGTGCTTAAGTAACCAGAATAAAATCAAATGGGGAGACAGGTTTACTCAGGGGACAACTGGTCGAGGAAACCCACCAGGCTCTACCCTTCCCCCTCCAATGTGACTGCTTACAGGAGCAGCTTGGAGAGATGCATCTGTCCAAAAACTCAGAAGGGCAGGGACTGAAGAGATTGTTTGGAAACTGAACCTGAGACCAAGAAACGTGTGGTTGTAGTGGTACCCCCTTCTCCACAGAAAATCTTAACTAAGCTTCTCCAGAAATCTTCACCGTAATTGATTTTAGGTTTATCAGCGAAAGAGTCTCTACAAAAAGAGTTCAATGTAGGCAGACTTCCTATTTTCCTATTGCTCTATTGTAGTTGGCCAGTGGCCTGGAAGAAATCAGCACTCTAGGTGCTCAATGCCCCTTTACTAGTTTTTCATAAACATTTATCCAGTATAGTAGTCTGTAAAAGTGTGTTTGCAAATGTAAAATGTGATAATAAAAAGACAAATCCTTTGACAAGGCCTCTGGCCTTGAGCTGGAGCTTCACAGAGATGTCTACATTTCTAAGATAAGAGAAGTTATCAATTGGGCTCCATGGTAAAAGTTGGCTACGGGAGGAAAGAGAGGAGAGAAGAAGCTCTCCCCTTCTCAGTGTTGTCCTTGAAAGGTTAACTTGCCCAGAACAGTGAAAGAAAAAACTGCTTCTATGTGAACTTCTACAGACTGTGAACTTCTGAGACCCTCCCCTTACATGCTGGGTATAAAGTTCTGAAACTACCTGAACCCGAGGTTCAGAGGATTAATTGATTACAGCGAAAGCTATGCCCTCTGAACCTGGCTGCAGCCAAATAAAAACTGTTTCCTGCTATCTGGTCTGTCTCCTACAACAGGGTATACAGGTGATGTAGGGGGACTAAGAATTGGCTCCTCCACCACATGAGTTGAACCCAGGTAAGATCCATGAGGTAAAGTCTTTCAGAGTGGACCAGCAAGTACTGGGTGCTGGAGGTGCCAATCAAGACCAATCAGCATCCAGCAAAGAGCCTAAAGCCTCCCTTAACCTAAACCCTGCCACCAGGAACTCCACCTACACTTCAGAATATTCTCAACAAAATATTCCACAAAGATAAAATGAAAAAAAAAAAAAGAAAGAAAGAAAGAAAAGTGAAAAGCAGCAAAGGGAGAAACTATAGTAAAGGAATAGTCAATCAAAGAAGAAACTAATTCAAATTAAAAACTAGAAATAAACAAATAAGACCAGGAACACATATCATATCTCCATAATAACCTTGAACATTAATAGCCTAAACTCATTAATCAAAAGACACAGACTGGTAGATTGGATGAAAAAAACAAGACCCAAAACTATACCATCTCCAAGAGACTCACCTCATAGGCAAAGACAGCCACAGACTGAAGATGAAAGGATGGGAAAAAAACACCATTCACATGGATCACATAAACAAGCCTCTTATCAGATAAAGTGGACTTCAAGCCAGTTAATCAGAAGGGACAAAGAAAGACATTTCATACTACTTAAGGGAATTATGCATCAAGAAGACATAACAATCGTAAATATTTATGCTTCAAACAATGGAGCATCTATGTACATCAAACAAGCCTTTCTCAAATTCAAGAGTCAAATAGACCACAACACAATAATTCCGGGTGACTTTAACATACCTCTCTCACTACTGGGTAGATCTTCCAAACAAAAACTAAACAAAGAAACTATACAACTCAATAATACAATCAATAATTTAGACTTAACAGACATATATAGAATATTTCATCCATCAATGAGTGAGCACACTGTCTTATCAGCAGCACATGGATCCATCTCTAAAACAGACCATACCTTATGCCATTAAGCAACTCTTGGGGAAAAAAACAGAGATAATATACCCTGCATCCTATCAGATCATAATGGAATGAAATTAGAGATCAATTATAAAATAAAAAATAGAAGAAACTCTAACACGGGGAGGCTAAATAATACACTATTCAATGACTAAAAGATAACAAAAGAAATCAGGCATGAAATAAAAAGAAACTTAGAGGTAAATAAGAATAGTGATAAGACAAAATCTCTGTGACACCACGATGGCAGTGCTAGGAGGAAAGTTCATTACACTGAGAAAATTCATTAAAAGAATAAAAAGTCAACAAATAAAAGACCTAACATTATATCTCAAAGCCCTAGGAAAAAAAGAACAAATCAACATCTAAAGCAGGAAAAAACAAATCAACATCTAAAAGGAACAAATCAACATGTAAAGCAGGAGAAAACAGGAAATAATTAAAATCAGAGCTGAAATCAATAAAACTGAAACAAAAGAATTCAAAAACTGATAAAACAAAAAGTTGGTTCTTTAAAAAAAATAAATGATAAAACATTAACCACGCTAACAAAGAAAAAGAGAAAAATTACTAAAATTCATGATGAAAAGGAAATATTACAATGGACACTACTAAAATACAGAAGATAATCAGAAACTATTTAGAAAATTTATACTACGATAAAATAGAAAATCTCAACAACATCCACAAATTTCTAAAGACATATGACCTACCCAAACTGAACCAGGAGGATATACACAATTTGAGCAGTTCAATCTCAATCAATGAAATAGAAGATGCCATCAAAAGCCTACCAACCGGAGAGAAGGCTGGAAGATGGCGTCGAGGGGAGTGCATTGCCCCCGTGTGCCGCGTCACTGTGTGGGAGTATGACAAGTCAGGACGGCTAAAGGCTATCTTGTTAGGAATTTCCAGCAATAGTGGGGTGCTCCGGAACCTGGAGGAAGGATTTCCATCGCACGAGGATCGGCTACAGGGACTCAAATGCGAGAGATTTGTCACACGGAGGGTAACGCTGCTTATTCAGCAAATCGCCCCGCGGCTAGAGTCTGCAGCGCGCGCTGGGAAACGAGGAGGAGATAGTGGCGCAGGGATACAGCGCTGCAGTTTCTGCCAGCCGTGCAAGCACCGTACTCAGTGCTGAATTCTGGGTTCGAGACGGGGGAAGGAAGCGGTCCATTTCGGTTCTCCACACCGGTCAGACCACAGAGGAGGCCAGCGGCCACCATCTTGGAGAACTGACGTCACCATCCCTGTTTTCGACTGACCGCAGCTCATTCAGCCATAGAACAGGTAATTTCAGGCTGCCATTCGCCTGCGGCTTGCAGACAGATTACTCAGGCTCAGTGCCTGAGTGCTTCTTGGAGCCTGCTCTTATCAGAGCATACACCGAGCACGGAGCGGCCGAGTTCCGGCTCCTGGAACTGCCCTGGCCCAGGGCTAAGGAGCCCGCGGAAACTGCTTCTCGGTCCGGGTCCTGCTGAGGGCCGGTCAGGACATGTCTCTTACTTTGGTT
>NW_026000242.1:15051075-15073385 GCF_001458135.2 Marmota marmota marmota
AACAGACACTAGTATGGCAATATGTAAATCAATGGATGTGTGACTGATGTAATTCTGCAATCTGTATATGGGGTAAAAATGGGAGTTCATAACCCACTTGAATCAAAGTGTGAAATATGATATGTCAAGAAATTTGTAATGTTTTGAACAACCAACAATAAAAAATTAAAAAAAAAAAAAAAAAAAAAAGCCTACCAACCAAGAAAAGCCCAAAACTAAACAGATTGTCAGCCAAGTTCTACAAGACCTTCAAAGAAGAATGAACACCAACACTTTTCGAACTATACCATGAAATAGAAAAGGAGCGAACCCTTCCAAACTCATTCTATGAAGCTAGTATAACTCTGATACCAAAACCAAACAAAGACACATCAAGGAAATAAAACTTCAAAACAATATCCCTGATGAACATAAATGCAAAAATTCTCAATAAAATTCTGGAAAATTGCATACAAAAACTATTAAAAAGATAGTGCACCACAATAAAGTGTAGTACATCCTAGGGATGAAAGCTTGGTTCAAAAATACAGAAATCAATAAATGTAATTAATCACATCAGTAGACTTTAAGACAAGAATATGATCATCCCAATAGACATAAAGAAAGCATTTGACAAAATACAGCACCCCTTCATGTTCGAAACACTAGAAAAACTAGGGTTAGTAGAAATGTACCTCAACATTGTAAAATCAATCTATGCTAATCCCAAGGCCAGCATCATTCTAAATGGAGAAAAATTGAAAGCATTCTCTTTAAGAACTGGAACAATACAAGGTGCCATCTTTCACCACTTTCATTCAACATCATCCTTGAAACTCTAGCCACAGCAATTAAACAGAAGGAAGAAATTAAAGGGATGCAAAAAGGAAAAGAAGAACTCAAACTATCATTATTTGCCGATGATATGATTCTATATTTATAAGATCCAAAAAATTCCACCAGAAATGTTCTAGAACTCAAATGAATTCAGCAAAGTAGCAGGATATAAAATCAACACCTACAAATCAACTGCATTCCTATACATTGGTAATGAATCAACTGACAGAGAAATCAGGAAAAGCATCCCATTCACAACAGCCTCAAAAAATAAAATATTTGGGAATTAATCTAATAAAAGAAGTGAAAGACCTCTAAAATGAAAACTATAGAACTCTAAAGAAAGAAATTGAAGAAGATCTTAAAAGATGGAAAGATCACCCATGTTCTTGGATAGGAAGAATTACGTTGTCAAAAGGACCATACTACCAAAAGCGTTATACAGAGTTAATGCAATTCCCATTAAATGACATTCTTATTAGAACTAGAAAACCCAATTAATGAAATTCATTTGAAAAATAAAGAGACCCAGATTAGCCAAAACAATCCTTCACAAGAAAAATGAAGCAAGAGACATCACCAAACCAGACCTTAAAATTATATTATAAAGCCTTAGTAACAAAAATGGCATGGTATTGGCACCAAAACAGATACACAGACCAGTGGTACAGAATAGAACAGACCAACCCACATAAATACAGTTATCTCATACTAGACAAAGATGTCAAAATCATACACTGGACAAAAGACAGCCTCTTCAACAAATGGTGCAGGGAAAACTGGAAATCCATATGTAGCAAAATGAAATTAAACCTTTCTCTCAACCTGCAGAAAAATCAACTCAAAGTGGATCAAAGATTTAGGCACTAGAACAGAGACCCTGTGCCTAATAGAAGAAAAATTAGGTCCAAATCTCCACTATGGTGGCTTAGGAACTAATTTCCTTGAAAAGACTCCTAAAGCTCAAGAAGTAAAATCAAAAATCAATAAATGGGATAGAATTTAACCAAAAGCTTCTTCACAGCAAAGAAAACAATCAAGAACATGGAGAGAAAGACTACGGAATGGGAGAAAATCTTTACCACACTTACCTCAGACAGAGTATTAATCTCTAGGATATATAAAAACTCAAAAAACTTAACACCAAAAAAAATTTAAAAATAATAACCCAAACAATAAATGGGCAAAGGAACTGAACAGATACTTCACAGAAGAAGAAATACAATCAATCAACAAATATATAAAAAACTGTTCATCATCACTAGTAATTAGAGAAATGCAAACTAAAACAACACTGAGATTCCATCTCAATCCAGTCAGAATGGCAATCATCAAGAATTCAATCAACAATAGATGTCAGCAAGGATGTAGAGGAAAAGGTAAACTCATACATTGCTGGGGGGACTACAAATTGGTACAACCATTCTGGAAAGCAGTATGGAGATTCCTCAGAAAACTTGGAATGGAAGCACCATATAACCCAGTCATCCCACTCCTAAGTTTATATCCAAAGTACTTAAAATCAGCATACTATAGTAACGTGGCCATGTCAATGTTTATAGCAGCTCAATTCACAACAGCTAAACTATGGAACCAACGTAGGTGCCCCTTCAATAGATAAATGCATAAAGGAACTGTGATACACACACACACACACACACACACACACAATGGAATATTACTCAGCCTGAAAGAATGAAATTATGGCATTTGCCAGTAAACAGATGGAACTGGAGAATATCATGCTAAGCGAAATAAGCCAATCCCAAAGAACCAAAGGCCGGCCGAATGTTTTCTCTGACATGCAGATGGTAATTCACAATTGGGGGTCAGGGAGAGGTATTTTAGACTAGACAAAGGGGAGTGAAGGGAAAGGAGGGGGACATGGGGGTAGGAATAATAGTAGAATGAATCAGATATTATCTTATGTGCATATATGACTATATACCTGTATTACTCTACATCATACACAACCAGACAAATGAGAAGTTGTACTCCATATATGTATGATATGTCAAAATGCATTCTACTCTCATGTGTAACTAATTAAAATTTTAAAAATATTTTAAAAATACTGATTGAGGGGCTGGGGATGTGGCTCAAGCGGCAACACGCTCGCCTGGCATGCGTGGGGCGCTGGGTTCGATCCTCAGCACCACATAAAATAAAATAAAGATGTTGTGTCCACCGAAAACTGAAAAATAAATATTAAAAAATTCTCTCTTCTCTCTCGCTCTTAAAAAAAAAAAAATACTGATTGACAGAACAAGTACAAATCTCTAGGAACAAAGATGTTTGGCACAAAAGAGATACATACCAAAAATGAGGCTGAGTAAAAATCCTATAATACTAAATTTGATTTATAAGCATCAGTATAAATTCATGATATGCTTGCTCTTTAAAAAGTCTATCCAATAAGAAACCTAAACAGTGGCCATCGCACTAACAATTAGACTATAATACTTAAATACCATATTCTGCTAAAAGGATTTAATAACTGAAAACATGTATGGTGCACCCAGAACACCACAAGACAGAGTCCAAAGACTACCTAGATGTGTCTTAAGGACACAGGAAACAACTTGAAACATCTCCTTTTAGTCAAGTGTTTTAGTCAGCCTTAGTGTCACTGTGACCAAAATACAACAACAACTAAAGAGAAGGAAAAGTTTATCTGCAGCTCAGAGTTTCAGAGATCTCAGTCCATAGACAGCCAACTCCACTGCTCTGAATCTAAGGTGAGGCAGCACATTATGGGGGATGGTAGAGGCAGAGGAAAGTTGTCTCTCCCTTTTGGCAGGGGGATGGAGACAGGAAGAACAACCTTTCAGGGCACACCCCCAGTGACCCTCCTCCTTCATTCATGCCCCATCTGCCTAGAGTTACCACCCTGTCAGTTCCCTCAAAGTAGGATGGACTGATTAGGTTATAGCTCTCATAATCAAATCATTTTGCCTCTGGATATTCCTGCATTAACAGAAGTTTTGGGGGGACACTTCATACCTGAAGCACAACATGAAGTTTGGGACATCAAGGGAAAATGTTGAATGTTATTTCTATTGTGAGAAGGATGAAAAAAATGTTTAACTATTACATTATATTAAATGTTACATATTAACACATCATTGAGACATCATTAAACATTAAGTTCTGAGTTCATCTAAAAAAAAAAAAAAAAGTGGTCACCTTCAAAAAATGCTGGGGAATCAACTCAGTTGTCTAAGAGCTATTCCAGAGAATAAAGCATATACCCTGCTCTTCTCTTTCCAGTAACAACTGTACCTCAGCTAATCTCAGTTCATATATAATAGCTATCTGATATAAAAAGTATTCCAGCTAATAAAGACATTTAGAATATGACAAATTTACAAACTCTAACTAAAATTAAAACTATACTGAGATTCCATCTCAATCCAGTCAGAATGGCAATCATCAAGAATACAAGCAACAATAAATCTTAGTATGGTTTTGGTATCAGGGTGATACTAGTTTCAAAGAATGAATTTGGAAGGGTTCCGTCCTTTTCTATTTCATGGAATAACTTGAGGAGTATTGGTGTAAGTTTTTCTTTGAAGGTCTCATAGAACTTGGCTGAGAAGACAACTGTTCCTAGGCTTTTCTTTGTTGGTAGGCTTTTGATGGTATCTTCAATTTCATTCAAAATTGATGCTTAAATTTTCTATGTCCTCCTGATTCAATTTGGATAAGTCATGTGTCTCTAGAAATTTGTCGATTTCTTCATTACTTTTTATTTTATTGTAGTATAGACTTTCAAAGTAGTTTCTGATTATCATCTGTATTTCAGTGGTGTCCATGGTGATATTTCCTTTATCATCATGAATTTTAGTAATTTGAGCAGTCCCAAACAAAGACCAAATGTTCTCTCTGATATGTGGATGCTAACCCACAACAAGGGTGGGTAAAGAGAGGAAGAATATAAGTTCATTGGATTAGACAAAGGGGAATGAAGGAAAGGGATGGAGGGACAGGAATAGGAAAGACAGTAGAATGAATCAGACATAACTTTCCTATCCTTTTATATGAATACACAACCATGTAACTTCACATCATGTATAACCACAAGAATGGATCCTAATTAGAATAAGTTATACTCCATGTATGTAAATAAATTGGAAAAAACAGAAGAATTTACCCTTGAGGAATACACCAGCTCTTAAAGTGAATACACACAAGGCAATATGAGGGAAGGCAAGCAGAAAGCAACTATTAAAAATCTACAGAGCTGAGAAGAAAATTTGGCAGTCTCATAATGCTACAAAGCCCAGAGCTTGCCAAGATAAATAAATACTCCAGTTTTTCTGTTTAGACTCAGAGAAAGGCTATACCCTCTAAGTCAGAGAGGGTCAACAAGAAACAGAAGAGCCCCAAAGTCTAATTGCCAGGCCAGAGCATATCAAGGTAACTGCCTTTAGGATGCTTGCCTTCTGAGAGGGTAGGGTAACACATCACATTCATTATTTTGCTTAACAAAACCTTACAAGGAAAAAAACTACCTTCAAAGGAAAAAGAACTGTCTGATTACTTTAAGAATACTAGTATACAATAGAAAGCTATTTCTGAAGAGAAAAAACTGCCAAGATGGCCATCAAAAAAATGAAGATGAAATAAAGAAGTTTTCACTAACAAACACATACTACAAAGAAACACAGAAAAAGCATCAAAGAGAAAAAATTTTTTAAAAGGACTGGGGGACGCAGCTCAGTGGTAAAATGCCCCTGCGTACAATCCCCAGTACAAAAAAATATATATATTATACACATACACACAATAATTTTGAAGAACTTAAAAACAATATGCTACTTACGGAGACAAATGTATACATTTACAGGCATAAAAAAAGTACAAAGATGATAAAAGATTCACAACTAAAACACTAATCAAGCCGGGCACAGTGGCTCAGAGCTGTAATCCCAGCTCAGGAGGCTGAGGAAGGAAGATCACAAGTTCAAAGCCAGCCTCAGCAAAAGAAATGGCAATAAGAAACTCAGTGAGACCCTGTCTCTAAATAAAATACAAAATATGGCTGGGATGTAGCTCAGTGGCTAAGTGCCCCTGAGTTCAATCTCCAGTACCCACCGCCCACCCCCCCACAAAAAAAAAAAATACTAACCAAAAGAAAGTTTGGCTAATAGCAAACTAAACCAAAGTATAGGTAAAGACACAAAGGAACATTTTACAATAACGTTTCACATTAACAGCAAAATGTAATACTAAATTTTATGTACCTAGTAACAATATCAGAATGGATATCTCAAATTCAAAATTTTTCTTCACTTATCAAAAAAATCAACTTACAGTCATTAGAAAACAGCAAACTGCTATAGCCTGTAGTCAGTCAAACTACATTCTTTTAAAAATAAAATCATTAGAAACACCACTTGTCCACATATAGTAATATAAAGAAATACTGGTATAACTTTTCCCTAAATATATTCTGACATATAACTTCAGAAACAAAAACTTCTTAAATTTTCTTCAGGTCCTTCACAATTTGAGTCAACATTGTATGATGCCTTATGCCTTAAAATAATTCTTGATGATAATCTTTCATGGTATATTAACCAAACTGATGTTATTAAAGGGGGAAAATAATGCCATTAGACAAAAATTCCTAGCAGCATCTACTTATTATAGCGCTTCCACAATTTGGAATATCACTGTCTTGCAATTATCGTCATATAACCAACAGTTGTATAAATCATGCTGCTACCCATCTGTCTTCTAAACTTTTCTGACAGTCACATTTTTACAAGTGCTAGAACTGTTTCAAAATAATTTGTAATACACATGGAAGTCTTTGAATTCAAGTTTTTCTAAAACTTTCTGATTTACAAATCACCATTATCTACAGAAACGGAAATAGACAAAGATAAGTAATTCTGACATATTCATTCAAAATGAATAATCTCCACTATTAGTCTTTACAATATGGAGTTAGTAGTAACAAAAATTATAATAGTCATCTCAACACAAAAAAGAACAAGGTGTCCCCAACAAATAAGCCAAGGAAGAAACTACATCTCAGACATCTGCTATTCCAATTTTCAAGTTCTCGGTAGCCAAAACCACCAATATTCAGATTCTCCAAAGTTTACCCATTAAGATCACCTAATATCATTAAGTCTGGTCTCAGAATCTCTTTTAATCATAGACATTTTCAATAAGGTCAACATGGACGTAAATATCCATATTTCTAGAATTTAAGGACTTTCAAACAGGATAACCCAATTCATTTACCAACACTATTTTTTTAGACTAACATTATCATAGAAGAAATTAAAATTTTAAAATAAAAATAATGGTGGAGTTGAATCCATACTGGTATCTTCAACACAGAATCCAACATTCACTGGAAAGTATTTCTTTAGGGAGTCAATTATGTCCATAGTCTACAATGATTCATAAGACATGAATATCGTTCTAGTTGTCATATCAAAATACAATTTAAAAGCATTTCTCCAAACCATTTGCATATCAGAAACACTTATACTTTATTCTCTAATTTTTAGGAAGACAAGGCAAAGTAACAGTTGCTAGAATAATTTTAAACAGAAAGAATATTTGGTGAATTTGATAAAATGTGTTGTATAGCACATCAGTCCTGCAGAATACTGCTGAAGAGAATGATTCTACACCCAAATAATTTTGGTAGCTATAGCACACTTTACCACTTACTCTTTTGTAGAGTCACAACATCCATGAAAACATTCAAATGTTCTGAGAAGTTCTGCAGTGAATAAAACTATTTCCCTTTGACACACAAGTGTTATTTATCTATCTAGAAACTCACGCACACTCCCCTCATCTAGGGAAGTGGGGAGGAAGAAAGTTGGTGAATGGTAAAATACCTGTTAACATCTTATAGAAAACTATTGTTCCCTAGTCCACATTTGGGAAATGCTTCATTAGAGCATTCTCACATTAAAAGATACATCCAGATTTTGAGTAACTTTAACCAATATACTAACTAGGATTTGCACATCTAGTAACAAAGTATTTTATTCCTAGAAAATATAAATTTAAAATACCAAATCCCTGCCAGGCACAGTGGCACATGCCTGTCATCCCAGTGACTCAGGAAGTTAAGGTAGAAGGATCTCAACTTCAAAGAAAGCCTCTGCAACTTAGCAAGACCCTAAGTAACTTGGCAAGACTCCATTTCAAAATAACAAAGGGTTCAGGATATAGCTCAGTGGCAAAGCACTCTTGGGTTAAATCCCCAACACCAAAATAATAATAATAATAAACAAAATATCAAATTCTTAAACTAAAAAGAACACGAGTTATTTTGATTAAATCCAGGAGTCCATACCTGTATTTTGCTTTTTCATGAACCCATACATATTCAGGGTTTTTCAAGCTCAAGCGTGCAAGGTCCTTTACAGATTTAGTTTGTGTTGCTGAGAAAAGTAAAGTCTGACGTTTCTTGGGAAGATTTTCAATAATAGCATTCATAGTATCAGCAAAGCCCATATCCAATATTCTGTCTGCTTCATCAAGAACTAAAAAAGGAACATGCAAGTTAAGCCATAATATTTAAAATAAACATTAAATGCAATGTAGTATCCTAAACAATGGAGTACTATAGACTAGATCCCAAAACAGAAAAAAAAAAAAAAATTAGTAGAAAAACTCATATGAAATTTGACCAAAATCTGACATAGCATACCAATGTCAATCTTATTTTTTACAAAGGTATCATAGTTACCTAAAAGATTAACACCAAGGGAACTAGGTGAAAGACATAGGAACTCTTACTATCACCATGACTTTTATTTAAGTCCAGAAGTATTCAAAAGTAAAAGGTTTATTAAAATACATATTAGGTAAAAAGACCACGTAAAAAAGAAAGTTCATTTTAAAAATGACAATTTGAGGGTTGGGGATAAAGCTCAATGATAGAACACTTGGCTAGCATGAGCAAGGTTCTGGATTTGATCCCTAGCACCACAGAAGAAAACATGACAATATGACATTTCAAGTTAGGAGAAGTGGGTGTTACCTAAACTAAAACATTCTTAGTAGTGCCTAATACTAAAGCATCTAATTTCATATGTAAAAGTACATATAATACTTTCTTTCAAAAAAAAACGCCTAGCTTGCGCTCTCTGGGTTGAGAGACTAAATGCTAGAAAAACTGCAAGTTTTTTCTCAGGTTTTAATCACATTTATCCAATAGAACAATTCTATCATTAAAATTTATGAGGGCTCTCTCAAAAGTAAGCTTTTTCTCTTTAGAAATTCATGAGACTCACCTAACATTTGGAGATTGGTGGCATGAAAACATATTGTTTCATCCATGTGTTGCAGAAGCCGACCTGGTGTGCAAACGAGTATATTTATGTTGTTGATCCTCTCAGCTTCATGTTTCAGATCCTGAAAATAGTTGTTTCTTTTGATTACACTACGTCTTAAAGCAGCCTGTGTACTAATACTACAAAAGCCATCTACATGGTATTTCTTCATAGCAGCTTAAATACTCTCAGAAATAAATGTAACTGCTCCCTTCCATTTCTGTAGTACATCCACATTTATGACGTAATAAACATCTTTAATGAAGACCTAGAAAGCTCAGAGTTCTTCTAGATTCTTAATCATACCCAGGATTTTGAGGCCAAGAAAAACTATCTAGGAAGCTCAGAGTTCTTCTAGATTTTTAATCATACCCAGGATTTTGAGGCCAAGAAAAACTATCAATTGAATGCTCCAAGACTTGATTTCCTATTAAGTCTGCTGGAACTAGTTTAAAAACTGGAATTACTCGCATTCTTTAAGTCAGGATCCACGAGCACTGAAGAAGCTCTCTCCACCACTGCCTGTGCTTTTTGGACTGAAAAAAGGGTTGAGCTTTACATATTAAGAGTATCTATCGTTGAGACAAAAGCCAGAGAACATTGTTAGTGCTGTGTGACAGGTACAAGAATAAACAAGGGTTTGTGGTATAATTCTTTGTTCTTGTATGTATGTTTACACAGAAATTCATGAAGTATTTATGCCCATAGTCTAAAGGAAACCCCAGCAGGGGAAAAAAAAAAGCATTCCAGATGTACTACAAGGTAGAACAAAAGCAGTAGGTTCAACCACAACCCAAAATTAACATTCCTCAAAACAATCTATCTTCCTTTTTCTACTGTTGATATAGCAATGTTCTAAATTATCTGAACCTCTAAGTAAAGGTACTAGGGTCAAACACTGAAATGTTATCTTTCCAATGTACAGCAATAAATTTACTCTAATTAGTCTATAAATCTGTCTCAGAGCCTTATCAATTCAGATATCCTGACAAAAATGGACTTCTGAACCTGCAAAATTGACAATCACTCTAGATGACAGCAACCACACCAAGAAAAACTCATGAAATTTGACCAAAATCTGACATAGCATATCAATGTCAATCTTATTTTTTACAAAGGTTTCATAGCCACCTAAGAGATAGGAAGCCAGTTCCTCCCTATCAACTGCCACAGTGCTCCCACATAAGTTACTAAAGGCAGGGAAGGAAGGACAAGGACAAAAGGACAAACCTTTCCACCAATGATGAGACCAGCTGAGAAGTCATGGTTCTTTCCTACTTTTCGGAGAACCTCAAAGGTCTGATATGCCAGTTCTCGTGTAGGTGATATTATCAGAACACCCAGCCCATCAGTTGAGGTCCACTGCAGACGGTATAAGGCTTCCAACACCTTGAAGACAACAGTAAATTCATGTTCAATAAGTCTTTTAAAAAGTCAGCTTTTTTGATCTGGCTCTCAGCCTTGCCACTCCAAATTGAAGGCAACTTCCAGGCACAACGCATACTACTCCCAGGTGCTGGGAGCCATTAGCCAAGTAGGTATGACAATTTCCTTGCCAGTGTACCCCATGTTGCTGACATTTTGCAGTGACATTGAATGTAGTTGACCTTGCTCAAGGACCAGGGCGGATTAGGGTGTTCCCGGTTTAACATAATCGGGTTTAGGGCGTTCCCAGTTTAGGTTCCAGGTTTAAGGTTTAAGATTATTCCTGCTGGGAATAGGGCGTATCCTGCTGCCTAAGTTCCCCTTGAGTTCTCACGGGATTCAGAGTATATTTTGGGAGACAGAAGCCCAGTGGAGGTAAATTTGGGAGAGAACGTGGATTTGGGCGGAGAACGTGGATTTCCCCAGAACGTGTCTGTAGACGGCTGGTGTGAGTTCGGGAATAAAGAGTTGCTGTTTGAATCTACAAGCTGTGTGGTGGCTCCTGATTGTGTGCCCAGCCAGACTGCGGCACCCAGGTTTTACCCAATCTGAAAGAGACTATTTTTCTTCCATCTACCAGAAGCACCCACCCCCAATTCAGACAGATAAGAAAAGACGACTGATAGCAGCTCATCTGATGCCAGAGTCATGCTATCAGGTGACTGGTTATCAAAAAAGTCAAACCATAGTCCACTGAAACAGATTTATGAAAATAATAATAGTAAACTCTTATCTCTATAGCTATAGTTATAAAGTGACTGGATTCTAATTGTAGAAAAATAGTGCTATTTAAAAAACACACACACACACACACACACACAAAACACCAGAATTTAAAAGAGAAAAATGGTTTTTTAGAACTTGGAACAAAAATTGTGATTTCTCAAAGCCAATTCTCTCGCAGTACTCAAATCAAAAGATTAACTACATAACAGATATAAGCAACTCTACTGTTCTACTATAAAGGATAGCTATCAATGTTCCAGAAAATTCTCAACAAATGCCCACTCCTTGAAGTGAACATATTTCAGCCTTATCCTAAACAGGTGGCAAGTATAAATGTTACTGGCAGGCTTTCTGAGGTGAAAACAGAAATAGTTTTCTCCACCAGTCCTACTACACATGAAATACCCTGCCCCTTCAAGAACATACTAGCTTGTCAAGATATAGTAATTCATTCATTCAATAAGTTACTTAGTGCCTGCCATTGAGTTGGGGAATATGGTGGAAAAGAGGACAGATATGGCTCCTATCTGAAAAAGCTTGCATTCTAGCCAAGGAAACCCAACATGAACACACATCTTTATATAATTATTTCCATTCAGCACAAAATATTATAAAATTATATAACTGAGGATCTGAATCATTATAGATGTACTTACTGGAACAAGAAAAGCCAAAGTCTTGCCAGATCCAGTTTTGGCAGCTCCAAGTACATCTTTACCTTGCAAAGCCAACCCTATGGTCTGCTTCTGTATCTCAGTTACCAAGCGGTACTGGGCTTCTTGCAAACCTGGAATTGTGGATAGAAAAACAGTAATTCAGTGGACGGGGATATAGCTCAGTTGATACAGTGCTTGCCCAGGGTTCAATCCCCAGCACCACCAAAAAAAAAAAAAAACAGGACTTCAGAAAATTCTTGTACAATGGTGTTACAATTTCAACTGTATCTTCCCACCTCAAGAGGTTCCTATGCTAAAGCCCTAATCCTCAATACCTCAGAATGTGCATTTGGTGAGAAGGCTTTGAAAGAGATGATTAAGTTAACTAAGAGCAGATTCCAATCCAACAAGACTGATGTCTTTATAAGCAGAAATTTGAACAAATACACGAAGGGTGCAGGTGCACATAGGGACAACCATGTGAAGATGCAGCACAATACCATATAACCCAGTGATCCCACCCCTAGGGTTACATGTCAAGTATATGATATCAGTATGCTGAGGTATCTACACTCTCATGTTCATGGTAGCACACTGTCCACAACAGTAAAAGTATGGAATAAACCTGTGCATGAGTGGATAAAGAAAATGCAGTATACATATAAAACAGATTATCCAGCATTAAAAGGAAATCCTATCATCAGTGATAATATTGATGAACCTTGAGAGAATTATATTAAATCCAATAAGTCAGGTACAAAAAGACAAATGCTACATGATCTCACCTACATGTGAACTCCAAAACAGCCAAACTCTTAAAAGTAGAAAGTAGAATATTGTTAGCAAAAGTTAGGGATTGGAGACAATTTTGCTCAAAGAATACAAAATTTCTAGTTTAGATTGAATAAGTTCAAGAGATTTGTTGTACAGCCAGGCATGGTGGTGCATGCCTGTAATCCCAGCAGCTCAGGAGGCTGAGGCAGGAGGATCTTGAGTTCAAGGCCAGCCTCAGCAACGGCAAGGCACTAAGAAACTCAGTGAGACCCTGTCTCTAAATAAAATAAATACAAAAGAGAGCTGGGGATGTGGCTAAGTGGTTGAATTCCCCCAAGTTCAATCCCCCCAACAACAACAAAAAAAATCTACTGTACATCACAATGACTATAGCTAATATACTTGAAAACTGCTGACAGATTTTAAGTAGCCTTATTATAAAGAAAAGTATCAGCATGTGAGGTAATGCATGTTAATTAGTTTGATTTGTGGCTATTCTACAATGTATGTGTGTTTTTTGGAAATACCATGTTGTACAATATACATATCTATACAACTTTTGTCAAAAAAAAAAAAAAAAAAAAAGAGGCAACAAGGAGGAGGACACCTGCAAGGCAAAGAGGAAAGCCTGGAAGAGAATCTTCCCTCATGGCTCTGAGAAGAAACCAAGCCTGCCAGCATTTGATCTTGCACATCTTGCCTCCAAAATGCAATAAAATTAATTTCTATTACTTAAAGCCCCCAATTGATAGTTTGTTATGACATCCCTAGAAAACTAATACAAAGTGTCACATCTTTGTTCTCCTGCTTATATTAACAAACACAGTTTCATTACTTAGAGGCTCCTGGCATCTTTTTAATCAATGGATTTTTAGCCAGTTCAGAAAGATTAAAAAGTGACAAATTATTAAAAATCACTATTTGCCTAGGTTTTTATAATATCAAAATTGTTTATAGAATAAGATTTTTTAGGTTAACCTCTCTTTAAATCATCTCCCTTAAAAAATAATATAACATGTTCCAAGATTATGACATACCTACCTTTCAATGTTTTTTTAGACAAGGGGAAATCTGAAAATCTTGTAATTTCATTTACATTTATCTGGGGGAAAAAAGATAAAGAAAATGTCAGATAATGCAATCTACTGAACAATTTATGTTTCCTAATTAAATCACTTTTTCTCTACATTGTGCTGCCTAACTCATCCTTGATACTGAAGGACTGAATTCAACCATCATTTCTAAATAAAACCAAGCATTACTATTGAAATATTTTGAGGAATGTGTCATGAATTGAAAATTAGAATTTGGAACTATCCCAACTGACCCTCCCCCCAAAAAAAATCCACTTAAAATACATGACAACAGGGGCTGGGGATGTGGCTCAAGCGGTAGCGCGCTCGCCTGGCATGCTTGCGGCCCAGGTTCGATCCTCAGCACCACATACAGACAAAGATGTTGTGTCCGCCAAATACTAAAAAATAAATATTAAAAAATAAAAAAATAAAATACATGACAACAAAGCATAGTGGTCCATGCCTAAAATACCAGCCACATGGAATGCTGAAGAAGGAAGATCACAAGTTCGAGATCAGCCTGGGCAAATAATCAAGACCCTGTCTCAAAATTTAAAAAAATAAATAAAAAGGACTGGGGATATAGCTCAGTGGTAAAGCAATACGGGGCTCAATTCTGAGTACCCCCTTCTACACACATACACACACACACACACACACACACACACACACAAAACCACCACATTACCTATACTTTGAACATCTTTAACTTCCAAATATTAAGACAATCATCACAGCATCAACTGTGGAAGGAAAATTTATTTTCAGTCATCTTTCAAAGCTTATCAGTTTAAGAAATAAGAGGTAAAATGACTACAAACTATGGACTCTGGTGAGACTAGTTCTATTTGCACATGTTAAAGATTTACATTACCTGGAGAAACACCTCAATAGCACAAAACTCTCAATATTTTAACCATAAATCAGGCATATGAAACCAACCCAACTAGTCATTTTAGGGTATATGATGGAGGGCTGTTATTTCAAAATAACCAGACATGTCTTGGGTCATATTTTGAAGACACAATAACATTTTGCCCTTTAACTTTACATTATTCAAATGTTCATTATGACTGCTCTTCGTTAGCATAAATCAAATTTCCTTTATTTCATGTTAGATACTCAGGAGAATTATTTTATTACAGATGCTGAATGCAAGAACTACTGCTCAGATCTGTGAATATGCTGCCAAATTATTCATGACTCACAAAAGAGAAAAGCTGCATTTGTAAGGTTCGTTTTCTTAAATTACACTCTAGGCACTAAAGGCATGCCAACTGTATTTCATTTTATAATCTTTACAACATCTTTCCCACAATTCTTAAACATGGCCCAGGCAGGATTATTCTCTGTCCTCCCATACTAAAAACAAAATATTAAAACGTTGTCTTAATCCCTACAAATCATTCCAGATCGTCAATGGAGAAGAGATAGAATCAGCATTCAAGAATTGTTTATTCCAATGACATGTTGTTTTAGCAAGGAATTTCATTTGTAAAATAATCTTCCCGACAAGACATTAATTAAGATGATGTGTGTCCCTCTCTTGCACTTGTGGTATCATAAGCTAACAAACTATTTTCACAGGGAACAGAAGGCCTGAGGTGGAAAGAGACTGGCAATGCACTTTACAATATGGGTCCAAAGATTCAGCCAAGGCAAGGTGAGCTACTCAAAGTAGGGCACATCTTCCTAACATCTGTTAACCTTCTACAGTGGAGTTTGGGAAGAACATAACTGTTCTAGAGCTCCAGGGTCAACCACTGCAATAAAGATGCACCATGTTCTTTATTTATTTTTATTTTTTAAAGAAGCACTGAGGACTGAACCCAGAGCCATGCAAGCACTCTACTGTGCTACATCCCCAACCCTGGGCCACATTCTTTAAAGAGTTTACCAGAGAAAAGGAAATTTTGATTCTGCTGATACACTAGAACAGGAGTCAGCAAACTATGTCCTACAGATCAAATCCTTGGTTTTGTAAATAAAATTTTACAGTAACACAGATACAGCTAGTCAGTTACACACCGTCTATACAGTTGATTGTTTGACCCACACAGCCTAATATTGACTATGTGACCTTCACAGAAAAGTTTGCCAACTGGAAGATTCTCAGTTATATTCCAAAGATACCTGAAATCACAGCAGAAAACAACCATCTTGCTGAGCGACTCAGGAGGCTGAAGCAAGAGGATAACAACTTCAAGGCCAGCCTTAACAATTTAGTGGGATCCCGTCTCAATAAATGAATGAAAAGGGCTGGAGATATAGCTCAGTAGCAAAGCATCTCTGGGTTCAATTTGCAGTTGCCAAAAAGGGCATCATACCCTTACCCCATCCCTTCATCCCTTAGAAACAAACAACAAAAGTCAATTCCAGCCAGGCACAGTGTAATCCCACTTGCCTATAATCCCAGCAACTCAGGAGGCTGTGCAGGAGGACCATGAGTTCAAAGGCAGTCTCAGCAACTGTGAGACGCTAAACAACTCAGTGAGACCCTGTCTCTAAATAAAATAGAAAATAGGGCTAGGGATGTGGATCAATGGCTGAGTGCCCCGGAGTTCAATCCCCAGTACCAAATTAAAAAAAAAAAAAAAAAAATCAATTCCTACCTGTATAACCCTCACACTCCCTCTAAAATCTGTATCATTCTTCCGAATTCAGAAAACAGAAAGTTTAGAGATGGTCCTTATTAAGTACTTCCACACAGGTAGAAAAGCTGGAGGGAACAGAGGGGATTTTAGGGTGGGTACCACTTAACCACCTTCTTATACTCTAACATCTACTTCTCAAAAAAGTGAATAATGCCTACAGTAAAAAGGATAAATGTTCTACTTACAGCAATCTTCAAAAGATAAACAACTTGCCTCCAATTTCTTCCTCTAATTACACCATTTTCTAACTGCACAGCCCTGAGTTACATATTTCCTATTTGCTATTATAATATTTTATACATATTTATTATTGTTAACATTCATCAAAATTTATCAGTCCCCCTACCCACTGCCCTGCACAGTTCCCTAAGGACCCAGACATGCATTTTTTCCATGAATATTTATGTAAGCTTCAATAAGCATCTGTCAAATTGTTTTAAAATGTTTCTGAATCAAATTGTTCAGTATATCTTCAGCAAGACTACTGAGTACTAGCTGTATACCATGGCTCTGTAATAAGTTTTACACACAAATGCTACCACCTGAAGAGCAAAATAATAAGGGTCTGTCCCTTGGTTACCTGGAGAATAGCAAATCTACTGTTCAAATGATTGTGTTACAGTATTGCTAGTCCTGGCAAATGATTTCACAACGCATTTATTTTTTGACCAAATCTTAAGAAAATGTTTCTAAAATTAAAAAAAAAAAACTGGAACAATGCTACAATGCTGAAGGAGATTAAAAATCTGCTCCTTCAACTCAGTAAAAAGACTGGGATTTAAACATCCATTTAACAAATGCAACACAATAAAGTATAGTGGTCTGGAACTTCAGTGTCAGAAACTACCTAGGGTAGTAGTCATTTACTATCTATTAGTCTTGCCATAACTTAAGGTTTCCTCAGCTGTATAATGCAAAGAATTTCTTAGGGTGGTGGTTGTAAGGATACATCAAGTCAACATGCATAAAATTTGAAAAATGTTAGTAATTATTTTTAAAACAAGTGATCAAAAAGAATGAACCAATGCTGCTAACTACCCCAAAGACAAGGGGAAAAGGTTTGGTATTACACATCAAGCAATATCAAACACTGACTAAGCTTCTTCTCAAGGACAAGCACTGTGCTACCAGTCTCTGAAGAGAGCAAAGATGAGCAGAAACAGTCATTAACTTTTAATGGTTTTGATTTCTATAATGGCATTAAAATGATACATACTCCATAGAAACTGTATTTCAAATTTTGAATTTTGATCTTCTCCCAATACAATACTCTCGGAATGCTGGGCAGCAATAGCAAGCCACAGCTGCCAGTTAGCCCCAAGATATAAAGAAGGTAAGCAGTGGACAATCCATAACGTGCCGTATTGCTAAGCCATGACATTCAATAGGTTAGGCTTATTAAACATATTTTCGACATAATATTTGCAACTTACAATTGGTTATCAAGATATTGCCCCATTGTAGTAAGTCAAGGAACACTGTGCTTATCAATGGTCTCTGACCTAATCAGAGTTTACAAAGAAGTTCAAGAAGCCAATCATCACAACCCAGTGATAAATGCTGTAATAATGTAACAAAATGCTACACACAGATGCACACCTGGGGAGGTCATGAAACAAGATTTAAGCTAAATCTTGAAGGCCAAGTGCTAGGGTGGAGGGATGGGTATGCTTAAGGCAAGCAATGGAAACCTCAAATACCAGGACAAGAAGCATCAAGGAACATGGTCAATTCATAAAACTGCAAGTTGTTCCTTCATGTATACCCACTATGTACCACTTGGTTTATGTATGTCATCTCATTTGAGCCTTACAACCCTCTCAATAGTTAATAATCTGTTCACTAAATAAGGAAATTGCAACTTGAGATGTTGAGAACTTGAACTGACTGAGATTTAAACTAGCTTTACCTAACCACAAATAACATGCTTTCACATACTAGAATATGTCAACATATTAAGGTATTGGACAATTTTCCTGAAAGCAATTGTAAGCCTGTGAGCCAAGGAAGGATTATATTTGAATGTATGGTTATTCTCCTGTGGTCCACGCTGGGATAAGCAGGTATACACATTTACCTTATAACAACTCCAGCACGTATGCATTTATCTGTTTTCCAGATGAGGAACTAAGGCTTTTAGAAACCTCAAAAAGACAGTAGTTTGGGGCTGGGGTTGTGGCTCAGTGATACAGGGCTTGCCTCACACATGTGAGGCAATGGGTTCGATCCTCAGCATCACATAAAAATAAAATAAAGGTATTGTGTCCATCTACAACTAAAAAATTTCTTTAATTTAAAAAAAAGGACAATTTAAGTGATTTATTTTCTTCATATGCTTTGTTGTTGTTGTTGTTGTTTAAGACAAAGTATTTCTGAGTTCACCAGGCTGGACTCAAATTTGTGATCCTCGTTTTTCAGCCTCCCAAGTCGCTGGATTACAGATGAAAGCTACTATGCCAGGATTTATTGCATTACTGAAAAAGAAAGACTCCTATTTTGTGATGCTCTGTTACTGATAAAGAACTATGATTTAAAAAAAAAAAAAAAAAAGAGAGAGAGAGAGAGAAATGATTAGATTTTCCTCTTGGAAAGAAACTTTTTAGCAGCACTACAGAAGATACATTCAAGGACTATAAGACACAAGAGCCAAATCCCATTAGCCATCTTTTTCAATAATCAAAGTTATACAAAACACAATACCCATTTGTTCAGTATTTCTATGGCAGTTTTTGTGTTACTACTCAGTTCTGCCCTTCTGACCTACATAGCTGGAAACATTTACTATAATTTACACAAAAAGACTGCCAACTCCTGTTGTAAGCAATAGCTACTATGGTAATCCAGGCAACAGATGATGCAGACTGAATTAGGGCTTTGCAGTAGAAATGGAAAAGCATTCAAGAAACAAGCAGTGAAAGATCACCAGTGTAACTGGCAGAACAGCAGGTAAGAGAAAAGTACCATTGATAGCTCCTCCATTTCTAGCTCAGTGGTCTATTTACATGGTAGAACTAAGATGTACTAGGATAGAAAAAGATTACCAAACGTGTCCATGCCCTAAGCCCTACCTAAAACCTGTAAATGTTACATTTTATGGCAAAAAGAACTTTACAAATGTGATTAAATATCTTAAAATGACATTATCATGAATTATATGAGTGGGCCAAAAGTATAATAGAAAGTGTCCTTATTTAAAAAAAAAAGAAGAAGAAAGAAAGAAGGAAGGAAGGAAGGAAGGAAGGAGAGAAGGAAGGAAGGAAGGAAGGAAGGAAGGAAGGAAGGAAGGAAGGAAGGAAGAGGTAGATCTGACACAGAACAGAAGAAGGCAACGTATTCATGGAGGCAGAGATTGGAGTTATGCAGCCACAAGCCAAGAAACCATAGCAGCAGCCACAGAAGCTAGAAGAGACCGTAGAGCCTCTAGAGGAAGCACAGCCCTGCTGATACTCTGATTTTGGCCAAGCGAAACTGATTTCTGGCCTCCAGAAACATGAAAGAATAAATTTCCTTTGGTTTAAGTCACCAAGTTTGTAATAAATTCTTACAATAGCAATAGAAAACTAATACACAGGGCTATGAATTTAGGAGTAAATGCTAAGGTATGACAGAAAAGATAATGGCTACGGGCATTTAAGATGTTCTATGATACAATTAAGTAAAGACATCCAGCACAATCAGAAATAAGGATGTGAACTCAGAAGTGCTCTAGACAGAAATGAGTCAAGCTAGGGCTAAAGCTATACTCTCTAAGCAATTCTAGTCACAGTCCAAAACAAATTCCAAAAGTAACTTACTTTATAATGGCTTATTGAAGTATTGTGTATACAACAGTAGCAATAATAATATAACAGCTGATATATTAATATTTCTATGTGGCAGGCATTGTGCAGAATGCTTTTTATGTATTTTCTTACTCTCCACAACTTATAAAGTAATATTATGATGCCTTTAAAGACAAGAAAAGGGAAGCTCAAAGTCACATATGAGTGAGCAAGAGCCTGGGTCAAATCATCAGCTTAACTCCAAAACCCAAGGAAACAAACTCTAAGCTCTACTTAACCTTACTATTGATCTCAGGATCATTTAAAGGAAGGCTATACCAGCATGACAAATAATGACTTTAAAATCAAGAAAGTTCCACCTGTTAAATCCCTGGTAACATTACACTAAAATAGGGGCAGTCACTGACAGAGTAGGGTAGGAGAAGGCCAACAGATTTATGAGGACTCAAGGGTAAGAAGGAGAGCAACTGTCATTCCTAAAGAGCCTGAGGAAGGAAAAGAGGTCAGCAGGTCAAAGGACTGAGTATCCCAGGGATACTTATCTGGGAACATCAGGGACAATGTAGGGATGACAGGTAGCAGAAACAGACCAACAGTCCAAATTTTCTACACCAATTCTTGAGTGGGAATGCGAAGCAGATGAACATGAGATGGGCACAGGAGAGAGGATGGATGATATTGAGGGGTGTGATCTGGTTTAATGGTTAAAAGCAAAGGCTTCGAAACAGAAAGAGATCTAGGTTCCAATTCCATATCATCTGTAGGTGTGTGAGCTTGGAATAAATTTCTTAATCTGAGTCTCGATTTTCTTCACCTGTATAATGGGAATATTAAGAACCATACTTGAGATCAAGTCAAAGAATTCATGTACAACACATGATGGAGAGTACTTAAAAAGGTCTGTGTTGTTGCTTCCGTTGTCATCAGTTTTATTACTACGAATATTATTGTAACTATCACAGCATTAGTCTCCTTACCCTTAAGTACCACAGCATTTCTAGCATTTTTTTCAAGAACAGAGTGATGAGCAGAAGAGTGAGAGTCCCAGGTTGTGGCACCCAGCAGACCACCGATGAGGCCTCAAAAGGACCCCTGACACTTTCTACTCCACTTCCTTCTCCAGCCTAGTGGACTAACGGTACAATCCCCAGGCCGGGTCCCGAGTGACAGACCCACCGCCTCCCCCTCCAGCCCATCGCCGCAGTGACACGCGGGCTGCGGGCTGGCCCCCTGCAGGTCAGGGGCCAGCTCGTGCCGCCCCCCGACACCGGCCTCACCTTCTCATAGTTCTGTATAAGTCGGCTGATGCCTTCACGTTCGACCTGCCACTCGGGCTTCTTCAGCTGCTTCCTCAACTGCTTCTTTTGGTTCTGCCTATGGCTGTGTTTTTTCTTCCAGCGATTGAAGCTCCGCACCGGGTCGGATCGGGTTCCCTGACTCAGAGAGTCAGCAGTTTTGCCCATCGTGGCGGCGGCTACAGCCTGGACAGAGCTCAAACACGAGATCCCTAAAGACCAGGTGGAGGTGCGGCAGAGTTCACAGAACCAGCATGGGGAAGACGCACCGAGGCGCATGCGCGAATCCGTAAGCCCGACCCCGAACTTTTGGAGCCAGGGCACGCGCCAATGACCGCCTGGGAGAAGCGGGCGATGATTGGTGGTTCGGCTTCCGCAGGGAGGAGCCGTCCTCAGGAAACCCGGTTGGAAGGGTCTGAGGAAAAAGGCGGGTTTAGCGTTCCCCAGTCGCACGCCGGCTCTTTAAAAAAACGCATGCGCGCTGGTTTCTGTCGCTCCCGTGATTTCACATTACTTTTAAAAAATACATAAAGGATATTAGATGCTCCATAATTACTTTTCAGAAATCCTTCTGTCCAAATCAATTACATTTTTCATGTACGTAAATTGGGGCACTGTCATATCTTTGGCCTTCAAAGTATTTATTAATAATACTTACATTATTATAGTTGTCCTTAGAATAAAATTTAAGTTTTACAGATGTCTATGAACAAGAGGGTACTTCAATTCTTTTGAGGGAACATCGTTTTTGATTTGCCATAACGTGTGTGTGTGTGTGTGTGTGTGTGTGT
>NW_026000242.1:15073675-15088302 GCF_001458135.2 Marmota marmota marmota
TTTTTTTTTTTTTTTTTTTTTTTTGCTAATTAACATTTAAGGGCTGTCTGGTGTTTGCTCATGGTTCAGCTTTGCCAAGCGCGTACACACACACACACAATCTGTGGATTATAATTGTATTCCTCGTTTTGCATATTTCGAGCCAGGGATCCGAAATATTTCAATAGCTAGCCAATGACTTCTGATTTCCGTCTACTGCAGTGCACCTCCGTAGGAATAAAAATGTATATTTTATAGTCATAACCTCTTTGGATTTTCCCTTTCCTCACACCCTTCAGACTCCAGCTGCTGCACCGTCGGAACTGAACGTCTAATTGAATTTGCCTGAAAATGCTAATTTTAAAACTAAATGCTAACCAAAAGTAAAGAATTAATAGAGAAAGTATTTGCAATCTGGCCATTTAAGTGAGTTGGTTTTCTATGAATTGGGGGTTTAGACACATTTACCTAGAGCCTCCAGAGATGCACACTGGATGGTATGGGAGAGCCCAGTTGAGGCAATGGGACTTGGAAAATTGGGTTCGAAGTTCACATGCAGACTATTTGAACCCTCAAATTTCCCATGTATCCAGATAACTACTCCCAACCCTATGCCCATCTCCCGAGGAGACAAGGGGGGCGGGAGGACCGGCAGTGAACTGGAAAACCTCCACACTGCCATTCACCAGATGTGGGTCATATTTTTCACTGAGGTTTCTCTCAGGTGAGGTGCACTGTACACTTACTCGTTTGTTTTTATTTTATTAATCTGTCTTATGTTACTAAGGTCTGTCCCAACTATGAACTTATAAGGATTGGGGAAATTTTTCTATTTTCTTCCTTAGAATAAGTATGTTTTTTCAACTAAAATGGTTTATAATATAGAATGTCCACAACAGAAAAGTCATGTAAGTTGGTACTGAGAAAATACATTTAAACATAGGTATTTTCGAGTATATACCTTTGATTAGCACCATAGACTTTATCTAGACAATTTATCTTTTAAAATATTGATAACTTACAAGAAAGCATTGTTTACTCTGATTATTAGTGGCAGTGTGGCCTCAACTTAACTTACATTATGAATTTTATAATGATTTCAAAATTAACTTCAGTAAAATTTTTGGTGCCCTTTAATATTTCAATGAACTAAAATTTGGTTGTACAGTTCTATGATGATATAAATTTTCAATAGGTTGAAAAAGGATTTTTGATCAGGGCCACTAGCCATACCTCTAATCCCAGCCACTTGAGAGGCTGAGGCAGGAGGATGGTAGGTTTGAACAACTTAACAAACTTAGCCTCAGCAACTTAGCAAAACTCTGTGTCAAAATAAAAAGTACTGAGGATGTAGCTCAGTGGTAAAGTGTCCTGGGTTCAATCATCAGTACAAAAAAAAATTTGCTATATTTTTCATCATTACTTTTAAAAAATACATAAAGGATATGAGATGCTCCATAATTACTTTTCAGAAATCCTTCTGTCCAAATCAATTACATTTTTCATGTACGTAAATTGGGGCACTGTCATATCTTTGGCCTTCAAAGTATTTATTAATAATACTTACATTATTATAGTTGTCCTTAGAATAAAATTTAAGTTTTACAGATGTCTATGAACAAGAGGGTACTTCAATTCTTTTGAGGGAACATCGTTTTTGATTTGCCATAACGTGTGTGTGTGTGTGTGTGTGTGTGTGTATGGTGCTGGGGATTGAACCCACAGCCTTGTGCATGCAAGGCAAGCACTCTACCAACTGAGCTATATCCCCAGCCCTGCCATAATATCTTTACTTCAAAACTCTAGCATTTCAAATTTTACTCATGTTACACTATTTTTTTTTTCTGTCACAACTTGTGTACAGCTTTCAAAAACATGCAACCTTTTTGGCATTTACTTTTTTGTTTGGTTTGCTTTGCTTCATTTATTGCAGTACAGGGTTGAACCCAGGTGCACTCTACCACTGAGCTACATCCCCAGCACTTTTTATTTTGAGACAGGGTCTGGCCAGATTGCCAAGACTGACCTGGAAATGGTGATCTTCCTGTCTCAGGTTCTCCAGTTGCTGGAATTATAGACATTCTGACCATCTTGGCATTTATTTTTAATTTAATCTTAGTGAATCTTCTGTACTTTCACTTTTGTAGTGAATTGAACCAAGATGGTGGCCACATGCTTTAAGATGTTGCAAGGGCAGGGGCACATTATCTCAAATCAAGAGATCATTTCCCCTCTCACATTTTGAATTCTATTTTGTGTTTACAAGTAGTCTATTAAACAATGTAGACCAAATCATTCCATTATTATATCATCTGCTGAGCAATATCTATGTTGACACATAGAAATACCTCAGTCCCCTCTTATCTAGGTTTCATTTCTATGGTTTTAATTACTCACAGTCAACTGCCAACCAAAATTATTAATATTTGTCTTGACTTTTTGAAGAAAGAGAAACCACATCCATATAAATTTATTTCAATATATTGTTATAATTGTTTTTTATTAGTTTTGTGCCAATTTTGTACTTTGCCTAATCTATATATTAAACTTTATCATAGATATACATTATAGGATAAAGCATAGTATATATACAGTTTGGTAAAAATCCATGGTTTTAGGCATTCACTGAGGGTCTTGGAAAGCATCCCCTGTGCATAAAAGAAAACTTCTGTGTTGGGTTTTAATCATCCATATATCCAACAATTATTGTAATCTGTTCTATCTGAGATCTATAGAGGTTTTTACTAAAATAACTGAGGAATATTTGGCATTCTTACCTTATTCAAATGATCAAATGATTTCACTCAATATCATATCTTAGCTACTTGGTTTTGTTTTTTATCTTCTAAATATATCTTTATTCCACAGCACCAATAGTGATACATAAATAGATAAATAACTTTTCAAATTAGATTCCAATTTTGAATACTCAACACTTTGCTGATATACTTTACAGTTTCTAAGAATATGTCATAAATGCCAGTCATCACACCTGTTTTCATTCTTCTGTTGATTTCATTCAGCCCCAGAGAGTTTAAAAAAAAAAAAAAAGACTCCTTAGGGCTGGGGTTGTGGCTCAGTGGTACAGCACTTGCCTGGCATGTGTGAAGCCCTGGGTTCAATCCTCAGCACCGCATATAAATAAATAAAATGAAAGATCTATTTACAACTAAAAAATACTTTTAAAAAAAAAGAATCCTTCGGGGTACAATAAAGTAACTAGAATCTAGCTATTTTCTACTATTTGAGTTTGTGTAAAAGAGAAAAGTTTCTAAAAACAACCATCTGTGCTGCTTTTTTGAAAAAATTTAAATTTCTTTCATGTAGTATATAGTTTCAACAGGAATGGCCCATCATTTGATATTCATGTTACTTGGCCATGTTTCTGAATTGAGAGAAAATGAGACAAGTACATACTCAATTTTTCTTTCAATTTTTCTTTCAGTTCATTTGTTACGGTTGATATGGAGGTAAAAAGTAAATTCTCATCCTGCTCTTAGTTGTATGCTCTGATGAAACTAGTGTCTTTCTCTCTTTTTTCCAATGTTCCCTATATTTGCTTAATATATATAAAATATATTCAGTTAACTCCTTCTAGTGTTATTTCATTTCTCCATGATTTCTGGTTTTTTAATTCTATTATTTTTTAGATATTTTTCTTATGGCTAGTAAGAAATATATAATAGCTTGGTATTTTATCTCAGATTTTGTACAAATTTAAAACGATACATACAAACTAAGCTGTTAAATTTCAACAACAATTATTCACTGTGAACCAATGTGAACATCTTTTATTAGATGATTTGAGTTTACTTAAATTAATTGATATCACTGATGTTGGCCTCAGTTCTCTCATTATTTATATATAAAATTTTATATAATAAATGATGTGTTATTTTTCTATGTTGTCTGTTTTGGTGATTTTTATCTTTTTAATATGATTTTTAAAATTTTTTTTAGATGTTGATGAACCTTTATTTTATTCATTTATTTGTATGTGGTGCTGAGAATGGAACCCAGTGCCTCACACATGCTAGGCAAGCACTCTGCCACTGAGCCACAACCCCAGCCTGATTTTTTTAATTTTTGATTTTGAACAGTGTATTCAGAAGTATATATAAGCTGGGCATGGTTAACTCGTGACTTTAATCTCAGCAGTTCCATGCCCAGCAGTTTGGGAGACTGAAGCAAGAGGATCACAAGTTCAAAGCCAGCCTCAGCCATTTAGTGAGACCCTAAGCAACTTAATGAGACCCTGTCTTAAAATAAAAAATAAAAGCGGGAGGACTGGGGTTGTGGGTCAGAGGTGGAGCACTCACCTGACACACATGAGGCACTGGGTTCAATCCTCAGCACCACATAAAGTTTAAAAAAAAAATTGTGTCTACCTATAACGAAAAAATTTTTTTAAAAAATAAAAGGGGCTGGGAATGTGGCTCAGTGGTTAAGCGTCCCTGATTCAATTCCCAGTACCAAAAGGGAGAGGAGGAGGAGAGTTATGTATATGATCTATATAATAATACCTTTTTTGTTGTTGGTTTTTTTTTGTTGTTGTTGTTGTTGTTGGTTTTATGTTTTGTTTTGTTTTTGTTTTTGGTACTGGGGATTGAACTCAGGGGTACTCAACCACTATGCCACATCCCCAGCCCTATTTTGTATTTTATTCAGAGACAGAGTCTTACTGATTTGCTTAACACCTCACTTTTGCTGAGGTTGGCTTTGAACTTACCATCCTCCTGCCTAAACCTCCTGAGCCACTGGGATTACAGGCATGCATCACCACACCTGGCTTATATAATAATATCTTTATACTGTGTCCTTAGACTTCCTTTTTCTTTTTTTTTTTTTCACCGGAGAGGTTCCGCTTTATTACCAGAGGCTGTGTGTTTATATAGGTCTAAGGAGAGGTAGCAGGGCTCTCATTTATTGTCTATATGGAAATTAGTGTGTTCCCTTTTACTTCTCTTCCCATTATTTAAAGTTGAGTTACATCTGCATTGTCAGACCATATAACATTTTGTAATCTATTCCCTCATGTGTACCCCTCTTTGTTTAGATTTGAATCTAAAATTACATTTAATTAATTCTCCTCCTTTATCTTTCTTCCAGTTTCTCAAATCGATTTATCTTTTAATTAGAAGGAATTTATGGGTACAATATTTCCTGAGTTGCTGAATGCTTCCAAATGTTTTTCAGTAGTTTCAATTCTTAAAAGACAGCTTAACTCTTTGATTCTTACCTTTTTATCCTTGAGTTTCTCTAAAGGGTTGCTCCACTTTTGTCTTGAATAGTATTTTAATACCAAAATATCTGATTTCAACCTGATTTTCTTTCTTTTGTAATAATAGTGTTTTGAATAGAGAATCAAAAGACTTTTTCCTTTTTTAAAGAATAAATTTAATAATTTTACTAGATTATGTTTTAGGATTGTTTGCAGATCCATTTTCCCTGGCATACAGTGGATCTCTCCAAATACCAATCCTTTGTTTTTCTGTTTTCTACAATGTAACTGCCTCTCTACATTATCACTGAAGGTAGAAAAAAATGTTTAATTTTGACTGACTCCTCTAAGATCTGAATAACTTGACCTAAAAAGGCTAGAAAGTAAACCCATCCAAGTCTTCTTATTACAGAAAAAAAAATGGCAAATAACTTTTTTTTGGGGGGAGGCATACTAAGGATTAAACCCAGGGGTACTTGACCACTAAGCCACATCACCAGCCCCTATTTTATTTTTTATTTTGAGACAATGTCTCACTAATTGCTAAGGGCTTTACTAAATTGTGGAAGTTGGCTTTGAACTGGCAATCCTCCTGTCTCATCCTCCTGACTGCTGGGATTACAGCCCTGGGCCACTGTGCCAACACAAGTTATTTTTATAATAAATAATTCAACTCTATATTTGATGCTTCAATAGGAAATTAATAAAATATGATGAAGCATATGTTTATTCAAATAATGAAATCTTCCTCTGTTTCTTTATGCCTTGTTGGTATAATCAGTCTGAAGTCATTCTTGGTACCTCAGTGGAATTTTGGAATTTGCAGCCTAGTTAGTCCATCTTCTTTTACTCATGCCCTCTAAATCTTGGCAGGCCCAACATGTAGCTGCTTTGATTCTAGAGTGCAATTGCTCTGACATTCTCAACAATAAAGGCATATTTACTTAATGGGTTGTACACATATACTAGAAGACCAGGAGTTTCAAGCCTGCTACAACTGTGGTGTTGCTAACCACCAGGAGTCATGAATCAATTTTTTGTGTACATGCAGGGCTTTTTCTCATTCATTTATTTAATTTTTATTCTTTCATTCATTTGTCTTTGCTGGGCATACTAAGTCTCAAGAATACAAAAATGAAGGAGAAAGTGTCCTTGCCTGAAAGAGTGTGCAATCTAGTGTCTTCTCAGCTGAATGAGAATTACATAAAAAGCTTTTTTTCTGTCCCCCACATTTTTATTGTTGCATTATTGTTGTACATAATGATGGGAGTTGTTGTTACATATTCGTACATGCACACAATACACAATATAACAATAGTATTTGGCCAATATCACTCTCCAGCCCTTTCCCCCTTCCTCCCACCTCCCAGCGCTTGGTCCCTTTTCTCTACTGATCTCCCTTTGATTTTTATGAGATCTTCCCCCATATTTCTTTTCCCTCTCCCATCTAGTTTCTGCATATGAGAGAAAACCTGCAACCCTTAATCTGTAGAAAGCTTTTCAAAAATAGTACTTCTTGAGTTTTACCTCCAAAAATTGATTAATACTTGATTCTTCAAGTATTAATACAGTCAGTCAACTAATCTACAGATTGCCTTTCAGGGACCTAATAGCTTATAATTAATCATAATAATTGAAGTTTATTGTAATTAATTATATAATTTGGGTCAGTGCAAGTTTAATGACAATAAAATTAAACCACTAAAAAAAACTCTGAAATATTAACATGCAAAAAGAAAATAGTAACAAATAGTTGCCATATGCTCTTGATTCACATTGAAGCCTAACAAAATAATTTCTACTTACCAATGCTATCAATAAAAATTATTGCCAGACGTGGCAACGCATGCCTGCAATCCCAGTAACTCAGGAAATTGAGGCAGGAAGTTCAAAGCCAAACTCAGCAACTTCGTGAGGCCCTAAGTAACTTAGTGAGGCCCTGTCTCTAAGTAAAATACAGGGGCTGGGGAGGTGGCTTAGTGGTAGAGCGCTTGCCTAGCATGTGTGAGGCACTGGGTTCAATTTTCAGCACCACATGTCAATAAATAAAATAAAAGTCCGTTGACAACTAAAAAATATTTTAAATAAATAAATAAAATACAAAAAAAAAAGTGGCTCAGTGGTTAAGTGCCCCTGGATTCAATCCTGGTGCGAAAGAAAGGAAGAAGGGAAGGAAGAGAAAAGTAAGTTATTGTGTCTCTAACACATAAGGATTCTGATAGTAAGGGATACTTGTAAAAATATGTGAAAACTCATGCCGTAATCATTTGTTTGAGATAAATTAAACTTCTATCACTATTTTCATTTAGTGAGAAATTGGAACTTCCTGATAGTTTTAGTCCATTATTGGCCAGCAGGTGGCAACCGAGGATAAAGTACTATCTTTCCCTTGGGGTTAGATGGAATTTGGCCTGGGTTTTTAGAGCCAGTGAGTTATTTGGCTTACTGTTACATTTACCTGTCGTATAACATTGAGCCTTTCAAATATGCTTAAAAAAATTCTCTGGAATATTTTTTCAATCATTTTTTTCCACATTTCTTTTAAGTTAAAAGTATGTGATAGCTAACATTTATTGAGCATTTGCTAGGTGTTCATCATATATATATATATAATCTTTAAACCTCATGGAACCTTCCAGGTGATAAAAAGTGAAGCTAAGAAAGATTAAATGATATACACAGGGTCACTGACCTGATAAATGATATCTATCCCAGTTTGTAACACTTCAAAACATGTAATTTTGATCTATTTCATCACTAAAAGCCTTCCATCTGCTCTGTTCTAGGAAGAATTTAGATCTTCATAAACAGCAGTTTATCTTCTACTAAAGTTAATAATTATTTCTAACGTGAGACTGAATTTGGTTGTTTGAGATGAACTTTGACTCTCTTTGTCCACTACTTAAATGGTCATTTTGATGAATTGCTGGAGACTGGACTATTGTGAGATTGGAGCCCATCTCAACAAGTTCTCAAGATGAAGGTCTGAAAAAGATCCCCTATGGGTCTGGCAGTGGGGAGGGTAATTATTGTAAAATAAGTGCAGAGCTTTCTTTATAACAAAGACCTATTTTCTAGTGGAAACACCTTTACAAAAGCTTTGTGCCAGTCATAAGGGAAGAGAATTCCTCTCACATCAGTTCTTCCTACTCTTCCTGTCTCACCTAAGGTAGAGGGAAACTATATAAGAAAAAAATATTTGTGAAGGTCACAGGCCAGAGACATAGGCCCAATAAAAGACGGACATTAAATTGGAAGATTATGAACTATTCCACTTACCCTCACCTTACCACTCACTCCAGCAAGTTTCCAGAATTATAGTAGTAGATTATAACTGCAAAAGCTGCAAGATGCAGACTATCTTTAAGGAGGAGAATTTAGGAAAGCCTAAAATGAGAAGAGGAATCAGTACTAAAAGCATTAAGGAATTTGAAGTTTCTGGCCCCTTTGGCTACAACAAACATTAAAGAAAGCTCATCTTCCAGCCAGATTAACATAAATCGCACACACCTCAGCCCCTATTACCCAATTTAACACAACCACCTTTCAACACAAAATTACAAGACATGTTTGAAAAGGCAAACAAGCATCAAAACCAGACTCCAATGTGAAGAAGGTATTAGGATTATCGGGGAATTTGAAATAACTATGACAACTATGTCAGGGGGTTTAATGGGGCAAGTAGACAACATGAAAGAACAGGTGAGTAGTATAAGCAGAAAAAAATGGAAATTTTGAGAAAAATTAGAAGGAAATTCTAGGAAAAAATATTTATGTATTTCTGTTTTTTTCTTTTTTTATTTATTATTTTGTGATACTGGGGATTGAAACCAGGGACACTTTATCACCAAACTATATCCTAGTCCTTTTTTATTGATTTTTTTTTTTTTTTTTTTTTTTTTTTTTTTTAGTTTTTGAGACAATGTCTAAGTTGCCTAGGGTCTTGCTAAGTTCCTGAGAGTGGTCTAGAATTTGCGATCCTCCTGCCTCAGCCTCAGTGGGATTACAGGCATGTGCCATATGCCCAGCTAGAAAAAAAATTTGAAATGCTATAACAGAAATAAAGAATGCCTTTGTTGGACTCACCAGTACCACAGTACAGCCAAAGAAAAGAACTTGAAGAACAATAAAAACCTCCCAAGCTGGATCAGTATAGGAAAGGGACCAAGGAGTGGGGTTGGGGGTGGGGTTGCTGGGGAGAAATATTGGCCAAATTGCATTGTTATATTGTATATTGTGTGCATGTGAGAATGTGTAAAAACAAATCACATCTGTATGTACAACTATAATGCACCAATTTTAAAATGTGGGAAAAAATAAAAGTTTTCCCGGAAAACAAATTTTAAAAAGGAACCTGAATAGAGGGAGGAGTGAATAGAGAAAAAACATTAAAACCAGAAAAGAGAATCCAGAAATAGTTGGACAATTTTAAAAGACATAAATGCACTTAATTGGAATACTAGAATGAGAAAGAATTAATAAAAAGAAATATTTGAAGTAATCAAGGTTGTAAACTTTCCAAAATGAAAGGCAGATGCCAAATTACAAGTCCAGGAAGCCCAGAGAACATCAAGCAGAATAAATATGAAAAACTAACTAACCCAACAACTTATGGAGACCCTGTCTCAAAATAAAATATAAGAAGGGTTGGGGATGTGGCTCAGTGGCAAAGTACCCCGTGGTTCAATCTCCATTGCAAAAAAAAAAAGCTTAACATTATTTAGCATTAAGAAATTTCATATTAAAACAATGAGATACCATGCTACACATCTATTAGAATGGACAAATCTAGAACACTGACAATGCCAAATGCTGGCAAGGATAGGCTGCAACAAGAAACTTCATTCATTGCAGGTATGATTGCAAAATGGTACAGGCATTTTAGAACACAGCTTCTTATAAAATTATAGACTCTTACCATATTACCCAGTATTCACAGTCACCGCTTTCACCCAACTGATTTGAAAACTTACATATACACAAACAGGTGCACACATATGTTCATGGTAGTCTTTTTCTTGTGCAAAAACTAGAAGTAATCAAGATATCTTTCAACAGTTGAATGAATATACAAACTGCGGTCCATCCGCAAAATAGAAAATTATCCAACAATAAGAAGAAATGAACTGTCAGGCTACAACAAAACATGGATAAATCTTAAGTGCATATTGCTCAGTGAAAGAAGTCAATCTGAAATAGCTACATACAGTATGATTCCACTTATTTTACATTGTGGAAAAGGCAAAAATATAGAAATAGTAAATAGACCAGTAGTGTAGGATATGGGTGATTGAGGAGATGATCAGGTAAAGAACAGGAACTGGGGGTGTGGCTCAGTGGCAGTGCTTGCCTATCCTGCATAAGGCCCTAGGCTGGATCCCCAGCACAGATTCTTCAGTTCAATAAACCATTCCACAAGCTACAGTAATGGTAAATACATGCTGTTAACATTTATCAAAACCCATAGAACATTACAGCACAAGAGTAAACATCAAAATATATAAAATTTTAAAAAATCATTTAGAAGGTAGAAGGATCCCAGATGGACTATAGAATGTGACAAAAGAATCCAAATGTATTACAAATGTGTGAATAAGCTCCGTGAAGAGGGTAGGAGGCAAAGGTGCTGACCTTGGGCAACTTTGAAAACTTGTGATTCTGTGTAGTAACTGCAAAAGAAACCAAACAATGAAACGTAAGATGGTGACCATGAGCCAGAAATGCTTTCTTTAGAAATACAAATATAAATAATTATAGATAATTGTCAATGAAATATATAGGCCCCGAGCTAAGGAGAACCTAACTAGGTCAAAGGGTCTTCTCAAATTTAGAAAGCAAGGGATGAAATTATTTAAGGATGAAAAAACTCACAGAAATGTAACCTTCCCAGGGTCACTTAAACTGATGAAGCCTTTCCTATGAACTTTTTCTGTGCAAATACAAACCATTTGTGGTTGAAATCAAGGTAACTTGTCCCACTAGAAAGCCAGGGACTGCCAAACCTGATAGTAAACGGCAGAGCTGGCGTGGAAACCTCCTGGCCTTTCTAGTTCCAAAACTCACTATGTTAATCCCTACACTCTGCCTCACAATAAGCTACCTCACAGGGTTCTCATTAAAACCCTCTGTTGATTTTATATGTTGCTTTTGTGTCTGGTAATTTTGCTAAATACATCCATTTTTTTGTTTGTTTGTTTGTTTGTTTGTTTGTTTGTTGCACTGGAGATTGAACCCAGGAGTGTGCTACCACTGAGCTACATCCCCAGGCTTTTTATTTTTTAAGACATGATCTGACTAAGTTGCTGAGGGTCTTGCTAAGTTGTGGAGGCTGGCCTCAAACTTGTGATCCTCCTGCTTCCCAAGTAACTGTCTCCCTGATTCTGTACACCGGGCTCTGGCCTCATTTTCTTCTATCTAAATCTGAGCTGAGACCTTAAACACACTGAACATGCTTCTTCCACAAGCTCACACATCTGTTCTAAACGTTTATAGATTATCTTGGAAGCATTTATATTCCAATGTCAATATTTTTTCTTATCCTTTATAATTCCATGTCTTTTATTTTTCCTTTATGTTTGCCTTCCTGCCCTTCTTTAATTCCTGGTTTCCTTATCACATCAGCTAAAATCTCTAGGATTATTTAGAATAGGAATGAGATAGAAGACATTCTTGTTAAGATTAATGTTAACTAATTATAATAAAAGGTTACAACAAGGATAAACAGATTTTTTTAATATTACACAGGAAACTGACCCACAATACACTCTTTCCATTAAGAATATTTATGTTTATTAACAATTGATTCATTAATAAACTTCTGGAGAAAAATCCTTGGGAAATTAGGATAATGTAATACATCAGACATCATTGTGGAACTTCCTGGAACATGTTGAAGATTAAAAACACAGTTACATTAACAACAGATTAAGTGATTCAGTGAATGTAAATTGATAATTATTTTATATCCTCACATTTTGGATACTATTTTATCAAGTGAAAAACATAAATACCCTTTATACCTTCATTAATTGTGAAAATATTGGGAGTAATGTCTATTTAGAATAGCAAATGAAGAGAAAGATTCCCACAGGTAATTCAGACAGAGGCAATAGTCCAAAGAAAGAAAGAGAATACATTGAAAGCATTTCTTACTTGGGATATCAATATGGATGTGTGGTGCTCCTGCCAGAATTACTTAGCAGGCAAGGATTTCTTCAGCACAAATATAGATCATTCGCAGCAGAAACAAACTGACTGACTTACCTTTGGAAGCAAGCATCTCCAGTTCTGATCTGAAAGCACAAAATGGTTTCAAAATTCTATCACCAATGACACCTCAGAGTGGAATACAAAGTCTTCAGCAATCGCAGAAGATGTGGTCACTTCTGTATTTGAAATTCTATTTGTCCTTTATGTTATGTTCAAATTCTATCTTAAATTTCATAAAGTTTACAAACTCTCTCATCAAGAAAAACAATTTTCCCCAAAGGAAGAAATGATTTCTGGAGGTATTTGGTTTTTTAACTATGCATGTATTTACCGCAGAGATCAGAACACAGCTATGCATATTTTATTATGAAGAAAGTACGCAGTGTATGCCTATAAATACTCATGGGGTTTTTCTAAGCATCTAGCTCATGATACTTAAAATTTTGGTGGTTATAGGGCTCTTTAGCATGCGAACACAAGCATCAAAACATCTCTTGGTTATTTATATGATGGTTTATAATTTAACAGATTTTCCATTTTCTGCCTCCCTGATTCTGTACACCGGGCTCTGGCTCATTTTCTTCTATCTAAATCTGAGCTGAGACCTTAAACACACTGAACATGCTTCTTCCGCAAGCTCACAGCAATCTTCCTTGCATTCAATTCCCAACTCTTTAACATTTCCATAGTATTCTTCCCATGCTTTTACCTTCTGGGATGGATTCCCTCATGGAAACATGAGAAGTAGGGGAGAAGCCATGTCCTCTTGTGATCTCTAGTTTAACAAATATGCCTTTGTCCATCCACGAGTCTGACTATCGCCTTCAGAGAAATAAGTCATCATTTCATCAGGACAGTCTGTGTCCAACTTTAAAAAGTCACTGCTGAAAACATTATGCTAAATGAAAAATGCCAGTAACTAAAGACAAGTATGTTTTGATTTCATTCATATTAAATATCCAGTTTTTTAACTACACATGTATTTATCGTATGCATGTATGTATTATGGGTACAGGAAGTAGATTAGTGGTTGCTAAGGGCTTGGGATTAGGGGAGGGGATGGGGAAAATGGAGAGCTACTGCTAACAGGTATGGGATTTCATTTGGGAATTACAAAAAAAGCCCTAAAATTGTGGTGGTGGTTGCACAACTTTTCAAATATACTAAAAGAGGGGCTGGGGAAGGGGCTCAGCGGTAGAGCACTCACCTAGCATGTGAAAGGCCCTAGGTTCAATCCTAGCACCATATAGGAGTAAATAAAATAAAGGTATTGTATCCAACTAAAAAATAAATATTTTTTAAAAGCCCACTGAATTGTACTCTCTAAATGGGTAAATTGTTGGGTATATGAATTACATCTTAACACAGCTGTTAAAAAGGAAACCACCATGTCCACACTGGCCACTAACCTTAGGGTGATGTTGTGTATATACTGCAAACCGCCACTTGTCCTTCAGATAATTCTCTTGGGTCCTCTGGTGAGCAGTTGTTCCTATACTCTGAAATAGGTCATGGCTAAACATTATTTTAGGCAGAATATTGCTTTCTTGTCTATTTTCCATACTAAATATTCACCCATTGTGAACTAGAGTTTGGTATTTATCAATCAAACTGGCACACTTTTGAGACAGAGAAGGAGAGGTGTTAATAATTTCTCTGAAATACAAGCCATGAACTAAAATTATCCTGGGCAAAATAGGACATAAAGGCTAATTATTTTTTTAAAATTTTTTTATTGTTGGTTGTTCAAAACATTACAAATTTCTTGATATATCATATTTCACACTTTGATTCAAGTGGGTTATGAACTCCCATTTTTACCCCATATACAGATTGCAGAATCACATCAGTTACACATCCATTGATTTACATATTGCCATACTAGTGACTGTTGTGTTCTGCTGCCTTTCCTATCCTCTACTATCCCCCCTCCCCTCCCCTCCCCTCCCCTCTTCTCTCTCTACCCCCTCTACTGTCATTCATTTCTCCCCCTTGTATTATTTTTCCCTTTCCCCTCACTTCCTCTTGTATGTACTTTTGTATAACCCTGAGGGTCTCCTTCCATTTCCATGCAATTTCCCTTCTCTCTCCCTTTCCCTCCCACCTCTCATCCCTATTCAATGTTAATCTTCTTCTCCTGCTCTTCATCCCTACTCTGTTCTTAGTTACTCTCCTTATATCAAAGAAGACATTTGGCATTTGTTTTTTAGGGATTGGC
>NW_026000242.1:15088326-15095636 GCF_001458135.2 Marmota marmota marmota
CATTTTTTTTTTTTTTTTTTTTAACTTTTTTAGACGTTAATGGGCCTTTATTTTGTTCATTTATTTTTATGCGGTGCTGAGAATCGAACCCAGTGCCTCACACATGCTGGGCAAGTGCTCTACTACTGAGCCACAACCCCGACTCCTCTCTTTGCTTTTTTTAATAGGAAAAAAAAAATTTTGGCGAGCTATTACTCCATGTATCTCCTCCCCTCTACAGAAGTCCTTGAAAGTATTATCTGTACTTTGTGTCTTTAATGTCTCTTTCTGTTCTCTCTTGACTGTACTCTCAAGGTTTTGCTTCACCTATCCATCTAAATTGCTCTGTCAAGATTGCTTCAAAACTAAATCCAGGTGTCACTCTCTGCAGCACCACTGGACAGAGCTGATCTCTCTCTCTCTCTCTCTCTCTCTCTCTCTCTCTCGTCACTTGGCTCTAGGATATCTCAGTCATCGGGTTCCTTTTTTCTCTCTAGTCACTCCTGAGTTTCCTTTGTTGATCCCCCTCTGTTCCTGACCTCTATATTTTAGAGCCATCAAAGTCTTATTACCTTTTTTTCCTACCTACACTCACTTTCTAAAGAAAGTTACTTATTTTGATGGCTTTAAGTACCATCTCCATAGTGATGACTCTACATCTGTATCTCAAGTACAAACCTCTCTTCTGGACCCCAGCCCTGAGTATCCAGCTGCCCAAATTTGACCTCTCCATTTGGATATCTAACACTTTGATCTTAACAAGTCCATTCCCTCCTAAAAATCATTCCCTCCAGTCTTCTCTACCTCAGTTCATTGCAATTCAGTCTACCATTTGCTCAGGCCAAAGCCTCTGTGTCCCCTTGGATGGACATCTCTATTCACAAATTCTGTCAAACCCACCTGCAATATCTATTCAGAATTCAGTCACTTTTTACTACCCTACCCTGGTCCTATCCTCTTTCTCCCCTCTCTCAGATTCTCTCAGCCTCCTTCTGTTCTCCTTAATGTCTACCTTTGTTCCCCTTCAGTAGACTCTCCACACAGCAGGCAAAATAATACTGTTAAAATCTAAGCCAGATTTTTTTCATCCGCCTGCTCAATACTTTGCATGACTTACTGTCCCGCCCCTGTTATCTCTCTGACCTTATTTCTTGCTACTTTACCCCTCAGTCTCTCTACTCTGTCCATGTCAGCCTTCATGCAGTTCCTAGAGCAAGCCAGGCACCTTCTCACACTGGGAGTTTGCTCCTGCCATTCCTTCTGAGGGGCTTCCTCCCTTCCTTCAAGTCTTTTCTCAAAATTACCTTTTCACAAAGCCTTTTGTCTCACTATCACCCTAACTCTTCATAGCCCTCTAACATATTTTCAATTGTCTGTTTTGTCCTTATTTATTATTTATGTGTTTTATGTTTTTGATGCTGGGAATTGAACGGGTGCTGGACCACTAAGCTACACTCCCAGCTCTTTATATTTTTTTATTTTGAGACAAGGTCTCACTAAATTATTCAGAGTCTCATTAAGTTGCCCAGGTTGGCCTCTAACTTGGGATACTCTGCCTCAGGCTCCAGAATCTCTGGAATTACAGGCATGTTTCACTTCTCTGGGCATTATTATAAAACATATTAATAGATTCCTCTATTTTTGTCTCTAGAATATTAGTTCCATGAGGGCAAGGAAGTGTCATCTGTTTTGTTTTCTGCTGTACACCCAGTACTTAAGGGGCACCTGGAACATAGTGACTGCTCCTTAAATATTTGTTGAGTAAAAAACTGCATAAATAAGATCCACAAATCCAGTTAGAAATTCCTGCAGCAGCTCCAATGTTGAGTTAATCCAATCAAAGTTTTCTCAGATGCCTCACTGTGGTCCCTGGAATTAAGCTGCCAGTGGAATCAAGACCCAGAGTCCTGATGCCAGGCAAAGACAGAGCACAGACTCAGTCATATCTGAGGGAGAAAGGGTTTACAAAGACTTGGTTTGGGTTTCACTAGGTTGCCAAAGTCCTGTGGACTTGAATTCTATTGGGAATCTCTTCTAGCATTTCGTTGTGCCCCTGTGTTAGCACATTTGTGATTTCTGTCTGACCTCTCAGAGCATGGCGGGTGAAATGCTCCTGTCTTTTTGTTAGGTTGAGACATTCAGGATGTTATTCCAGGTTTTCCTTGACTATAATAAGTTCCTTTTAAATTTCCACTTTGACCTCTTTCTTCCTGTCACCTTAATGCTGAGATGAGGGAGAACTCTGTCCAATTAGCCTTGAATTCTCTTGTGAATAGACATTTTAATTCTGAGCCACAGTGGCTGCAGGATTTTTCATAAATTTTGGGTTTTTTTGTTTGTTTGTTTGTTTATGTGGTACTAAGAATCGAACTGAGGGCAAATCTGCCATTGAACTACTTCTCCAGTTCCAGTGTACCCCCCCCCCATTCAACCACTTTCTTTTTTTCTTCTTTTTTCTCTTTCTTTTTTTGAGACAGTGTCTTCTCACTAAATTTCTGAGGCTGGCCTCAAACTTATGATCTTACTGACTCACCCTTGGAGTACTGGGATTACATGCATGTGTCACAAAACCTGGCCTCAGAAGTTTTTAATAGGCTGATAAAGCACATTGTGAATCTCCAAGAAAAAATATGACTGTTTCTCAAATTTACTTGATCATTACTATTTGTATTTCCTGAGCACCTTCGTGTCCCTTGGAAAATTGTCTAGCAATTAATCAGGCATTATATTTCAACATTGCTTATATCACTACAATAAGCTTTTATGTGACCTTTACACAAATAAAATGTTTCTTTTCCCTATTTAATGTCGACTCAAACTCTGACTTCTACATTAAACATTTCCATTAAACATTTCTTGGTCAATTCAGGAAGATTATCAGAATTCTTACAGCATTTATCACAATCCTGTTTTGCTTTATTTTTTAAATCATACTTTATTGAGATATAATTGACATGCCATATAATTGATCCATCTAAAAGTATATAATGCAATGGCTTTTAGTATATTCACAGAGATGTAAAATAACCAGTCAATTTTATAATGTTTTTATCACCTTAAAACATTTAGCTGTTACCCTTTCTAATTCATCCTATGCCCCCAGCCTTATGCAACCATGAATCTAGCAATTAATCAGGTATTATATTTCAACATTGCTCATATTACCACAATAGAAGTGTTTCTAGATATGCACCTATCCTTCACATTTCATATATAGAATCATACAGTATTGTGGCCTTTTGTGATTGACTTCTTTCACTTAATATCTCCAGATTTATCCTTGTTGTAGCATGTATCAGCACTTCCTTACTTCTGTGGACAAATATGCCCTTGTTTGTAAAAACCAACTTTGGTTTTTCTGTTCATTGGTTGATGGACAATTGTGTTGTTTCCACCTTTCAGCTCTTGAGAATAATGCTGCTATGAACAGTCAGGCACAAGTTTTTGTGTGGGCATGTTTTTATTTCTCTTGCTTATGTACTTAGCATCATACTCTTTTGGAAACACATTGAATAAGGTCATCCTCCTGTTTAAAGTTTCATCCAACTTCCTGTTGCACTTATAATATATGAGTCCAAACTCTTTACCAAAGCTTTCAGCATCTTCATATTCTGACCCTAGCTATCTGCCCCATTTTGTTTTATGAATTCCAGTTCATACTCTGCCACTTCTTCAAATTTCACCCTTTATTCCACTTCTTCAAACATGCCAAACTTGTTCTTGTCATTGTACTTATGGGTTTGCTTTTTGTACTTGCTCTTCCCCTCGATATTCACTTGGCTGATATATTCTGGTCAAACAGACCTCAGCCCAAAGGTTACCTCCTTCATGGGGCCTTCCTTGACCTCTATATCTAATGTTGTCTGGTTATTCTTGCTAGCTAAAGCACCTGTAATCACCTTAAATATCACCTTTTTTAAATAGGTTTTCTACTTGTTTATTAGACCTTCTTGACTAAAATATGGGCTCCATGAGCTCAGAATCCTAGTTAATTTTAGCACTCTATTCCCAAATTCTGTCTCAGTGTCTACCAAGTTACTATAATGGATATTACCTTCACATTCATTCAGCATCTTTACAAGGTCCTATAATAACCATTATTTTTCTTGTGTTCATCTTTATTTTAAAACATTATTCTATGCTTTTCGATGCAGTTCTTTTTTGATACTTCTTAGGATCTCTCATTACCAAGTAGAATAGGCACTCAATAAATTTGTTCACTGAAATTTCTCATGATTTCAGTACGTAGCAGTTGTGTCTTGAATTAAAAAAGCAGTAATTTGATTGTGGGGTTTCAGTGCATTTTTATTGGTTTAATGCTTATATTTATATAAACAATGTTAATATTCAGAATTAGGGAATCTATTTTGTTTTTCTTAAATCCATGTAAAGACTGATAGATAAAGTGGAGAATCTTTCAACTTAACCTACTTTTTAAATTATATTTATTAAAAAATCTGACTTACTTGAGGTTAATTTTGCATAAAAATAGTAAAAGTCATACCTCACTTTCTGTGATATTGTTCAAATATCTAAATATATATTGCAAATACTAGAAAAAGGGGTAGATCAGTTGACAATTGGTGGCATGTATAATGTGCATACATTTACAAGCATCAAGGGCTCTGCTTTTGTCATTAGTTTCATTAAGATAAAATCAGTCACTTAAAATAACATTGTCCCCAATAGTTTTATTTTCCTTCCTTTATTATCAATATTAAGTTAAAAGAGCAGTGGCTCATGCCTGCAATCTGAGCGATTCAGGAGGCTGAGGCAGGAGGATCACAAGTTCAAGGTCAGCCTCAGCATCTTAGGGAGGCCTTAACAACTTAGCAAAACCCTGTCTCTAAATAAAAATAAAATGGGGCTGGAGATATGACTGAGTGGTTAAATGCCCCTGGTTTCAATTCCTGGTGCCAAAAAAAGAAGAAGAAGAAGAAGAAGAAGAAGAAGAAGAAGAAGAAGAAGAAGAAGAAAGAAGAAGAAGAAAGAAGAAGAAGAAGAAAAGAAACAAAAAATATTAAATTAAATATGTCTTAGAAATTACTATTAATATACAAAATATTTCCTTTAAATAACTGAAAAATAAAAGGCAGCATTGAAGGCAATATTGCCTTTACATAATATTGGGGCTATTACATTTTGCTCTAAAATTTGGCTCAGTGCTATTGGAAGGGTTCCTGATAGTGAACAAGGCACTGCTCAAAAGTGATAAGGTATTTCAACCACAATAAGCATCATCTCAGCCATGTATGTAAGGATAGGCAACAACTGATTGTTGTGCATAATCTAGTTCCTTCCATGTATAATGTCTAAATATATATTTTCAGCCAGATTTTAGGAGAAAGCATTGTGTGTCATTTTCAACTTTAGATTCCATTAAACTGGACATTGTCAGCTTAATTAGAATAGTTTATTTAGAACAGTAAAAACAATTATGTACTATATATAAAATATAAAATGTACACATTACTGAATGCCAAGACCTTTGTTGCTATTTGCAATCTTGTTAAAGTCCATCCCTGACCAGGGTAAGTGACTGTAACTAACCAGATGCAGCAATACCTGCTTCTGTTTCCCAGACAAAAGCAATGCGTTTTGTTTACATTGCCTATCAGGACCAGTAACTAAATTGTGGAAGTAGATGACTATAACCTTTTAAAAGATCAATTGAAAAAATGATATGCCAGTGATTAGATCTACCAGGACCACTGTGGTCAAGCGTTCTTATCCACAGCATTGTTCTCCAGGTAGATACAGGAGTAGGAGGGAGTGGAAACCATCTATCTGTCAAGGCAAATTAAAGGAAGTAAGCTCATCCCTTCCTGTATTTGCCAACACCAAGAGGATATGTTTGAGAACTATGAGATGGTTTGATTTAGAAGAGGTATCCAAGAAACAAACGATTGACTTGTTTCTTCAGGAAGTACTGGTGGATCTTGAAATGCTGCTCATCAGCATTCCATTCACATGCCTTCTCTTGGCATGAAAATGTAGAAATAGAATCAGAGCAGACTAAAGTTGGAGGAAAGGAGTCCAGGATAAATTACTTATAAAGAGTCTGTGATGTGCAATAACTTGACAACTTGTGTAGTTCAGGTAGGTATGAACCTTGTTCCTGTGGACATCTGAGCATTAGTTAGAAAACATATGGATGAAAAGCACTGAGTGGTGGTTATTTGTGGCATATTGTTTCTTCTATGTGCAGCTTTCACCCTGGATTTGACTCATCAAACCTTAAGTATGATAGCTGTGGAACCATGTTATGGGTAAGGATTGGGAAAGGCAAGCTTTCTGGGGTACCTGCCAATACAGATGGGAAAAGTTTCTAGAACAAACTAACAAAAATGGAAGAATCTAAAACAGGTCTAATGGGTGAAAGTAAAACAAAGGGAAGCAATACCAGACAAGAGAAAAACTAAAGTAAAGCCTGGGTTAACTCACCAATAAGATAAAGTCAGTAGGACAATTTCAGTACTTCCACTGAGATGTGAGGAGTGAATCTGGAGAAAAGTTACATGGTATCTATATTGGTGCAGTATGCTGTAAAGTAGAGAAATTTGAAGTATTAATAATCTAATCAAGGTTGATCCAACATGGCGGCGAGCAGGGAGGCAGCGCTTTCAGTACCTCCTCAATAACGGGGTCAGAGAGACGCATTGATATGCTTAGATTCGACCTGCTGAGAAACTCCTAGCAAAATTCCACTGAAGAGAGACTGGCCGGGAATTGGTAGGATTTTTGGAGGTGACAGTTTGCCCCAGACGAGTGAATCTCCGCCACGCGGTGCAGAGGTCCAGACCAGTCAGCCGCTGCCTGCGCGACTCGGCAACCGTCGGCTGCCCACCCGTGGCCCCCGGGACTGGGCAGCTAGCCTCCGAGGTGCAGCGCAGCAGGAGCAGCGCAGGGACTCTAGGAAGAGGTCTCTAGCCAAGCCTTCATGAAATAGCGAACCGGGAGCTGAAACCAACCAGAGACAGACCAGTCCCACCCCTCCCTTCGGACACTCCAGCAAGGAGCCTGGGGCCCGCCATAGCAGAGAGGTGACGTCACCGGAGTTCAGCCGACGGAATTCCTTCCCAGCGGAATCCACTTTAGCAGGTGTGTGACTCCCACCCCCTCCAGATACAAGCAGCCAGGAAACCTCGGGAATCTCTCCGGGGGCGTGTCTGTAGGGAAGCAGAGGGGATTCCAGATCCCCACCTCCCCTTAACACCAGCGGCGACACCCAAGATCTTAGCCGCCAGTTTCTGGGGGCGTGCCCACCAAAGGGGTCCGGAAAAATTAAACTGTTGGTTCCCAGATCACCCCACCACAGCACTGGGGCTTAG
>NW_026000242.1:15097432-15142891 GCF_001458135.2 Marmota marmota marmota
GCTAAAAAATGACAAAATCATGGAATTTGCAGGGAAATGGATGGCATTAGAGCAGATTATGCTAAGTGAAGCTAGCCAATCCTTAAAAAACAAATGCCAAATGTCTTCTTTGATATAAGGAGAGCAACTAAGAACAGAGCAGGGAGGAAGAGCATGAGGAAAAGATTAACATTAAACAGAGACGAGTGGTGGAAGGGAAAGGGAGAGAGAAGGGAAAATGTATGGAAATGGAAGGAGACCCTCAATGTTACACAAAATTACATATAAGAGGTTGTGAGGGGAAAGGGGGGAAAAAAACAAGGGAGAGAACTGAACAACAGCAGATGAGGTAGAGAGGGAAGATGGAAGGGGAGGGGAGGGGGGATAGAAGGGGATAGGAAAGGTAGCAGAATACAACAGTCACTAATATGGCATTATGTAAAAATGTGAATGTGTAACCGATGTGATTCTGTAATTTGTATTTGGGGTAAAAATGGGAGTTCATAACCCACTTGAATCAAATGTATGAAAGATGATATGTCATGAGCTTTGTAATGTTTTGAACAACCAATTTAAAAAAATAATCTAATCAAAGGATTTACAAGTTAATGATAAAATATGTGAATTCAAGTCAAGATTTCCAAAATATTGAACGGTCATATGGCATTACTATCTCCAGGCATTCTTGTGTGGCCTTTCTGGAGGTGGAACATGTTGGCAGAAAGTCACAGCAGGAGGAGAGAAAGCCATTAGTAGAGGGACCACACCTGGTCTGGAAGGGTGTCACTGAAAGAGAAGACTTTCCTATAATTTCATCTCCCTCTATAAAAATGGATTGGTCCTCCTTATTGTGCACACAAGTTTGTCTACTTATGGAATCTTTCCACCAGCTACTTTCTCTGCCTGCCTTTTGAGGGGCTGGGTATCAAACTCAGGGCCACACACATGCCAGGCAAATGATCTACTATTGAGCCACATCCCCAGCCCTACATACTCTTTCCTGGTTATCTGCTCACATGCTAACATCTCAAAAGAAAGCCTATTCTGTCTGCACTGCTTAAAACAGCAATATAATCCACAAATTCCACTCTTGAGCCCCTGAAGCCCACTCCAATTTTCCAATCATGTCTCTTACCTTCTTATCCTACAACATACTACATTGTATATTTATTGCTCTTTTTGTTCATTTTTTTGACCCAACCCTTTTCCTCCAGTTAGAATGCAACTTCACCAGAGTTGGGGCCTTGTTCTGCATGGTTCACTACTCAGAGGAGTGCTTGGTACAGAGTAGATGCCCAGTATGTGTATGTTGAATAAATGAAAACTGAAAGTATCTTCAATAACACCTTTGAATTATTTATGGATTTTATCATTTCTTAACTCTTTAGTAAAATTTAGAAGTTATCTTGTGAAAAAATTCAAATGGTATTCAATGATTTCTTAATATTTCTTATTTATTTTCTTCTATTAAATTTATAAAATTAGAATTTCATATTTTCATTGAAAAAGTAATACATCATCTGGCAAATACTACTCTTTTGCTGGGTGTGGTGGTGCACGCCTGTGTGGCCTTTATGGAGGTGGAACATGTTGACAGAACATGTTGCCCAACCTCCCAGCAGCTTGGGAGGCTGGGCAGGAGGATTGCCAGCCTCAACAACTTAGCAAGGTCTTAAGTAACTTAGTAAGATCCTATCTATCTCAAATTTTAAAAAATAAAACAAAAAAAAGCTGGGCAGTGTGTCTTAGGGGTTGAATGTCCCTAGGTTCAATCCCTGGTACCCAAAACAAAAGCAAAAAAACCTTTTTAATCATGGTTCAGAATTTGAAGCATGAGTAGTAAGTCATTTTGACATTACATACCTCTGATCTGATGCCTCTAAGGTATTCTTCCCCCAAATTCAAGTCATTCTACAAAATGTCTGGCCAGTATTTATCAAAAATGTGAAGGATTGATACTTCGCCAACAATTGGCAGAGCCTGAGGAGACACAGACAACTATATGTAATGCGGTATCCTAGACAGAAAAAAAAAAAAGACATTAGTAGAAAAAGTGGGGAATGTGAATGAAGCCAATATTTCATTAAAAGGATTACACTATAACTAACTTCTTAGTTTTATAGATGAACCAAAGTAATATAAGATGTTAACACTAGAGAACGCTAGGTAAAGGAATATATAGGAACCCTCTATATTACTTTTGCAAATTTTCTGTAAATTTAAAATTGATTTTTAAATTAAGTAATAAATATACCATGATCATATTCTTATACAATTTTTATTTTTTTTATTAGTTGTTCAAAACATTACATAGCTCTTGACATATCATTCTTATACAATTTTTAAACCCACCTATTCACCTATGCTTTAAACTATCTCCTATCTCTATATATAGAAGGAGATATACTTAAAATAATACTAACATTATTTATTATTGCATAATGGGATTTTTAAATTGATTTTTTTTCTTTATGCTTTTCCTTATTGTTTAGTGTTTAGGATTATTTCAGGCCAACAATAATAAAAATAACTACAATATATTAAGAACTGACTATGAGACAGAACCGCTAGAGTTAGAATTTCATTCCTTATCTCAATTCTCACATTAATCTGCAAGGGAGATGTGGTTATTATTAGAATTTCATTTCTTATGCAGAAACACACACACACACACACACACACACATATATATGTATATATATGAACACATGTACATTTATGGTATATATGTTAAAAGATACATACATAGGCATAAATATATAATACATATACCATAGAAATAAAAGACAGTCTCCTACAAGATATACCATGACAACCAGAGTCTGCTTCTCATAAAAGTATCTTAATTTTTTTGCATTTCCCAAGAATTGCAATTTTAAGCTCTTTTAAGTGTTTTTTAAAATTTATGTACATAATTCTTTCCTTAAAACATGCTTATACAGTTATTTCTTAATTTTCAGTTTTAGATGTTACTTATTGACTTCCTACTGTGGCAAACAAGCATTTAGATCTTTTAACATGCTTATTTCTCACCTACACAAATATCTTTGTGAATATTCTACATTTGCATTATTATGACCATGTAAATGTTATTAATATAGCTTGCTTTTTCCCCAGGGTTAATAATTGTCTCATGTTCACTTGTTTTCTTATTTTTCTATGACCCTATCACTAGCGGATCCCCAAACCCTTCATCGGTAGTGTAAGTCATCTTTTAGTACATTAAGGAATATGAGGCACTCTATCATTTTCCTCTCATTCTTGGAGCCTGCCTGGGGGTTCCTCTGTCCTCTTCTCCATGCCCTCCACCCCCAGGGCTCTCCTCTGGGCTGGACTGATGGCTCTCTAGGCTTGTCACAGAGCAGTCACCTGTGATCCTCCTGCACCATCATCCTGGGGGAGGCACCTCTTCTTTCCTGTGATGCTTCTCTTTTCTGTTTCCTGCATATATATCTTTCTTGGTTTGCTCTTTGTTTGGGAAGCTCTTCCAGAAATATTTTATGGTTTTTGAGAGGTAAAAATGTCAAGATATTGTTTGTCTAAAATGTCTTCATTTCACCCTCACACGTTTAAGTTGTCTGGATAGGCATAGAATTTTAGATTGAAAAATGCTTTTCCTCAGAAATTTGAACTAATTGCTCCTTAGTCTTTAACCTTCTTCATTCGCAATTGACAAATATGACGCCATTCTGTTCTCCATTCTTTGGATCTGATATGTTTGTCTATATTGCTCCTTACTTATTTTCTACTTATCATCAAATTGTAATCTTTCACGATGATGTGACACCATGAGGATCTTTTTCATCAGTTGTAGCAACCCTCTTTAGTTAGGAAACTGTAATCTTTCATTTGGAGAATATTTCTCTATGTTATTCCTTTGTTTTATAAATATTTTTCCCCTCCCCACGCCACCCTGCTGCCCTGGTACTGGGGATTGAACCCAGAGGTGCTCAACCACTGATCTATATTCCCAGCCCTTTTTATTTTTTATTTTGAGACAAGTCTCTCTAAATTTCCCAGGCTGGCTTCAAACTTGACCTCCTCCTACCTCAACCTTCTGAATCACTGGGATTATAGGCAGGCACCACCATCACTCTCAGCCTAAACATTTTGTTTGTTTGTTTGTTTGTTTTGTAGCATTTTACTCTCACTCCTTGAATGCACTTTTAAATTGTTTAATGAGGGATGGGCACAGTAGCATATGGTTGTAATCCAATCCACTCAGGAGACTGAAGCAGGAGGATTGCAAGTTTGAGGTCCAGCCTCAGCAACTTAGTGAGTCCCTAAATCACTTAGAAAGACCCTGTCTCAAAATAAAAAATAGGGCTGGGGATGTGGTTAAGAGGTAAAGCACCCTGGGTTCAATCTATAGAACCAAAAATAAATAAATATTTTTAAAATGAGAAATACATACATATATATTATGCATATATATACACACAACATACATTTTTCCTTCATTGCCCCTATTTCTTCTGCATTTACTTTCTTCCTCTATGATTGTTAATATTTTTGTCTCTCTAATTACAGGATTTCCTCAAGTCCAAAATGTTTGGTGATCCTTAGCACTTCCTTCATTTTTAAGAATAAGGCATCAAAAAGCCAATTTGATCCTGTGGGTATGGACTCTGCTGGTCAAGTTGCAGACTTTGATGTAAGTTGCAGACTTTGCGGGGTTACTCAACAGAAGCGCTGTTGTTACTTTGAACTGGATAATTCTCTGTTGTGGGGCAGTCCTGTGCATTGTAGGATGTTCAGTGACATCCCTGACCTCTACTAATTAGATGATAGTAGCATTCTCCCTTCATATGTGACTGACTAGTGTCTCCACGTATTGCCAAATGTCTAAGAGGGGGATGTCTAGGAGACATCTTGGTTGAGAACTGTGGCTCTCAGGAATCTGACTAAAATTTTGTTGGGACCCCAACCAAGTATCTATAATTTTCCACTTTTCTCATGGGGTAGTCAATTTCCACTACAAGAAATCATCTACTATCCTGCCTGAAAATTATCTTCTGGCCACCAGCATTCTCAGAAGTAACCGATAGTCTCAACATTGGTGTGTGAATTCACATTTAGTTTCCCACCATCACCATGCCTATTTTAATTGCAGCTCCAGTGCCCACCGTCAGCCATGCCTGGTACCATCCAGAGCAAATCCCTTTGGTTCTATTTCTGCAGAGCATTAAAATTCCATTCTTCTGTCAGAATGGGAAAAACATCTGATGGCAGTTTTCCAGGGTCTGAGAGCAGATAGTGATCCAATTGCTTTTTACATAGGCTGTGGATTTATTGTTTTAGCCTTACTTGCACTCTGATTTTAGGGGTGCCTGCACCTCCAATTTCAGACTTTCTACAGTTTTACAGTGTAAAGCAACTTGATTCTAGTCTTCCCCTGCTTCTAAGGTTTTACTTTTCTTGGTTCTGTGAAGTCAGTTTACACTAGTCTCAGCTTCCAAAGTGTTTTTCCCCATTTTTTTTTTCAGTTATCTTTTTTGTAGTGGATTTTTGCCATGTTAAATTCTTTACTGTAATTTTAGTGGGATTTTAGGAGAGAGTAAAGGGGAAAATATGTATTTAATCAAGTTTTTAATAAAAGTTCTATTTTGCACATTTTAAAGAATGAGCTGTCGTTTTTATGAAGACAATCCACTGTAGTTAACAGAAAGAAAGAAAAAAAAAACATCTTCCTGTAACCCTTTCTGGGTTAAAGTCATTTCTTAGTCATAACAGACCCCTTGTGTACTGGTTCCCTCCCTACTTTACCTCACCTACCTAAGCAAGATCACTTGAAAAGAAATTGTGGACCTGGTAGCTTTCTGATTACCTATAAAGCAGAGGATGACTACTTTACCAATGTTATTGCTGCCCCAATCTCTTTGTGCCTACTGGTCTTCCTTTTGATAAGATGAGAACTATGATAATTTTATTTCATTGAATGTACATTATCAGATCAGGCCAGGAAGTTTGTGCTACATCATGAAAAGTGACCTCTTGGAGGGAAAAAGCCTCTATTGAAACACAAAAGTATTGTCAATTGGGTATCCTACTAGATAGGATCTAGAGCTTATCTAGATTAGCAGTATTTCCAGTTCTGTACACAGACAGCAGCATTTCATGACTCACTGTGGGTTGAGTTGCCAATTCCCCACCCTCTGTATCAAAACAAAAGTGACTTAACAGGAGAAAGCAAGGAACACAGCTTGATGTCATTTACATTTCAATCTATGTCCTTCACTGATAATGAAAGCAGAGATCTGGAAAGTGAGGTTCTTTCTTTTCAGGCTTTCCAAATGAATCTACAAGAACCAGTCAAACAAGAGCGGGTCAATTCATAAAGGGTTAAAGTTACCATTTAGTCATATAAAAATTTCACTACTATTTCACTGCTGGTGTTAAAAACATGATTGAACTGCGAGGACCTGGGAACACCTCTCTATAGACCTATATGTCAATATGAATTCTGCACCCAGAAAGCATGCTAGGCATAGTTATTGAGTCTTTGAGAAGTTCACCTTTAACAATAATGTCAATTACACTATGGGCGCATCGCCAACACACAAGCCCCACCTCAAATGAAAAACTTGTCAGGACAGTGAACATATGTTAGCCTGTTGACTCAGGACAAGCCTATAACCATGAAAATGAGCCTGCTGTTAAGAACAATTGGTACAACCTTAAGTGAAAAGGCCAAAAGTTATTGAACATATCTCTTAAGTTAGTGGTCTTAACACTCAGACACAGGTCTTTAAGATTTCATATTTTCTTTCTTTTTTAAATCTTATATTTAGTTGTAGATGGACAGCATGACTTCATTTTATTTTCTTATGTGGTGCTAAGGATTGAACTCTCAGTGCCTCACATGTTCCAGGCAAGTGCTCTGCCACTGAGCCATAGCCCCAGCCCAAGATTTCATATTTTCATTTCAATGCTAATACAGTAGAATTAATATGGTACATTACAGGAATAATATTTCAAAAATATTAAACAGATTATCTCTTATTCTCTTCATTAATCATGTTCCCCAGTATCTTAATAAATTCATGCTAAATCCTATGGTGACTCATGGAAGAAGATACAAACTAGAAGGAAATTTCATGAATGAAGTGGACACTATAGAGAGCAAATAATTACAAGAGTAGAAAGTTACAGAGAAACTCCTCTGAAATGATGGGGCAGGTTAAGAAATGGAGCAAGAGGTTAAAAACCAGTGTCTTTCTTTCCTTCTTCATGCCCAGCCTCCTCCCCACATTTTCCTTCCTCTGCTGGAATTGCATCTTCCTAGAGTAATAGTGACCTGTTCTGTAAGAACTTGTGAGTGGTAAAATTCTCTGGCCTTAAAATATTTTTAGTTGCCTCATTTTAACCAAACAATTGAATGATAATTTAGTTGGGGATAAAATTCTAACTTGACAATTTCAAAATTTTATTCCACTGACTCCAAACTTAATAATTTTTGTTGAAAAGTCGTGTCATTTTTTTAAGATTTAAGATTATTTAAATTTTTTTCTGATTTCATTTTTAAAAAATTTTTATTGGTGCGTTATAGTTGTAAATAATGATGGTGTTTGTTGTTGCATATTTGTACATGCATACAATATGACAATGTAATTTGGCCAATATCACTACCCAGCACTGCCCTCTTGCCTCCCTGCCTCCCACCCCATGCTCCCTTCACTCTATTGATCTCCCTTTGATTTTTAAGAGACCGTCTCCCACCTTTCTTTTCCTTTTTCCTCTCTAGCTTCCACATGTGAGAGAAAACATATGACCGTTGATCTTCTGCATTTGACTTATTTCACTTTTCATAATGGTCTTCCATCCATTATCCTGTAAATGCCATAATTTTATTTTTCTTTGTGGTTGAATAAAATTTCATTGTGTACATATGCTGCATTTTAATCCATTCATCTATTGGTGGACATCTAGGCTGGTTCCACAGTTTGACTATTGTGAATTGTGCTGCTATAAACATGAGTAGGCATGTATCACCAATGTAAGATGACTTTAATTTTTCAGGATAAATACTGAGTAGTGGGATAGCTGAGTCATATGGTGGTTCTGTGCCTAGTCTTTTTTTTTCCTAAAGAGAGAGAGTGAGAGAGAGAGAATTTTTTTTAATATTTATTTTTTAGTTTTCGGCGGACACAACATCTTTGTTTGTATGTGGTGCTAAAGATCGAATCCGGGCCGCACGCATGCCAGGCGAGCGCGCTACCGCTTGAGCCACATCCCCAGCCCTGTGCCTGGTCTTTTGAGGAAACTCCATACTGATTTCCATAGTGGTTGTTACTAATCTATGGTCCCACCAATAGTGTAAAGTGTTCCTTTTTCTCCACATCCTCTAGCATTTATTATTATTTGTGTTATTAATGACTGCCATTCTGACTGGTGTGAGATGAAATCTCAGTGTAGTTTTGATTTGCATTTTCCTAATTGCTAATGTTGTTGAACATTTTTCTCATGTATTTGTTAGCCATTTGTATATCTTCTTTTGAGAAATATCTGTTAATTCATTAGCCCATTTATTAATTGGCTTATTTGATTTTTTGGTGTAAAGTTTTTTGAGTTCTTTATATATTCTAGTTACTGATCCTCTGTCAGAAGAGTAGCTTGCAAAAGTTTTCTCTCATTGTGTAGGTTCTCTCTTTACATTCCTGTTTCCTTTGACATGTAGAAGTTTTTTTGTCTTAGTTTGTTTTGTTTTGTTTTGTACCAAAGATTGAACCCAGGGGTGTAAAACTTTTTAATTTGATGCTGCCTCATTTATTAACTGCCTGCATTATTTCCTGAGCCTTAGAGGTTCTCTTGAGAAAATAATTGCCTATGCCTAAAAGCTGGAGTGTTGATCTCACGTTTTCTTCTAGGAGTTGTATAGTTTTTGGTCTAATTCTGAGGTTTTTGACCCATTTTGAGTTGATTTTTGGTGAGAGGTAAGGATCTAGTTTCATTCTTCTGTATATATATGGGTAACCAGTTATCCCAGCACCATTTGTTAACATGGCTATCTTTTTTTATCAGTGTATGTTTTTGGCACCTATGTCAAGAATCAGCTGACTATAGATGTGTGGGTTTGTCTGTGTCTTCAGTCTATACCATTGGTCTATGTACACTGCCATCTAGGTTTTTTTGTTTTTTGTTTGTTTGTTTTTGTTTTTACTACAGCTTGTTAGTATAATTTGAAGTTAAGTATTGCGAAGCCTCCAGCATTGCTTTTTTTTTGGCTAATTCTCCAAGTACATCATTAGTATTTTAATAGAAATTGCAGGGGCTGGGATTGTGCGAGGTTTGATCCTCAGCACCACATAACAATAAATAAAATAAAGATATTGTATCCACCTACAACTAAAAAAAATATTTTTAAAAAAGATTGCTTTCACTTTGTATGTTCAGTGTCATTTTGACTAATATTCCCTTTTAGTTACTTTTTTAAAATCTCTGATTATATTAATATGTTCTTTTTATTTTAGGTCTTCTGTAATTCTGAGGATCATGTCTTTCATTAAGAAAATTCTCAGTTGTTCCTTTTGAAATATTGCCTCTCTCAATCTTCTTGTTTTTAAAAATTCCTGTTAGATAAACAATAGACATTTCAGCTCTTTCCTCTAGATCTTGCAGACTCTCATTTTTTAAAATTTTTATTTATTTTATTTACTCTAATTAGTTATATATGACAGCAGAATGCAATTCAATTCATATTACACAAGTAGAGCACAATTTTTCATGTCTCTGATTGAACAGAGTCACACCATTCTTGTTTTCATACATGTACTTAGGGTAATGATGTCCATCTCATTCCACTGTCTTTTCTACCTCCTCCCTTCCCCTTTCTCCCCTTTGCCCTATCTAAAGTTCTTCTAATCCTTCCATGCTCCCCCCCATCCCCATATGAATCAGCATACTTAAAGAAGACATTGGCGATTTGGTTTTTTGGGGATTGGCTTATTTAGCATTATATTCTCCAACTCCATCTATTTACCTGCAAATGCCATGATTTTATTCTCTTTTAATGTTGAGTAATACTCCATTGTGTATATATGCCACATTTTCTTTATCCATTCATCTACTGAATGGTATCTAGGTTGGATCCACAATTTTGCTATTGTGAATTATGCTGCTATAAATAGTATAAGGCTATGTCCCTGTAGTATGCTGTTTTTAAGTCCTTTGAGTATAAACCTCAGAGTGGGGTAGCTGGATACAATCAAATTGTTGCAGCCAATATGGAAGGCAGTATGGAGATTTCTTGAAAAATTGGGAATGGAACCACCATTTAACCACCTATCCCTCTCAACGGTCTAAATGGATGGAGTTAGAGAAGACAATGCTAAGTGAAGTAAATGGATGGAGTTAGAGAAGATAATACTAAATGAAGTTAGCCAATCCCAAAAAACCAAATGCCAAATGTTTTCTCTGATATAAGGAGGCTGATTCATAGTGGGGTAGGGAGGGGGAGCATGGGAGGAATAGATCAACTCTAGATAGGGCAGAGGGGTTGGAGGGGAAGGGATGGGTCATAGGGTTAGAAATGATGGTAGAATGTGATGGACATTATTATCCAAAGTACATGTATAAAGACACAAATTAATGTGAATATACTTTGTATACAACCAGAGATATGAAAAAAATGTGCTCTATATATGTAATAAAAATTGTAATACATTCTGCTGTCATATATAAATAAAAAACAATTAATTTAAAAAACAAAATGTAAAAAGAAAAAGGTTTTTGAGTTCTTTATATATCCTAGAGTTTAGAGCGCTATCTAATGTGTATGTGGTAAAAATTTGCTACTATTCTGTAGATTCTCTATTTACCTCACTGATTGTTTCTTTTGCTGGAAAGAAGCTTTTTGAGTTTGATCCCATTTATTGATTCTTGATTTTAATTCTTGTGCTATAGAAGTCTTATTAAGAAAGTCAGGGCCTAATCCAACATGAAGGAGATTGGGGCTGACTTTTTCTTCTATTAGATGCAGGGTCTCTGGTTGTATTCTTAAGTCCTTGATCCAATTTGAGCTCGGTGAGGGATTTTGTTGCATATGGATTTCCAGTTTTCCCAGCACCATTTGTTGAAGAGGCTATCTTTTCACCAATATGTTTTTGGCATCTTTAAGACTCTCATATTTCTTAAACTTTTTGAGATTCACACTGCATATATTTCCTTATCTGCTCATATAAGATCACAAATTCTTTACTTGGGGAATTAAATTTTTAAATTTCAGCTCTATTTTTCAATTTTTAGAAATTCTAGATTTTAAAGTCAGCCTTTCATAATATCTTACTTTCCTATGGCTTCTATTATTTCTCATCTCTTAAGTTACTTTAAATATAGTGCTTTATGAAGCTATAAGTTTAAGTTTTGAAAAAGAGTATGTAAAACCTGCTGTTTGTTGACTATGGTATCTTTCATAGATGTAGATTATTTCCTCCTGTATTTTTCAATTTTCAAAATCTGGGATTAACTTCAATGGGGATCATTTTTCTGTGAAGCCTTGGATTTGGAAGAATGTGCCAAAGTAGTTTATTTGTTCAATTGTTGATATTTACTTTTTACTGACTATTAAGTTTTACATTAATTTTTGACTTGGTGCATTTCTGGATAACAGGAAGTTCCAAATTCATCCATACATTGAGTAAAGTGGGGAGTTTCAGACTTCAAATCCATACATGAGGTAAATTTGGAGGTTTGATTTCTTGTGAGAGTTTATCATCATCATCATCATCATCATCATCATTAGTATCATCATCATCTTCCTAAAAATGTAGGCCTTGACAAGTTTCCTTTGCATCTCCCTGGGACAATGGAAAATTTTCCTAGTCCTTTTTTCATAGAAGTGTATGCCTTTCCATGTCCTTGTATAGGTTTAAAATGCATGCCCTTAAATATTATTATTAATTTCTTTTTTTTTGTTCTAGAAAAGTCTGTATATTTTCTATTTAATTATGTTTAGTAAATATATATGGAAAACATTTTTTTTAATTCTTGTTGAAACATTTGTCAGACTTTTTTTCCCAGCTGCCTCAATCTCTGAAAGTTAACCTTCTGAAGGGAAAAATGAGAAAGACTAGTTTCACGTTACCAAGACATTAATAGAGCTAAGTCATTTACAGTTCTACAGATCTTTTTTCCATTTCTGACACTGGAAGTTTTTAATTTTCTCTATGTAGTTATATATAATTACAATATGCTTCTATGTAGTTATATTGTATTTAGCATTTTAGGGTTTGTAAGAGGATTCTTTGTTATTGTAGTCATTAGTGTTATTAGAACTATATGTTCAGCATTAGGTTTGTAAAACTTTGTGGTTGTTTTTTTTTTTAACTAGAGACTGAACTCAGGGGTGCTTTACTACAGAGCTACATCAGCAATACTTCTTATTTTTTTAAATTTCAAGACAGGGTCTCACTAAATTGCCAAAGCTCTACTTAAGTTGCCGAGGCTGGCCTCAAACTTGTAAATCTCCTGTCTCATTCTCTCAAATGTCTGGGATTACAGGCAAATGCAACCATGCCCAACTCCTTGTGATTACTTTCAAGTTAACATGTCCTAATATTAAAATAAGAGTTATCTGTATTCAAAATAATACTTACATTTAATTATTTTACCAAACTCCTCCTCCTCCTTTTTTACAGGGATGACTCAAGATTAAAGACCATTTCATAGAAGTAGTAAAAGGACTTCAGTTTCATAGAAAAGCCACGCCACTGAAACTTTCATTTGTATGAAAACCACAAGATGCAATGGAATCATGAGCTACTTGGACTCATTTAGGCCAATGAGGGGGAAAAAAAGCTACAGAAGCAAATGTAATACACCAATGATGGGTTCAATCCAGATGGAGGCTTAATGTATAAATGAGTGAAAGTTTTATAAGTAGTGTAAATAGAGACAAATGGTGGAAGAATTCAACTGAGTCATCACAGAGCAAATGCTATAAAAGGCACATTGTTATAAATGGCCAGATGTGTTATATAAATTTTACCTTTGTATATGGAAGCTTCTAATAGTTTGTGTAGTAGTAAATAAGCAATGAAGACATTTCTTAAAACTGTATTTTTTATTCATTTGTATTGTATTGAGGGACATACTACTAAATTGAATGTTTCATTAAAGTAATGGATTGTTAAAAACTGATCCATTGTTTTCTTTCAGCAAAACAACACCCTCTATTTTATTACATATGTGAATAAATGGGGTTTTTGTTTTTATATTTAACTTTTACACTTTAAAAATCACTGTTTATATATTTTAATAAATAACTTGAATCAGAAGCTTATGCTTAATCTTATGTATATTTTAAGTAACCCTTAAATAGAGATGATCTAAGTCATCATTAAAGATCCAAGTAAGAAACAATTGTCATAAGACTCTAGAGCACAAATCCATACACATTGTGGTCCTGGACTTTCTATTAGGCTGAACCATACAAAATTACCTATGACTTTCAAAAAAAATTTGCCTACAAAAGTTGAAATAATACATAATAGCTATATAGCCTTATATAGATAGATGAAATTTAATCTTATAGAGAGAGAGATGAAATTTAATCTCTTTGAGCTTATCATTTCTCATCTGTAAAATAGAGAAAAATAGTTCTGGTTTGTATCAAAATAGTGTTTATCTACTAGAACAGGATTACTTTGACATGTCTAAAAGATCAAGTCATTTTTTTCCCTCAGGGATTTAATCCAAGGAATCTGGGTCTTTTAACATCAGAGTTTCTCCCTTTCCACTGGACGAGTAGAGGTATCCTGGTGTCCCCAACCACTTCACAAGAGAGGACAAAAGAGGAGAACTACCTGAATTTTCTCCAGAAAAGTGGAGACTTCATTTTCTCCTACCTCACCACATCTAGGAGATCCATGTCTGGGGGTTAACATTTATGTTTTTGATCCAAAGTTGGAGTAAAAACTGCCAAAATGCCACTTTTAGTAAAAGCCAAGATATTAAGAGTACTAAAAAGTATAAGAAGAGCAATATAAGTACATGCATTGAAAGGCTACAAAGATACCTGCCATTTGTGTCAAAATCCATATACTATTTTGAGTCAGAACGAAAGAAGCACACATTTGCATTGTCGGTCTCCCAGACAAAATGAATTTTTAATAACAGTGACTATTAAGCAACTGATCTATTTGTAGGATCTTAATTTGATGGACTAAAGCAACACAGTCAATCTATGCTCAAAAGTAAATCAAAGTAGGTGAATAAGAAATCATCAGATGCCAGGTACCATGGTGTAAACCTGTAATTCCAGCATCTCGTAAAGCTAAGTCAGGGGAATCACAAATTTGAGCCTGGGCAACTTCGGCAAGACCTTGCCTTAAAATAAAATAAAATATCTGGGGATGAAGCTCAGTGGTAAAGCACCCCTTGTTCAATCCCTAATACTGAAGGAGGAAAAAAAGTCATCAGATGACATTACTAAAAAAATGGATAAAAACTGCAAGAATTTGGGTCAAAGAAATCAGGTATCTCCATATATGTATAGTTATAAAAGATCTGTGGGTGTATGTATAAAATATGCATAGCCTTTGATTTAGCAGAGACAAAGGAAATGGTTGCAGACATACAAGAGAAGGAATAGCAAGGGTTATTTCATGGGTATTAAGAATTAAAATTAAGAATTAAGAACTGCCAAATGAGGTTGACCTGTCATGTTTGGACAGCATCAGTCTATGTTTATATCAGTGGCCAGGATGTCACCAGATGCAATCTGAAGTCTCAGGTATGAGGACGATAATAAAAAATTTCTCAAGCACCAGCCACAGGCAGTCATGAGAGTTAGGTAGTATGAAACAAGGAGATTTCACAAGGGTTGCTGTAGACATTAATCATATTTATCACAAGAAGATGACTACCTGCCACCTGTAACATTACCAATTTTATTTATATGAGGGGAGGGAGATGAAGTAGAGGCAAGAGCACAGTATAGTTAATTTTGGAAATTCAAGCCATTTTATAAGGCTTCTGTATTTAATACTGTGTAAAATTTGAGTTGTAGGGATGAGATTATCTGCTTCTCCAGAAACTCCAGTGAAAACTGGACATGATTATTTCTTAATGAGCTGTGTGATGTGAGTCTTTTCCATTCAGGATTTATATGGTTTAGGTGCTAAGAATATTTTCCTAAAAACACTCTAGGAAAATAAATGTGTCTGGCAGAAATATTTCTTTTTGTTACAAGGGCCCTTCTCTCTAGAGAGTGGATCATAAATTCCAAAAATGAGTATGTGGATGCACACACACAACCAACCACCTACCTCTAACCCCTAAACAAATTCCTCCTCATCTTGTCTAATCAGACACACCTGCATTTTTAAAATAAATGGTTCTCTTGTGATTTTTTATTTTATGATCAACTCTTACAAATATATACACACAAAGTGCAAATTAAGTTTCTTTGTGCCACAGGAATGTACATGGAATGAGGAAAGAGAGAGTAGTGAATGATTCTCTAACAGGTTAGAACCATACATTTGTGTCCTCAAGGATCCTGCTTACATGGTTTAGGCAGCTTCTGCTTTAGCTGGTTCTCCTTTTCAATTTCCTCAGAACTCTATATATAATCATCAACTCTTCATGAATCAGATACAATAACAAAGCCCTTCTACCCTATCTAGAACTTCTCTGGTGTACATCTGATGTTAACAGAAAAATAGAGAGAGAGACAGAAAAAAAGTTCTTGCTTATTTGCACCTTTGCAGGGTGACTCTGCTTTTCATGCCTAAAAGCAGCATCTAGAAAGGCAGTAGGCAACAGGGAAAGCTTTCTCATTTTTTTGGACCACAAAAGTATCCCTGGACAATTCTTAATCCACTCTCCTTCCTCTTCCTTTCCTCTTTCTTCCACCTCTACCATACCCAAATGTGATGTTCTATCAACAAATACTATCTTAAGAGTTTTGAAAAGGAGGATATTGAACAAGGAGGTGAAGAGTTCACCTTCTTTCTTAGGTAATGGTTTTAGGGGAATCTGTTAGCACAAGCTTTGCTTATAAAGGAAAAGCCAGGGATGATGAAAAATTCAAGGGGTATTGACTGGTTTGCAGAGTTCAGAAACTCCATAGTCCCTCTTGGTAACAAACTCATAGTACTTCTTACACTATCCATCTAATTTGATGTTAAAGAAAATACAGAAGCCCTGGGAACTAGCTTAGGATTTCTGATCCCAAAATGAGGGAGCATTTTGCTTTAGGTCAGTCATCAAGTGTCACATTAAGAGGGGTCTCGATTAACGCTGAAAGTTCTGAGTTTAAACCTCTTACCTTGGCTCATTCTATTCAGCCATGCCCTTAAATTTTCTGCTCTTCTGCCAGGCTCAAAGTTTTAAATGCCAGACTCTGATACTGCGTATTTCACTAGATAGACGCCATGTGATGTTTAAGAGACAGAGGGAATTGTTCAGCCTCCCAGTTCAATATGCCATCCCGTGCTCAGGAACGGGTTCACCCTGCTGAGGTTTTCATGATGATGTTGACCACAGCAAAGAAGAAGCAATCTCTCAGGAGAAACCAGGAGGCTTCCTTCTACCTATTCATCACACAGAGGACTAGGTGATGATTCACACAATTCCAATGAGGCAATCATTAGACAATAGGATATAAAGTCAAGCAGGAATTATGAGTCATGCTTTAGATTTGAATATCCAGGTTGTTTTGCTTCGCAATTAATAAGCAGCATACCTGCTTACCAACAAAAACAAAAAGCCCAAATTATTTGACTTTTTAATTTAAATATTCTTCTTCTTATTATTTTTTTTGATACTGGGGATTGAACTCAAAGGTGCTTAACCTCTGAGCCACATCCCCAGTACTATTTTGTATTTTATTTAGAGACAGGGTCTCACTGAGTTGCTTAGGGCCTAAATTGCTGAGGCTGGCTTTGAACTTGCCATCCTCCTGCCTCAGCCTCCCAAGCCACTGAGATTACAAGCATTCGCCACCATCCCCAGCTTATTTAAATATCCTTTATGCACAAATATATTTTAGTTTTATGACTATGGAGAAAATGAAGTGAGATATTTACATTTTCTTCCTTTTCACAATTTTTTTGTACAAATTTGTAGGAGTTATATATTCACTTAACTACCATGTCCTAAATTATTATGAATAGTTATTGAAAGTGGAACAAAGAAAAGCCTCTCCTACCATAATCATCATGACAATTACTGCTGAGATAACATGAATTCTGTTATCTCCTAAGCAATATAACCCAAAAAATATCATCACAATATTACAAATTCAAAGAAGAATCTTTTTAATATGTTACCATGATTGATAAGCAAAGCTTTTATCCCCATCTTTGGTGAGAAAGAAAAAGGCTGTTTCTCTTTCTTAAGCCTTTTCTATCTGTTTGTGTGAAGTTTTCTCTATCAGCTAATGTCCTTAGCAATTTTGACTTCCCATAAAGTGTCTTCCACGTGATGGGTGCATACGATTATAAATAGGTGAAGGGATTGATGCATTTCTCAAACTAGACATCCTGGCTTATTGTAGGCCCCCACATAAACTTCTTAAACTGCTTTAACACTATCCTTCACATTCCTGTTAGAAGCAGCTTCTTTTCATGCTGCCTATTGACCTTGAAAGTTGCCAATTAAACAGTACTGTTTGCACATCCCTACAAGCATGATACAGACTAGACTATTGTATCATACTCTGGTCATTTTATTCAAAGCTCCCTGCTCTGTAATGATCTATATAGAGTAATTATTCCTTCCCCCATCATTAATGATTATAATACCTTTTACCAATATAAGTCCAGTCATCAAAGAGGGCCTGATTACTCTGCTTTATAAACGGAAACTTAAATATCATGACTCATCAGCACAATGAGGCTATACAAGTTCTGTTGTAAGTTAACCTGTTCAGTACAATAATAATCATTTGGCATGACTTGTTGAACACTAACACAGTAATGAAATCTGCATTACACTTTCTTAAATTTTATTATTTATACAACCAAGTTCTGTATATGATCACCTTAATATTCTTGTTATTGTGCAAAGTATTTTTCTAAAAGTGCTTTTCAATTTAGAAATATAAAAGGGTTTTACATTTTAGTCTGATAATAACTTATATAAGAATAGTAGCCTGATTTCTCTGAAACATGAGCTCAGAAATTCATATAACTTGTAAATTTTCTTATTGCCTACATGCTGTTTGAACTGATAATTGAATGACTTCTCACCATGTCCCTGGGATGCTCATAAAAACAAGGGATGAATGAAAGGTTGATTAACTAACTCTCTTTCTTTGTCAATGTTAGAAAAATGGCATTCTCAAAGGACCACACCAGATTCAGAATATCTGGACATGTTTTTTAAAGCTCATTCAGATATTCCTTCAAGGGATCCTTGGATATCTCTAATGCAGCTAATAGGAGAACAAGTGAAATCCATCCTTTGCCAATAGAGGCAAGGATGTTGAGAAGCCTAACATAGAATCAATACTCACCTAGGCCTCATCTGAAGAGCTAGTACAAAAAGTTTTTATGTCTGATGGATGTTACCTGAAAAGAACCAGCACTATTATTTAATATCAAACACTATAATATAAAAGAAGGATATGTAAAAGAAGGTTTACATTATGAAATTCTTCCTTGCAAGATAAATATAACTTTGACTAAATAGTATTTAGTAATAGTGAATTAGTATATTTTATTGCTATTGTATATATGGAAGAAGAAATCCATACTAACTATTAAAAGAACTCAGAGTCCCAGCTTTGCCACTTAACTAAGAGTACCATGTCTTCAGATGAGCTACCTAAATTGTGTGAGACTCAGTTTCCTCATCTGTAAAATGAGGGCAATAACATCTATCACACAAACATAGCACCTGGTATAGCTGGAGCTTAAGAAATGTTCATTTCTTCTTTTAACTTTAAAAATGTTTTTGAAGAGCTCTAGTGAAATAGAAATGGAGAGTCAGATTTTGCTTCCACAAAATCAAAAGTCTTATTAGTAAATGTATTGAGTTCACACATCCCGTTGTAAAAAACTAGGGAAAATAAAAATAATGTTCTGGTTCAAGATCCATAAAATGTTAATTAAAACAGACACATCTGTGATTTCTAAGACATATTAAGTACAGGAGCAATACAATGCAGTAGAAAATAAGCATAGTTTTTTTTGTTTTGTTTTGTTTTTATAGTATTCTGCATTTATTTATTTATGTATTTATTCAACAAATATTGATTAGAGGTCCACTAGGTATCAGAGCTAGGCTGGTACTGAGAATGTGACCTCTGGGAGAGAGAACTAAGGTCATATCCTAGCTCTGCCACTTACTGATTTTTTAATCTTACTAATTTTCAGGATCGTTTTCTTCATGGAAAGAAAAAAAATAATACTACATTACACTGAATTTAATATGCTATATTTTATCATTATTTATATACCAGTAAGAAAAAAATATTGCCAATTAGATACACTGTTTTCTGACAATGTATAATTTTTATTTCATACTTTTGAAAGAGTTCTTCTAATGTATTTAGACAGATTTTAGTCATATATTACCCTGATGCAGAGGTGAGAACAAAAATCTTAGTAAAATAAAGTACTTAATATATTCCTCATTAATGGCAGAGGAAGACCCTTCTAAACCACTTTTGGTTCGGAGTCACCCACATTCTCACTTTCCTATATAATAATGGCCTCTATGCCATGAAGAACATTGATGATACTTGTTTCTTAAAAGATACTTCATTATTGACTCCAAGGTTTTTATCCAAGTCATATTTGAGCTGCTACTTTCCTGCTACCAGGAATAACAACCAAGTTTGCTCACAAGTGGGTCATGACAACTGACATTTGAGTGCTGTCTTGCAGACAACATGCACATCACCTACTGTAGGATGCATTCTGACTTCAGGGAGGTTATAAGTGGGAAAAGTAGGCATTTTGGCACTGAAGTGTGGATAACACTTCATCTTCAAAGAGCTACTGTGAAAATAATAATAAAACGTTAAAAGGGTTAAAAACATGCACATGTAATTAAATAGTAGCTGTGCTATTTGGGGGAAACAGGAGAAGAAACCACTTCTGCTCTGTAACTTTCCTCCATGTTCCTGGTATATGCATAAATATTGGATTTAATTATTCAAAACCCTGGGTATATTACTGGGCTATTTGAAAACTGGCATTTTGCACAGGATGAACTTTGCAAGTTTGAAGCAAGTACTGCCGAGCAGTACATTCATTTTAGTCTCATATTCCCTCCCTACAAAGAAGCAAAGCACAATAAAACCCAGTGATTATCCCTGTTTTATAAAAGCATGGCAAGATCATCACAGCGTGACCCTCTGTGTCTTTCCTGCTACCCAACTCCCCCACTTTCTTGGATACTGCTGCCTCAGAGGAGTCTGAGTATGGAGGACCAATTCAGGCAGGAACAGTTCTCAAGGACAGTGGTTGCTGGAATCAGCCTTCAGCCCTGGACTGCTCTCTTTCTCTTCTCTCTCTTTCAACCTTGCCCCTTCCTCCTCCTCCTCTCTTTCTTCCTCCCTCCCCTATTCCCTCACCCTCACCTTCTCCCTCAATAATGGCATGAAGACATGACTTAGCCATGCTGTGAGCGGTCCTGTAAGACATATGCTTTTGCAGTCTCTGACTGATGGATTTCTTTATACCATCACACAGGTATCAGCCTGATTCTTTGAGCCTCTGGGAAGAAGCTCAGAGGAACACAGAAGACACATCCCTTCCTCCTGTACATTCAACACTGTAGAGAGGAACATTTAAGAAGAGCTAAGTTTAACAGTGGTGTATATGAAGCTTCATTTATTACCAGAATATCATTATCTTGTCCTGTATGTCCATTTGAGAATTTGGTAATCTCAAAAATACCTTTCTTTTGTACATCAGTGTTGTAAGGTAATAATTTATTTTTTTAAAGAATGTAAAATTTGAACAAAGCATGGTTACAGACTGCAATGTGCCTAAGTATTTCTTTAGGGCACTTATTTAAAAGGCAAATTCTGGTGAACCCATAAGTTTGTATTTTTTTAACATTATCTTCAGATAATCCTCTGAGAAATATCAGTTTATGAGGGAAATAAAAATGTATTGGAATTAGTTAAAAATGTATGATTTGCCAGAAAGGTTAGAATGTAATTTTGTTCAATGCAGACATGATTTTTAAAAATTGGTTCATGAGGAAGAGTTCTAGACCTAACAGGACAGAGTCCCAGAGCTACAGAAATGTCCCTAACTAGATTTGGTTTAAAAGAAGGCAGGTGGCAAGTACCTGGGCCCTTATGCAACTCCGGGTGGAGGTAAGAAAGATTAGTGAAGAGAAGGGATTGTCACATGTATAAATCATCCTGTGAGGAAAGTGGATAATTGCTTGGCGTTTAGGTAATTATGCATGCAAATTAGAAGAGCACATATATATGTGAGCCAAACAAAACAAAACAATTGTTAATACATTCTAGATCCACCATGCCAGTCACACCATCATTTCCAGCTGCCCAGATGTAAGTACCAGTAGGGACGTGGTTTCCAATTGTTTGATGTTCTGATAGTCTTATATGGAAGCAAGAATGTTTTATTTAGAGGGTGTTTTATACAATAAATGAGGAAAAATTGTGATGGATTATTTTCTAGTAGACTCCATATTCTCCCCACACTAAATACCAGAAAACTTTTAATAAATATAAGTATTACTGAGTTTAAAAAGCAATTTTTGCTCTCAGTGTTACTACTGAGTACTCCAGCATTGAATTCCAGGATTCTTCCTTCTTTAGTTCTTTCAGTTCTTCAAGGCATGTGAGTAACATGTGTGTGATAAAGGGAACAAAGAGAAATGAAACTCTTCCTCCTTTTTTTTTCTAAAATCTTATATTGGATGATGATATTTTCACAAATAATGCTTTACATTCATACTGCACTATCTCTGTTGTTTGGCCCAGATGATGTCCTTCTTCTCATTCTCAGATTCTTTTTTAAAGTTGATTTTTAAAAAAATAAATGACAGCAGAATGCATTATAATTCTTATTATGCGTATGCAGCATAATTTTTCATATCTCTGATTGTATATAAAGTATGTTGACACTGATTTGTGTCTTCACACATGTACTTTGGATAATGATGTCTATCACATTCTACCATCCTTGCTAATCCTCTGCCCCCTCCCTTTTCCTCCCACCCCTCTTCTCTATCTAGAATTCATTTTTTCCTCCCATGCTCCCTCTCCCTACCCCACTATGAGTCAGCCTCCTTATATCAGAGAAAACATTCAGCCTTTGTTTTTTGGGATTGACTAATTTAGCGTTATCTTCTCTAACGCCATCCATTTACCAGCAAATGCCATGATTTTTATTCTCTTTTATCGCTGAGTAATATTCCATTGTGTATATGTGTCACATTTTTTTTTATCCATTCATCCACTGAAGGGCATCTAGGTTGGCTCCACAGTTTAGTTATTATGAATTGTGCTGCTATAAACATTGATGTGGCTGTGTCCTGTAGTATGCTGTTTTTAAGTCTTTTGGGTATAGACCGAGGAGTGGAATAGCTGGGTCAAATGGTGGTTCCATTCCAAATTTTCTAAGAAATCTCCATACTGTTTTCCATTTCGGCTGCACCAATTTGGAGTCCCACCAGCAATGTATGAATGTAACTTTTCCCCACATCCTCGCCAACACTTATTGTTGTTTGTCTTCATAATAGCTGCCATTCTGACTGGAGGGAGATGGTATCTTAGAGTAGTTTTGATTTGCATTTCTCTAATTGCTAGAGATGATGAGCATTTTTTTTATATATTTGTTGATTGATTGTGTATTCTCTTCTGAGAAGTGTCTGTTCAGGTCCTTGGCTCATTTGTTGATTGGGTTATACACCCTAGAGATTAGTGCTCTATCTGATGTGTGAGGGGTAAAAATTTGCTCTCAGGATGTAGGCTCTCTGTTCACCTCACAGATTGTTTCTTTTGCTGTCATTCTCAGATTCTTATTTCAAAAAATTTCTGTTTTTAGAACTCCTAATGTCTCCAACTTTTCTTGAGACTCAATTTCAATAAAAATCCAATCATTTAAGTTCTCTGTGGTCTCTGAAGAAAAAATGAAAATGTTCTCTGTGGTTTCTAAACTTTAAAATTCTGTAAGTGATGTGAAAAAAGATTGAAACTGGATCAGAATATATGAGTTTAACAAAAAGAATCAACATAGGGTCCTGCTTCACTGGGTTTATCTCTAGCTAAGAATGAGAATTCTGTGAACAAAATTTCCATAAAGAATCCTAAGTGCTATGATAAAAGTTCATATGGGTAGATGAGGCTTGAGGGAGGCTGTCTTCAGGCAGGGATGAATCATAAGGGGAGGGATGGGGAGAGGCTTCATACATGAAGTGAGTCTCAGCAGAGTCTTAAGTGTGAAATGCTGTCTATAAAAAGATTAAAATCAAACTTAAAAATCTCAGAAGGAAAACAATTTAAAATATCTAAAAAATACGTGAATAATTTGATTTTTAAGTTGCGTGGGGTTGATTCATAGGTGGAAAAGTTTTGGGGAAAGTAGAGCAGGTGGGTTGGAGCAGGTACAAAGGACTTGGTGAAGTAAGTAGCTGAGCCCAGCCTTAGAATGGGTTATAGAAAAAGACAGTGGGGGAGACTGGAGAGCGCACAGCTGGGAGAGTCTGCTCTAATGCGTCCTCTACTCTATCACACAACCGATCTTTTGTAAGAGTAGCATCAATTTCTCTGGTCCTTTCCCATGACTTTCACTTGTGAACCTCAGGCCAGAGCTGCTCAGACACTGAGACCTTGCAGGCAGCAAAGTCACTGCCTTTGTGACCAGTCCACTCTGGAAATGATGGGACTTTGGGGATGAATAGATTGACACTCTTGTCCTAGAAGTGGTACTTACTACCACCTGAGTACACACCCGGATCTCAGTAATCTTGCTCTTGATAAATCTTCTTCTTGTCCATTGACCTCTCCTTTTCTCAGTCCTTCTGATTCAGTTTCCTCCAACTCTGCTCCATCCAATTCAACTTCTTCCCAAACTTATTGTCTTATGACCTCCGGAACCCTAATTAATTTTGCCAAAATTTCCTGTACATTTACAGACCTTTCTTTGAGTGTTTCTTCCTTCTTTATCCTAAAACTGATTTCCTCCTCATGACCTCATTTAGTTCACTCACAATGTTATATGAATACCACTTCTATCTAGGATAGAAGTTTTGACCAAAGATGGTGGCTGCTTCTTATGTTAGCTTCTGCCTCTTGACGCTGGGGTCTCAGGACTCTCAGATATTGGTATTCTCCTTGACCTCCACATCCACTTCCAGGTCACTTTAATAACCATTGTTCTTTAGCATCATCTTCTTTAAAAGTCCTTCTCTCAGTGTTCCCATTGGTGCCCCTTTCTGTCACATATAAACCAGGGCACTCACTTATAGAAAACAGGCTGGGTTCAGACCTCCCCAGTAGAAAAATCATCTGAGTTCTAATTTTCAATAATAATATACAAAAAAAAATACAAAAAATGCCAAGAGGTTGGATAGGGTAGTGAAATGAGGATGATTAAAAGGAAAGCAGGTTTTCTTTAAACAGTAAAAGTGTTCAACCTTCCTTCAATTAAACATAGCTGAATGTTATTTAACTGCCCAACTCTGAAAATCAAAAACAGATTAACTAGTTAGGCACAGTGGCGCATGCCTAAAATCTCTGCAGCTCAGGAGTCTGAGGCAGGAGGATTGTGAGTTCAAAGCCAGCTTCAGCAACAGTGAGGAACTAAGCAACTCAGTGAGACCCTGTCTCTAAATAAAATACATAAAAGGGCTGGGGATGTGGCTCAGGGGTCGAGTGCCCCTGAGTTCAATATCTGGTACCCCCCCAAATAAATAAAAAATTTAAAAAAACAGATTAACTACCATCAGAATAATTCTTCTGCTCCTGAGCACTAGATACGTTTCTTAATGTGTATTTATTTATGGATAATGGCCTCTTATGCTTCCTGACATTGCAGGATCCCAGCCATCTTTTCCCTCAGATGTCTAAAATCTTCACTTGCTCCTCAATTTTCCAGGAAGTCTTGCTCCTTATGGTTACTAGATGGCTATTAGGAACTGCTTTCCATCCACAGGTAGAGATCCTTCTTGTTGCAGCATTCAGAGTCATGTGGAGCACCAGGCTATAAATCAGAAACAGAGTGGTTGTGTCTTGCAAGTGTTTATAGCTCCTTTGACTTAATACTTCCTACTTAACTAATCCTAAACTTCATGTTTTAGTAAGATTGAGTTAATGAAGGCATTCTGCTTGATGCACTGAGGTTATATTTGGACTATTCCCTAGACAACTAGGGTGAGGGCAGATAAGTTTACAATTTTATTAACAGGGAAAAAACAGTTAAATATGATTTTAACAAGTTGTATTGAGATGGCATTCACCTAACAGATTTAATCATTTTAACATGAAAAATTTTGTGGCATTTAGTTCACTCACAATGTTGTATGAATACCACTTCTATCTAGGATCAAAATATATCAGTACCTTCAAAGGAATCCTATACACATGGAAAATGATTTTCAAACCATCCTAGGGATTTATATATAATTTGCACAATATTTGCCATATGTATAAGATTTATATTTCCTTTTCTCTTATTTATTTTCCTACTGATCCCATTTAACCCACTTTAAGTTAAAGACACCTTTGTTGAAGTGGGAGTCCTAGGAGGACAGCAAATTATGTAGGAGGAAAACTCTCTGTCACAGGTAACCTGTAATTCTAAAATATTGCTGAATAATATAAATCTACATAAAAGAGAAGTATCCAAGGGCTGGAGCTGTAGCTCAGTGGCAAAGCGCTTGCTCTGCACATGTGAGGCACTGAGTTTGATCCTTAGCACCACATAAAAATAAATAAATAAAATAAAGACCTGCTGTCCATGTACAACTACCAAAAAAATTTTTTTTTTAAAAAAAGGAGAGGTGTCTGAGATAAGGACAAATAACTGCTTTAAAAGATCAAGGCAGGAATTTGGAGGAAATTAAACTAAAAAGAGAATTAGAATAGAAAAGTAGAGAACAGCCCTAGAATGATGCCTGGCACATGGCAGATGACCAGTAGGTATTAGCTGAATGAAAGAATGAACAAAGACAACTTTGAGCAAGTTAATCAAAACAACCTAGAATGAATGACTACACTGAGAATCGATGCAGGATGCAAGGAGTAGGGTTTCAATAGAGAAATTTGATAAGCTGGGAAATGTATTAAATGGTTATTGGTTCATTGCAGTTGGACAGTCTTGAAAATGAACAGGAGGGAAATATAAAGAATCCATCATTTCTGGGCTCAGGATGTAGCTCCGTGGTACAGCACTTACCTAGCATTCCCAAGACTCTGGGTTCAATCCCCAACACTGTAAAAAATAATCTTTCATCTAGTGTTTAAACAGTTACACCAAAGGGTAAAGGATAAATGTTTCCAAAGCTTTCATTGCTTATCATATCTAAAGATTATAAGAATATAACTCTCTGGGAAAAGTACTGATTGAATTATAATACTTAAGGTTTTAACAAAAATAGAAGGGCATATGCTATTATGTAAATTGTTTATAAGCTTGGATCACACCTATTGTGTTTATACATTTGTGTGACCATTTCTTAGTCAGTTTTGGGGATACTCTTTCTGGTTTATATCTCTTAATATGTTAAGTGCCTTTTCCCCCATGACTATGGGTTAAAATATGCTATTAATTAATTAAAAAGTCTGTCTATCTAGTCAACCCCTGGGTCAGAAGAGCATTTGGTATGATACATACCATCATGTGATGATTGGTAATATAATTAAAGCACTGGCATTATTCATCAACACAATAATTAGTTTAATAGGATTTAGTAAGACCTAAGTTATTCTAAAAGAGTAGTCATTAGTGCTCAATTAGGCCTTCTAACCTAGGGACAGCAAACAAGCATGACATATTTTTACCTCCAGCCAAAATGTTCTACTACCCAAGAAAGCCCCTCATTACAGATAATTCTTGCAGATCCTCACGCTCAGCTCAGGATTTAGCATGCTTCTCCATGCTCTGCAACAACTTCATATGTTCTTTCAGCTGTTCTTATTTAGAAAGTAGATATCCCTATCCTGGTGGATGGCACTAGAGAACATTGTATTTGTCATCCAACTTGTTACTTGATGATAAACTTCCATCCATGTTAAATAACAAATATAACCAGAGAAAATCAAATGCCAGAGAATCCTGATATGTGTGTATGGCTTACATATTTTTTGAAGCATGCCTCATCCATGAGAATAAATGACTAGTAAAGGAAACAAAGGAACAGAAAATATAGTACTTAGAATACTTCCAAACTGTCATGGAGGTTAAGTTAGGGAAGCCTTGATTAGTTAGTTCTGCATTAAGGATTTAGCCAGAAACTAGCTTGGTACTAATAACGAATTTAGAAACAAGAAATGCAATTATCACATTCTACTTAATAGAAATTTGCCTACTTAAATCACAGTGCAAATTTTGAAGAACTACAATACTGTTACTGTGCTTGTCCTGTTAAACAGATAACAATTTTATGTAGTTTAAAACCGAGGTTTTTAAGTAAAAATGAGAAAAAAATTACATTAATCAATTCTCTTTAAAAGGCACAAAGGAGAAAAAAAAGCCTTCCAGTTTAGTCTGAGACACAATTTGATTAGATGTAAGTGGCATATTAATTAATTGCATTGATCTAATTAATTAGAGGTTACAAAGAGGTTGCTGCACACCTGAGGATGGGGAAAGGAAGATTTAACTTTCAATCTCACTCCTTTTATTCTGAATGGATGTCTCTTTGAAACATGGAAGGGACTGAGCTCAGTCTTCTGTATTGTAATTTTTGGCCACTAGATTCCACTTCCCCCACCTCTCCATACAATACAGAAGTAGTACAGGGAAAAGTCTTTTTTTTTTTTTCACCAATCTTGTACATTCCAAGTTACTCAGAGGGCAACCTCCTGGACTCAAGCAGCAAAATCAGATTCAATTGATTAGAATTATGGAAGCAAACATAAGCCTTTGATTTAGAAAAAGTGAGTTACTGATAAAGCTTTTTTTTTTTTTTTTAGTCATGGATGGACACAATATCTTTATTTTGTTTGTTTATTTTTACGTGGTGCTAAGGATTGAACTCAGTGCCTCATGTGTGCCAGGCAAGTGCTCTGCCACTGAGCCATAACCCCAGGTTCTGATAAAGTTTTTTTATTCTTTTTTTCTTTTTCTTTCTTTTATGGCACTGGGAATTGAAGCTAGGGGCATTCTACCACTGAGCTAGATCCCTAGCCCTTTTTATTTCGAAACAGAGTCTTGTTAAATTGCTGAGGCTGACCTTGAACTTTCATTCCTCCTGCCTCAGCCTCCCAAGTACTGGGATTACAGGAATATGCCATCCTCGTATGTGATAACTGAGAACCTTCAAGTCTTTTACTGAGAGCAGTCATGGGACTTATCCCTCCTCCCCATCAGCATTGTAGATACTCTCACAATGCTGCTTTTCTTACTTATGGAAGATTTCCCAAGAATAAACAAAAAAGCTTTCTTTTCCAGGTGTACACATTGTTAGTGAAAGGTCACTGTCCTCTGGAAAGAAAGGCACACAGAAGTAGATAGAATTGCCCTACGAAAGCGTGTCCAAAGAATCAATACTATAAAATGCTAGATCTGGTTCCTGGGGTAAAATAAAGGCATCAACAATCTTATTTCTGTAAAACACTTTAAAGTTCTCAAAGGAACTTTGAAACTTAAAATCCAACTAGATTTTGAAATTCTACAGAAGTCTTTCAGTAATAGTACTAAAAACGTTTATCAAAATATGCACCACTCTGATTACAACTGTTTTGAATATGTGTTTATAGACATGTGTTACAGATGACATTTTATCTAGTTTAAAACTTAGGTTTTTTGAATCAAATAGGGAAAAAATACAAACGTTAATAAACTGTCTTTAAACCACACAGTGGGAAGGAAAACAATTTCTGGCTTAATTTGAACTACCATTTGATTAGATTAAGTGGTATATTAATTGCAATGATCCAGATAATTAGAGGTTGCAAAGAGTCTGTTGCACACCTGTGCATGAGGAAAGGCAGCCTTTCAGTCCCACTCACTATACACATGCACACATGGGCAAAGAACTTTGGGATGGTATTCAAATATGGAAAGAGTCCTTGAATTAGGATGATAGAATTATAAATCTTTTTTGTTGTTTACTTTGGTGTCATTTTCAATTTAAAACACTTTTAACCCTTATATCACAAATATTTGAAGTGAGTTCTACCCAGAGGCAAGAGTTCCTCTAGGTTGGGGTCAAGGAGAGAAGAGAAGGTATTGGCAAATCCTTTGCCATCCCAGAAACTGGGCAGGTATAAGGAGGAAAATGTACTGGGAAGTGTCACCCCCACTTCTCTCCACATTAAGCACTTCACATATGTTATCAGATTTAATTCTACAACCTTATAAGGGGGGCATTATTGTTATCCTCAGTTCACAGATGAAGAGATGAAATAACAACCCGAGGTCACACGTCTAAAAAATGGTGTAGCCAGAGCTTGAACCAAGGACTTCTGACTCCAAGCCCAAGCCCCTAGAATAAGATCTAAATACTCTGACCTTGGCCTAACCACCTTATCAGGTCCATATCTACTTCTCAGACATTTCTTTTATATCTCTTTTCCCTGCATTTACCGTGGTCCAGGAACATCAGCCCAAAGCCTGCCAACTCCTGCCTCTGCATCTGAGTCCTTGCCCCAGCTCACAAAGCCATTCTTCTGGCTCTTTTCAAGGTTAGGTCCTTGACAACCCTCAGATTACCACTTCACTGTCAGTTCGGAGTGGGCTTCCGGACCCCTTCAAGTTAGGTAGCAAAGTTCTCTTTGTAATGTTAGTTTTCTTCAGAGTACTTATTGTAGTTAGTAAATCTTTTATTTATGTATGTGTATATCGTCTGTCTCTTCCCTCAGGAACACAAAGTCCAGGAGGCTACACATCTGTTTGGTTTTGTACCTCTGTGTTTCTAGCACCTGGCATGGGGTTGAACATTTGTTCAACATAGCAGGTTGAGCGAATACTAAATGCCTTTAACCACTAAGCCACATTATCTGGGGCAGGAGCCCCGTGGATTATGTCTTATATGAAGATGACATAAATTCAAAAGATTTTACAAATAGCACATAAGTCTACTCTTTGTCCTCATTTTTCAAACTCAAGCCAATTCGAGGAAATCTCTGCACTTATTTTCCTACTTCTTTACATGTCTGGCTTCTTATCTTTCCAGTCTCCACTACTCTGGCATCTGGTCATTGTCTTCCCTGGCTGACCACTCTGGCTGAACCCTCTCTCCTCCCCTCCCTGTTTGTTTGATTCATAGCACTTACCACACTCTTAATTTATGTAGATTTATTCCCAATAATATTCTTAAGGGCAGGAACACCTTGCTTAAGAGGTGTCCAGAACATTTCCCAACATGGTGGACATTGCATAAATATTTGTTGGATGATACAACATGACGGCCACTTATATGTATCCTCTTTCTAGTTCTAATAGTTTTTAAATGGATTTCTTTTTATTTTCTAAGCAGATAATCATCATCTATTACAAATTTTCTCTTTCTTGAGAGTTATACCTCATTGCTTTTTCTTTTTATCCTATTGATTAATGCTACCAGAAAGAGAAGGTAGCTTTAATTTGTTCTTACTTGCCGCAGTCTGGCTGGGCACAAAATCACGAGCCACTCAAGCAGGAACAAACTTTATTTTTGAAACTGCCGCCAATGCCCCGTATGCTCCTGGGAAGATTGCCTACCGACCCACGCGGCATTCTCCTGGACCCCAACAGGAAGTCCCTCCTCAGGAATTCCCTCCTACCGCACTTCCCCAACCAATGGGAACTCTCCAGGAGTCCTGTAGCAGGCCGAGGTGGACAGCAGGAGTCCAATATCCATATGAATGCAGATCTTAACATAATCATATCATCTCAATGGCTTGCTGGCGTCACCTTTCAACCAAAAATGCTATGCATCATATTATTTGGCTGTGGCTCTTAGCACTTACTAAATGAACTCATCATTAATTATAACATTAGTATTGTCTGGGATGGACTGTTCCTTATCATATCAAGGAAACCTTCCAATTCTAGTTCACTAAGGATGCTAAATCTAGTTTTATGTAGTTTAATTCTAACACAAAATAATCTTGAATTTTATCAAAAACATTTTGATCATAGAATTTGCTTCCATTAAGGATGATAAAGTAAATCATGTCAATTTAGATATATGCTTTATTCCTGGAATAAAGGAATATTCAGCCATCTGATGTTTTTCTACTTTTTTGGTTTTTTGGCATTTGTTTTTTCCTAGGATTTCTTTACATCTCCAAAGGCACTAGGGAAATTACAGTTTTTTGTATTGACCTATTTTTTTCAGGTGTTGCTATTAGGATAATAAATTCATACAGCATCTGGAAATATTTACTTTTTTCTGTGTTTTGAGCAGTCCTGGGTGTTTACACACATCTCAGAGCCCACTGCCTCTCTCCTTCATCCTTCAGGTGGAGTGGGAACACTGAAAGCCCCTTACAGTGAATGTGTGGGGCCAGGCAGAGTTGAATGTTTACAATTAGGATAATATTAGTGTGTGCTGCTCAGTGCCAGATTTCATCAGATTTTTGTTTGGTTTAGTTTGGGTTTCGGGGTTTTTTTTGTTGTTGTTTGGTTGTTTGGTTGGTTGGTTGGTTGGTTTTGGTCAGGTCAATTTTGAGATCTAGACATCAGATTTATTGAATTCTGACATGAAAGAGTCAGAGGCTCTTGACCCCCTTGCCTCATTTGATATTTGGGATTTCAGTGTCATACACTCCTGCCATACATCACATCAGGGCTCAGTGACTTGTTTAAACACTCCAGAAGTCTCTGGTTGTCACTATGATCTTACATAATGTTCAGATGATTCAAGGGTCCCCAGTAACAGGTTATCCTAGGAAGTCTAGGCAGCCACATAAAGGAATATTCTAGGAGACTATTATAATAATGCTATTTCTATTTTAAATAAATTTATATGGAAAATGGGACTATATGGACATAAACAAAACTATTATTTATTTATAATAACGAAAAATGATATTAATAATGACATTAATACATTAATAAATACATTAACAGTTAATGGGATTATTGATTAAAATATCAATACTTTTCACTTTTTTCCATAGTCCTACATTTACATATGATGAACATTATTGGGGAAAAGCCCATTCCTTCACTTTTCTAGGAGGGGAACTCTATGACTTGAATAATTTCCAGCCTCTCTGTATGACCCTTACCTGTTCTTTCTCAGAGTATGTGGAAGCGTAAATTACCTGACTGGAGGTTGGTAAGGGTATGAACTCCTCCATACAAGCTTTTTTGGGGGAGAGGAGGTACTGGGATTGAAGCCAGGGATGCTTTACTATTGAGCTCTATTGCCAGGCTTTTTTATTTTTTATTTTGAGACAGAGTTTTGCTAAACTGCTCGCGGTCTTGCTAAGTTGCTGAAGCTGGCCTCAAATTTTCTCCTGCCTTTTGAACCACTGGGATTACATGTGTGCACCCCTGCACCCAGCTTGGTCCATGGTTTTTAGCAGAGTGGAATTAACTTGTTAGAAAGTTTGAAGCATTTGGTGATCATTCTCTCTGCTCCCTGGCTATGCCTATCACGAATAACATATATTCTCCAAATCCAAGTCTCCCTTTGGTGTTCTACCTCAGGGTGAGATTTGGAAGGGTCACACTAGTAAGGCTATTTAGCTACAGAACTAAGACACATTTTTCCATTAAAGTTTGTCAGTAATAAACCTCAGAATTGGGCTTCATCAATCTGAGATATATATATATGTATATATATATATATATATATATAGAGAGAGAGAGAGAGAGAGAGAGAGAGAGAGAGATTTTTTGACAATAAGGATTTCTGATTTTGTGAGTATATAGACATATTTGAGTATCTTTTAAAGTCACAAAAACAGATTAATGCTACATTAAGATCAGATTTTCCTTCTAGTTGTATCACTTAACATTTTGACCTTGAATAAGACATTATATATACCTCCAAAAGCTTTCATCTTTTCATTTGTAAATGAGATAATTTATGCAAACCACTTAGTCTAGTGCTTGATACAGTTCTNTGTATAAGAGACAGTATATATAGAGAGAGAGAGAGAGAGAGAGAGAGAGAGAGAGAGAGATTTTTTGCTTAGCCCAACAAATAGGTATCACTTTTGTAATCAAAGAAAATAATATTTTCATAATTGTAGGCTGCTTTATGAGCAAATAATATTAGTCGGTACCATTTATTGAACACTTATTAATTGCTTTATTTGTACCATCTCATTGAATTTTTACAATTCAATTATGATCTTCCTTTCAAAAGTTTTTTAAAAAGCTAAAATTAATTATGATCTGATATTTTTATGGACTCTACTCTCATAATTGTGGATATAGAACTGAATCCTCAAACGGAACTAAAAAACTAGTTCTAATCTAAATTTGCAAAGCTATTCACTGAATAGTTAGAACAATGAAAACGAAATGAACAACTGTGCAAACTCTTTTCTGAGTTTTACATCTCTTGTTTAATAATAAAGGTCAGTTACCAAAATCAATCAAGTTAATAAGTTACAAGAATTTGCTTGTTTAACTAAAGGCTACCACCAAACACACCCTATGACCTATTATTGGAAGGCATCTGGATTGTCCAGGGAGAAGAGCCAAAACTTGCTACAAAGATACTTCTGTGAAAACAGAATCTATTGAGCTGCTTTTCAATGGCCTGCTAGGGTCATAGGTGACTTTGAATGATAAAAGTTTAGACATTCAAATAAGTGTTGTGATCATGTTTTCTCTTGGCTGGGTGGTTGTAAAGCAAGAAACAAAACTCTGCTGGGGATGTGACCAACAAGAGCCTGGAGAAAATAAGACTATGGGAGATGTCTAAAGAGTATTCTTTTCTATTGAGCTTGTTTAAAAACAAACTGATGAGCATCTCTTTAGTTGAGAACCTGGGAAGAGATTACCAGGGTTACCAGATACTGAGATGGAAAATTAGTGCTTACTGCTGCCTGCACAAGCCCCTAAAACAAACTTTGACAATTATTTTTATTTTGAAAGTACTGTGATTATAATCCCAATGAAACTAATCTATATGTTTTCCAGGACAATCCCCAAAGCCTTGTAAATTTCTCAATATAAAATGTCAGCATAAAAATTTCTTAATAGTGTGCTCTATTGTGCCACAACCCAGGGTGGAAGCATGACTCAGTGCTGATGTGCTTTGTGGGATAGGCTTGGTCATTCAAAGTTCTGACCTCAGCCTCTGCTCCCTGTCCATCCTTTGCTGCAAACATGTTATCTAGTCCAGGGTTTTGGCAATCATCTTCAAGCAGATGACTTCCAAATCTACTTCTCCATCCCTGCTTCGAAAATTCTGGTTCTACATTTATCATATTTGTTGGGTATCCCCACATGAAGGAATTGCAGGCACTCCTTGTGTCTAAAACTGAACACCTGATCTCTAGAAAGAGATCGTTTCTGGTACCATCAAATAGACTAATTTCCTTTCAAACACTTGTGAAATCTTGCATCATCTTTGTGAATCTTTCTTGGGGGGATGGGGAGTATGGTGAGGATTGTACTTAGCGGCAGGCAACCACTGGGCTATATCCTTGGTCCTTTTTATTTTTATTTTAAAACAGGGTCTTGCTAAGTTTCCCGGGCTGGCCTTGAACTTTGGGATCTCCTACTGCAGTCCCCTGATTCATTTAGGATTACAGGCATGAGCCTTCACACCAGACTGAATTTTTCTTTCTTAACCCCCTATCTAACAAGTTATTAATTCCAGCTCATATCCTTGGACTACAGCCCTCTTTTCTGCTATCACCGCCACTGCTTTGTTCAGGCCCTCCTCCCCCTTTCTCCAGCATCAGCATAATACAATGGTTTCTTTGCTGCTTTCTTCCCTCTACTCTTCCTTGTCTCCTACTATCAGAGTTATCTTCCCAAAGTTCCATTTTAAATGTATAGTTGTCACCCCTCAAAACTTGTATTGGTTCCTCATTGCTCACACAATGAAGTCCAGAATCTTTAGCATGGTATTCACAATAAGATCTCAGCCTTTTTCCTCCTTATGTACCATGCATGCTAGCCTACTGCCTCAAAACATTCTTTTTCATTACTGTACCCACCCCACATGGAGTCTTTTTGGAGTTTTTTTTTTTTAATTAATTGTTCCATTCATGAAATGTTAATATCACAGATATACTGTATATCTGTCTAGGTATTGTACGTTTATCTATGATCTATACATAAAAAGAGTAAGATTTTGCCCCTATTGAGAATGTATGTTCTAGCCAAAACAGATCATCACTAATCCCTGAATATGTACCTAAATTTTCTATCATCCAAATTTTTGCTCACTCTGACCATTAATCAAAGATAATGGAACAGGAAGATTCCTAGAGTGTACATGGGTCATCCAATGTTCCCCTTGCGTAGAATAGACTTGCATGTCTTCTCTCATCACCCTCTATTTTTTCCTATTGATATCTGACCCTTCATGTTGCAACCTAAATAGACTACCCTCTTCTCTGATCTTCTTAGCTAGAACTAGATTCATGTTCATGGAATCTTTTTACTATGTAGTTATATTTCTACTCATGTTTTCTTACCCACTTAATATTATTTATATTATAAACTTTCTAAAGACAATGAGCAGGGCTGGCAGCCCATGCCTGAAATCCCAGCAACTTGGGAGGCTGAGGCAAGAGGATTGCAAGTTCAAGGTCAGCCTTAGCAATTTGGTAAGGCCCTAAGCAATTTGGCATGATGCTGTCTCAAAATAAAATAAAATAAGGGGTGGGGATGTAGCTCAGTGGTAATTGGAGTATTCAATATCTTCATGTAAGAAACACCAGAATATGTTGGTTGAAACTAACCAATATATACTATCAACACTGATATATTGGGAACAGAGTAAAAACTCTTGGGTTCTCATATTTAAAAGCCCCATGTGTATGCCCAATAAATGAATAAATGAACACACGAGAAAAATAGGACACTATATACAAGACACACTCTCAAACCACCATCATTAACATATAAACAATTTTATTTATTTATTTTAATTAGGTATATATGACAGCAAAATGCATTTTGATTCATTGTACACAATTGCAGCATCCCTTTTCATTTCTCTGGTTGTACATGATACAGATTCGCACCATATGTGCAGTCAATCATTCATGCACCTAGGATAATGACATCCATCTCATTCCACCATCTTTCTTGCCCCAAAATACTCCCTCCACATAAACAATTTATAAAGGAACTCTGTGTTGTATGACACTAATGTACATAATTACTATACCCACAGAAAGTTATTTAAATGGCTAGTTTCCCAGACATGTTTTAAATAATGATTAAGAGTTATTTTTGATTTCAGATTCTTGTTAACTGATACAAAATCTTTTGGTGGGAGGGACCGGTGCTATGTATTGAGCCCAGGAGCACTCTACCACTGAGCTATATCCCCAGCCCTTTTAAAGTGTCTCACTGAGTTTCTGAGGCTGGCCTCAAACTTCCCATCCTCTGCCTCAGCCTGGGATTACAGGCATGCTCCACAGTGCCGTGGTCAGATATAAAAATCTTTATTGGGTTTATTTACCATGTGAAGAGATGATACATTTGGACATACATTTTATTTTTTTAATGCTTATTCTTACGTTTTAGGTGGACACAATATCTTTATTTTACATTTACGTGGTGCTGAGGATCGAACCCAGTGCCTCGTGCATGCTAGGCGAGTGCTCTATCACTGAGCCGCAAACCCAGCCTCTGGACATACATTTTAATGTTAGCAATCATCACCACATCATAAGGTGACCAAATTCAAGCTATTGGGGCAGGAAAGTCCATCTGACAAATTTGTTTTTATGTAGGAAGTGAAGTCAAAAGAAGAGGCATACTTTCTGAAAAGCCTTAACAATTAAAATATACACACACACACACACACGTCTATGGACATTTCCATCATACTTTACTATAATTTACTTTCTAGGAAAGCTATTCCTGTGGTTTCACAGGATTACATTTCGCTTCAGTCAGAGGAGCTTTTCACCATCTCTTTCCCCAGCCAGCGCAGTCTTCCAAAATAACATAAACGGGATTTTTGTTTGCTGAATTTCCGAAATCTGAGGATGACTTCCTTGGGGGCAATGAAGTGGCGGTGGTGGGTTACGAGAGATGACAAGTTTGGCAAATATTCGTTTCCAAGGATACCCTAAATTTCAGCCCTTCTGCCAGGTCTGTCCACAAATGGCTGTTAATGTTAGATTATCTCTTCCTGGTCTCTCAAATAGAGAAACCCTTCCACCCGTTCTAAAGCTTCTACCTGCAATTCTATTTTCTATGAGCTCTTAATTATTGAAAGGGAGAATTAGTTATGAATCTCTTTCCTTTTCACTCCTTCTACAAATCAAGCTCAAGTTTTTAGAGCAAAGAGCAACCACCAAAGCAAATACTCTGGGGCCAACACTTCAGCCTAGGCCTCACTTAGGCAGAATTATGTAGGCTTGTTTGCCTACCAAGTCAGAGAGCAGGTGAGGGTGGGGGGAGGAGACGAAGCCGGGCCCGCCTCCCTCGAAATGGGATTGGCTCCTTCTCTGCCTTTAGTCGTTCACTTTGCATCTTGGTTGGACAAGTCGAGAGAAACATGTCATTAAGGTGTTGTCAAAATGATCCCTGTTTATGTGGGCCGTTCCCTAGGTTTGTGGCTTTAGATTTTCCAAGGGGCGGACTTATTGACTATGGGATCAAGTTCGTGAAGCCAGTCTTCTGCAGATCTTGAAAAATGCCATCGTAACAGGAGGCGCCAGGGAGCTTAAGCGTAAGCCACACACAGTAGAGAAAATGACGAAAGTTCCTCAGGGGTTCGATTTCAGTTTTTTAAGTGAGGAAGAAGCCAGGAAGATCCTTCAGGTGCTGGAAAGAAATGAGGAACTACAAAGAGCGGAGAAGGAGAGGATCAGGTACAGAACTTCCTTCCTCTTTTCCTGGGCGTGGGTCCAGCTGCAGCCCGGGGTCCGCGGCTCTCCTAGCGCCGGGCGTGCGCGGGGTAGGTAGGAGCTTGCGTGGGGCACCTGTCCGTCCAGGGCTGCGCGACGCGGATCAGCGAGCTCCGGGCAGATGCTCCGGAGGCTGCGGGTGGGCAAAGGAAGTCTGCGCCGCGTTTCTCTCTGAAGGACTCTTGGAATGCCTGGTTGGTGCTCTGCAGACCCGGTATCCCAGACGGACTCGGACGCGAGTCTTGGATCCTGCAGGATGGTGGCGCATTCTGCCGTGTGTTCCCAGTGGGTCCCTCGGGTTTGTCCTGCCCGGGCTCGGGACACGTGGGCGGTGCTCTGGCGCGCGGGGTCCGGGCGCTATGTGGGCTGCGTGGCCTCGCTGCGCTGGTACTGAGGTGTCTCTTTGGTGGTCTGGGCACCGGGCCTTTTCAGGCAGGTGAAATAATAGGGCGGGGGTGCTATCAAGAGCGGAATCCTGGCAGCTGCGTCCTCTGATGCCCCTTTGCACCAAACCCCAGGGCGGGAGCTCAAGGAACTTGCCAAAGAGAGATTTGTGAGGGTGAACGCGACTTGCACGCGCTGGGTTGGCGGCAGTGGGTGGGTCTCCTTGTGCGTGATGTTGTAAGGAGGAAGTTTCTACGGAATTTCACTGTTGACCTTACAATAAAATGAGGGATTTGTTACTAGCAAAAGAAGTGGGTAATTACCTAGGTTGCAAATTAACCAGTTTTTCTGCTGGGGAAGAACAGGATAAATCCTGGAATGAATTGAAAGTACTTCTCTCACCAGACTTAGATTAGACACATCCAAGGCCTTCTCTAGGTAATTGTGGAAGGGAATTCAGGTCATCACTCTCAGGCCACACAATGTGTGGTGTCCGGTGGAATTTAGAAAGTGGTTTTGTTTGTAATCAACCAACTGGTGATGTGAGTTCTGGATTCTCAATTCTTTCCAGATATCCTCTCCTACTTGCAAAAGTCCTTCAAAGGACACACTTCCAAAAGTCCTTCCAGGACACCCTTCAAATTGGAAATCCCTAATCATTGTAGAACGAATTGGAGTATACTGGGCCCAAATCTCTGTCATTATTCTTTTTCCCTAGACATGACTCTGGAGGAGGAGTGAAATTTGAGGTTTGAGGATATGAATTCATACGTCATACTCTGCCTTTAGGATTATTATTTTATTTTATTGATTGATTTTGGTACTGGTGACGGAACCCAAGGGTACTCTATCACAGAATCACATCCCCAGCCTGTTTTATTTTTTATTTTGAGATGTAGTCTTGCTAGATTGCCTGAACTCAAAATCCTCCTGCCTCAGCCTCCTGAGTGGCTGGGATTCCAGGCGAGCACCACCAGCCTGACTGTCATACTCTGCCTTTAGAAAAATAGGCTTCATTATTTCCCAAAACAGTATAAAAAGTGTGTCTTCCTGAGAACACTGTGTCCACACCCATGTACCTCTATCCACACAAATGTTCATACACAGCACACAACCACACTTGGAAGTCTGAGGAACTTCAGAAAGGCAATGGAGTTTGACTTCAACACATGCATTCCTGAGGCACTAAGAAACTGTGTTTATTTTAATATGTGTTATTGAAAGTGCTCTTGTTTCTGAAGAGGTGGAGCTTCTTCATTGATGCATTGTATATTTGCAGAAATTGAGAAAATAAGAGGAAGGAAGCATCCTTCCAGGATGCTATTAACTCGGCTTCTATATTCTTAGAAATAGTGATATAATTCATTTTTAATTTTCATTCAAGGGAATTTTGACCATTTATATTTGACCCAATGCTTTCCTTGTTGTGTTTTCTCTGTAGCAGCTCTGCGTGCCCACTTCAGTTGACTTTTGAGGAAACGGAATTTGCACATAGATAGAAAAGGCCACTGGGCTAGGTATTGGAAGGCTGGAACACATTTTCTGATTTCATGATGCTCACATCCTAAATGAGGCATTGACAGAAAAAGCCACATGCTAAGACAAAAATCAACATTGTAACTATTAAACTATTAATAGTTACCCAAACAATTTGATAGATGTCATCATTAAAATACAAAAATAATTTAAGGAAAGCAGATGGTTGGGTCAAGTGCTCAAAACAATGATTTCTAGTACTTTCTTTTTCTCTGTTTAATTCTGGCTCTCCTATCAAATACCCATGTCAGGATGCCAGTCTCTGTGGGATTGTTCTGCTCACCTGCTTCAGGCTCACATGCATGGGTCTTAGTAGCAGATACTGACATGCAGAAAGGGCCTGAGGTAACAAGTCAACTTGGCTGTTCTTCTCATTCTCTTGATATGTATGATCATCATATTTTCCAAATAAAAAATTAGGACACATGACTTACAATTCAAGAGTGTGATTTCAGAGACAGTTCAACAGGCCTATCTGAGAGACCCTGGGGGCCTTTTTACTCTATTGTGAAACAGCTTCAAGATCTCTTGGCTAGGACAATAAGGAAACAAATGGGGAAGTTTGGAAAATTAGCAAGATGGGGGACATCTGATTAACTTGGTTGTAACTGTGATAGATGATAGACTTGAGGTATCTACAAGACAACTAAGAAGAAACATTTCATAATTAGAATATAGGACTGGAAAGTCATGGAGGTCCAGAGATATTCAGAGATTGATACTAAAGCTATGAGAGTAGTTGAGTTCCCCTGCAGGAGACAGCAACCCCTGTCCACCCCCACAGAAATGCACCTGAATACACAGAACTTTCCCCTGGTCTCTCATCTGTGCCATATGGTTCTGGGTCCAGCTTCCTGGGAAAGTATCTGCATTAAATATGATAGTAACATAAAAAGTTGATTCAAATTTTTAAGAAAACCACCAAGATTCGAGTTGATAAATAGGCAAAAATAGAAATAAATCATTCACACTATAAGATAACCAAATGGTAAACAAAACAGATGGGGAAATGTTCACTCCCATGGTAATAAATGAAAGTAATCTTGAGATACTATATTTCCACTATTAAAATGACAGAAAAAACTATTGGTGAGGGTTGTAGTAAAATTGATAGACTCTGCATGTTATTAGAGACCTAAGTTCACTACAGGCTTTATAGTGAGCAATACGACAAAATTTATGAAGATATGTCTTGCCCTTAACTCAGTTGTCCAATTTTTGAATATTTCTCAGTGGGAAACAGAAGTAGAGAAGATGGATGCATCAACACTTATTAAGTGCTGCTTTTTGTGTAAAAATAGTAATTATTGTGCCACTAGTAATAGCTCACACGTATTGGGCCCATACTGTATATTGATCATTGTACTAAACATGTTATACAGATTTAATTTACCCTCCCAATAATCTTTTTAGGTACCCTCTTTATAAATTCCACTTTGCAGAGAAGGAAACAACCTGCAAAGGTTATATAACTTGTCTAAATTAAGCAATGGGTCCAGAATTCATTTCAGGACTATCTCAAAATTATTTTATCTATCAGCATTGAGTAATGCTCATAAGCATTCCTTGGGGTAAGTATTATTAATGAGTTTTTATAGAAGGGAAACATATTTAGCAAGGTTAAGGAACTTGTCCAGGGCCACAGTTCACAAATGGCAAAGCTAAAATTTGAACTGAAATCTGTATGGCTCTAAAATTTGCATTGTTTTTACTCTGTGTGTGTGTGCATGCCCAAGCATGCATATAGAAGTGTATATATACATAAATGTCTATATATAAACACATACACATACATATATTGTGTGTATAATATATGTTCTGTATAATCTGAAAAGCATCTTACTTTTTACAAATCATTGAAAACTACTACTGTGCATTTTTCCCACACATCTTTATCATTGGGCCTCATGAATTGAACTCTGAAACAGAAAGTACCAAAAAATTGTCACCTCATCAGCTCACAAAATAGATACAAGTAAATCAAGACTGGTTACTTTTCCCATTGCAGAAAACTTGTAAAGTATCAGTTGGTACAGTGCTTGGTATAATCAAGTTGAAAAACAGCATGTCTAGATTTAGACTGTCTTTCCTCAAGGGTAAGATTACAGTCCAGGATGGTTTTCCAGAATTTATTTGTTTCTGATTGATTTACACTAATGTCCTTGAGCTGTGGAACAGTTCTGAAGGGGACTGTATTTACCCATGTTGTAAAGTGGTTAGTAGCTAATGAAAGCTGAAGTATCCTGCAGAGATTAAACACTAGATATGTACGTTTCCTGTCTCTTCTAGGCTTCTCTCCCAGCCAGTGAAATATGCCTCTAAGAAAGTTTCAAGAGACATTGGACACCAATTTATTGGGCATCTTCTATTTGCCATACACTGTGTTGGCCCTGAGAATACAGCAGAGAATAGAGCCAGATTCTGCCCTAACTGGCCTCAGTCTATGAAAGTTTTTCATTGGTAGTAGGACCTGTGAGATGAAGTGTCCCTATACATATAACTTACCATTAATCAGCCCTATGTGGCCAGGAAAAGTAACCATGAGGAGAATGCCTAGAAGTCATAGGTGTGCCTGAAAGACTTGAGTATTCTGAAACAAGGTATCTGATTAATATCATGTATGTTTCCAACAACATCCAATTAATTAATTCATTTAAACTGAGTGGAGAGTTTTCTTGCATATGTATTCTCTTGCCTAGTTACTCCTGTGGATTGTTCTCTGTGGGCCATACACATGGAACTCCTATAATAAGATACTAGGCTAGGCACAGTGGTGCACGCCTGTAATCCCAGCAGCTCCAGAGGATGAGACAGGAGGATTGCAAGTTCAAAGCCAGCCTCAGAACTCAGTGAGACCCTGTTTGTAAATAAAATACAAAATAGGGCTGGGGATGTGGCTCAGTGGTTGAGTGCCCCTGAGTTCAATCCCCAGTATCCCTCTTCCAAAAAAGATAGCCCATACCTCAAGGTTGGGGAGTAGAGTCCTTTTTAGACTTTATTACTCCATTAACTATTAAAGTCTTTTATGTCTGTTTATCCTCATCTTAAGCCATCTAAAATAGGAATTTTTATATTCTTTTTCAAAAGCTGACAGTAACAATATTAAAGGCTAACATTTGTTGAGCTCTTATTCTATGCTAAGTTCTTCGTGTGCATTATCTAATTTAATTCTCACAACAACTGAATGAATTAAGGGGTATTCTAATCTCCATTCTACAGAGGATGCAAAGACAGTTCGGTATCTTGTTTGAGATAACACCAGGATCTAGGACGTGTCTGATTTGGGAACACATCTGGATGTGACCGCTGTGTAGGACTGCCTCCTATCGTACAAAAAAGTTGAAGTGACTTTCCTTGCAATGCCCAACTAGCTTATAACAAAACCATAGCTGGAATCTTTTCACTTTAAAACTCTTGCTGTTCCCACTGACCATGAAAATAGAGAACACACAATTCTAGGCACTCATATGCCCAACCTAAAGTCAGAAATGTTATTACTAAGAAAAATGGCACAATATAGATATTAAGGGACAATTTATAGTGTCTGCCTATACAGGGAAAATTTACTTTTTAAAAAGCATATATGCATTGTTTAAGGATATACTCCAAACTGTCAAAATGGTATCACCTGGGAATATTTCATGACTCTCAAACACTTTTATTTCTTACAGTTATCATGTGTTATTTTAAAAAGTAATGATAACTTGTATTTTTTTAAATTAACTTTATTTGCAGAAAACATAACTATTTATATTGAAAATCAGATTGAATCTTTTTTTGTTGTTGTTATTGTATTTTTTATACCTTTATTTAATTAATTTATTTTTATGTGGTGCTGAGGATCAAAGAACCCAGTGCCTCACATATGCTAGACAAGTGCTCTACCACTGAACTACAACCACAGCCCCTACTTGTTTCTTTTTATAATAAGAAAATGCAGAATATTTGGTTATTTTTTGCCTCCATAAATGTCCCTTTAAATAATTTATTTTAAAATGTTTAAATGTTTTTTTGCCCGTATCCTTTTCTTTATAATGTTAATGTGTAGATGAGTAAATTGCTTGATTTCTTGTAGTCAAGGACGGTCTCAGGATGAGAGCCTCACACACTTAGTAGGTTCTAAGGACATAGTGAGAGGGCACTGACTTATTGCTGTGCAGGGAATGCAAAGTAAGGGAAAGAAAGATCTGGGGAAACCTTGCAAAGGACAAAGAAGGTCATCCTGAGGTTAGAAAATATTTTCCTTCTTTTTTTTTTTAAAGAGAGAGTGTGAGAGAGAGAGGGAGAAGAGAGAGAATTTTTCAATATTTATTTTCTAGTTTTCGGCGGACACAACATCTTTCTTTGTATGTGGTGCTGAGGATCGAACCCTGGCCGCTCGCATGCCAGGTGAGCGTGCTACCGTTTGAGCCACATCCCCAGCCCTGTTTTCCTTCTTCATCAGCACACATGGTCTTAAAACAGAGAACCATGTGAAGGTCAAAGGAAGGTCAGGTTAAGGTTAGAAAGGAAATGTTCTCCTTCCCTATTAGCGGTCATGGTCTTAAAATCAAGCAGGAGGCCAAGAGCCTCACTAAAGTACTTGCACACATGTGGGTGAATTATGCAGGTCTGTTCTGCAGATTGTTATTTCACAGGCTGTGAAGTTCAAGGGCATAGGCTCACCTCTCTCTCCCTCTCAGGAATGTTTCCTTATTGACATTGTGAATGGCCCTATTAAAAGGCTGTACTTGAAACATTAATTTGGCACACCATAGTAGCCAGCTTCCTCATACCACTGTGTGTTAGCTTTCTAATGATAAAAAAAGAAATAGAGGGCTACAATGACCAAAGCCCCCATCTCCAACAACACATTGTGAGGTTTTATATTACTATCAAGTTTGCCTTGGTTTCAGCTTTTAAAAACAAAGCATTTAACAGCAGTTGAAGGTAGAAGAGATGTAGGGGAGATAGTAAAGGGGAGTGAGTAACCTACTCTGGCAAACACTCTTTTGTTCTGAATCACTATGGTTTGATTTTTTAAAGATATTATTATAGGTTCAAACATTGAGTATATGACCTTTTGAGACTGACCTCTTTAACTCAGTAAAATGCCTTTGGGATTCACACCAGTTGTTATATCAATAATTCATTCCTTTGTATAGCTTATCATTCCATTGTATGGATGTCCATTCATCCCTAGAAGAACATTTGTATTGTTTCCTGTTTTGGATATTGAATAGGGCTGCCACAGACATCTGTGTACAGATGTTTTTGTTTGTTTATTTGTTTTAGTTTTGCTTTTTGCAGTGTTTTTTGTTTTGTTTTGTTTTTCAGTGCTGGGGATCAAACCCAGAGCCTTATAAATAATAGGCAAGCAGTGTAACACTGACCTACATCCCAGGCCTGTGTACAGGTTCGTGTGCAAACATAAGTTTTTATTAGAGTGGAATTGTCAGATTCTTTTTTTTTTTTTTTTTTTCCCCCAA